>NC_137460.1:217378344-217978344 GCF_964235325.1 Thermobia domestica | reverse complement strand
CTCAAAACAACGTCTGCGAGATTTCAACGAAATCGGTTAATATCTTGAGGTTCCTCAGAGCTGCCAAAAATCTGAAAATAAAATCCGAACACGTTTCTTTAAATTTTTTATTTCATGAAAGTTTTACACTACACAACTTCCCACAGCAATTAAAATTCACGTTTAATAGTCTTTAGCAACAGCAAAAAATTTCAGCTATATCAGTGAATATCTTTGGGTTCCTCAGAACTGCCAAAAAATGACATTTTACCAAAAACCCAATTTTGACAAATTTTCAAAATCCTCTTTTTGGTACTAATTTTATTTCTTAAAAGTTTTACATTAAACAACTTTCGAGAGCATAATGAATTCAATTTTAATAGTCTTTAGCAACAGTAAAAAAAATCAGCTACGTCAATGAATATCTTTATGTTTCTCAGAACTGCCGAAAAACCAAAAAAGTCACCAAAACCCACTTATTTGACAATTCAGTTCTTCACGTTCATAGTTCATTAGTTTTTAGTTTGCACTGTAGTCAGATTTGTGATCAAACTTCGGAATTGCCGCCTGACTAGCAAGTTTTGCACGAATGAATCCGTCTCCTCTCTGGGAACCACATACCATTTGAGACGATTCTGTGACCACCTTCACACAACGCTCAACGGCCTGGGTGTGGCACGGAAAGGCTGAAAATTCCCAGTCCACAACCTTTCTTAATTTGGATCAATGACTTGATAAAGTCTATTTTCACACTCGGCATGAAAGATGACGTTAGAGACTGTATCAACTTGTGATGTCTGCCAAAAATCGAAAGAAATTAATCAAAAGATGATGGGACATCTGGTTTCTGAATTCAGCAAAAGGATTAACGCCCATTGGTTGTTCGATATAGTAGGTGCTCTCAAGACTTCTCAAGGATATAAATTCATTTTGATTTGGGGAAGATAATGCCAGTCCCTTCGTTGTATTGCAAAACTTGAGGAATGTCAAATCAATTGTAGTAGCAAAAAAATGGCCATATCGACAGATAATGCATCCATCTTTGTGTCAGAGGCATTTAAAACATTTCTGTTTGGATTGGGAATTCGTCATCTTAGACTCAGTCCTTTTAACCCGGGAGGAAATGCAGCGGAGAGATTTATTAAGACCCTAAATCCGGCATTGCGTGTCTATATATCGAAGAAACAACATCTGTAGTCCAACCTTATTCCTCAATTAGAGTTTACCTTGAATATTAGTGAACATGAGGGGCTGAAGATGTGTCCAATCGAATTGTTTTACGGACATCCTTATTCAACACCATTAGATAACCGATGGAACATCGTAAGTTCAGATCATGGAGGCAAGTCATCTGTTGAATTGTGGAATAAAACAATTGTAAATATGGAGAAGAGTTGGAGTAGAAGGCGGAAGTTGATGCTGAAAAGAATAAACCCAGTAAATTTTAATATTGGTGATAGAGTGCTACTAAAGACTCATGTATAGTCTTCATTACAGGAGAAAATCGCAAACTACTTAGAAGATAAATGGTATGGTCCGTTTGTGGTAAGGAGTTTTCTAACTCCAAATACGATACTGGTTTCTGATGAAAATGACACACCAGAATCTTACCGTCGATCCCATGCGTCAGAAGTAAAAGTTTAATGAGTTAGAAGAACCCTAGATAGAGTTGAAGACGAAAATCAAAGTCCTTGCTTTATCCTTAAAATTGAATTTTCTTTTTGTTGAATAGAATTGAAGTTTTTCTAAAATGAGTTAGTAATTACGCAAATTTATCAATTTAATATTGTTAGTATTATTAAATTTTAAATTAAATTATTAGTGCAAATATAAATTTTACTATGGCCATAGTGAAATTAAAAAATGTAAAAAATATTGAAATAAAAATGTGTAAAGATTGAATTTTGAATTAAATTGAATATATTTTAATGTATTTAACGTTGTTTGATTATATATGATTGATTCAGTTACTTATTCAAATTGGGATCGTTTCAACTAAAATTCAAATCAAATCCTCACTATAGATTGGATTATTCTTGTTTAATTATTGAGTTCAAGGCAGTTGAGAGATGGAGAAGTCCAAAAAATTAAATGTAACGAAGTGGCAATTCAAAGTTTCCCCACTCTTCGTAGCCATTATTGTAGAAAAGATTCTCAAGAGAGGTATTTCTTGAGCACAACACTTGACCTTAGTGAAATGTCTAGACTGTACATTAAACATGTAGAAGCGAACAATTTACTCGAAAGAGTACCAAGTGAGTCATTGTACGAAAAGGTGTTTAAAAGAGATTTTAATCTATGTTTTAAGCCACCACGTAAAGACATGTGCCAGATTGGTGACAGGTTAAAAATACAAATTAGTAACACTGAAGCTGAAAAGGATCTTCAAAAATGTAAGAAAGTACAGCAGCAACAAGAGCTTCATCTCAGAAAAGTAGAATTAGCCCGCGGTAATCTGCAATCGGATCAGGCTCTTATTAAATCCGAAAATGGACCTCTAGTAATATCGTTTGATCTTCAGAAAGTCATGCCGTTACCTAGATTAACAACTGTTATTGTATATTATAAACGACAACTTTCATGCTATAATTTTGGAGTTCATGATTTTTCTGCACAAATAGGTACAATGTGTGTTTGGGATGAGAGTACTGGAACAACAGGTGCACAAGAAGTAGCTTCATGTGTGTTAAACAGTTACAAAAACATGGCACGAAAAAGAAGATTGTGGCCTGGTCGGATTCTTTTGGTGGCCAGAATCGCAATAAAAAATGGCTGCCATGTGGATGTACATTGTAGAAAACCCAACCCTACAGATCAAGGAGGTGACTCGTAAGTTTGTTGAACCTGGACATTCTTATTTGCCCAATGCTAGTGATTTTGCTGACATAGAGCGAAAATTGAAATATCACCCTGATATCTATCATTACAACCAATGGCATGAATTAATTTCAAGTGCAATAGTTAAGAAAAACAAGTTTGAAGTCATTAAGATGGAGAAGCAAGACTTCAAAACTACGGCTGTGCTTGCTGAACACATGGTGAACAGGAAAACCAACGAAATTGGAGAGAGGGTGGAATTGTTTCGTATGGAGGTCATGCGATTCAGAAGGGAAAATCCAGGTGTTTTGGAGTTTAAGTATACTCACAATGACTTGGAACCATTCATGTCTGTAAATTTGAATAAAAGCCTGAAAGGACGACCAACTAATCTTGGGAACCTAGCATTGCCTCTCCTGTATCCGCAAGGGAGATGATTAACTCTAGAGAAAATAAAGGATTTGTGGAGCCTACTGGAATTTATTCCACCCATCCACCACTCGTTTTATAACAACTTAGAACAAATTGACAAAGAACAGTGTACATCAGCTGAACAAAGCGATACGGAACAAGAAGATAACACTGAATGATGGGCGGCACTTGCTTCAAACAAACATTAAAATAAAAGGAAAGCTTTCCCTCTTAGACATTGTGAAAAATTTTGAAAATCTGTTTCTTTGTTCGTGTTTCTAATATCTTTTAAAACATGTACGGTACAACGAAAGACATTTGCAGGTACTAGGAAAAGCCCTTTTCCCCGTTTCTTGGAAAGAGCTATTTTTGCCATTAACAGTTTAATTTTTATTTTAGTATATTAGTACTAGTGCTCTCAAACGGGTCGCGGGTCGAGTTGGGTCAGATGTACTCGTGTTACGGGTCAGGTCGAGCTTTTAAGCTTCGAGTCGGGTCAAACATCTACTCGGGTCACGGCTCGAGTCAAGGCTGAAAGGTCAAGGGGAATGGGAGTGCAAGAAAACCATTCCCGTCGACAAAAACGCGTGGCCCCCGAAAAGGAAGAGGTGAAACAAAAGAAGAGAAACCTGGCCAACCAAAAGATAGACCCCACCAGCCCAGGAAGAACAAAACAAAAAGGTGCGGATTTTTTTGTATTTTTTAAATTTTACTCATTTTTTATATTATTGTTATTTTTTCGAGTTTTTGTGTTATATTTTCAAAGACTAAATATTCCGGACAACAGAAACACTGGACGCACACAACAGTAGGCCGGGTGGGTGCACGTCCTTCTCAAGTGGAGGAAGACGTCCACTAGACCTTCCTCTTCCCGACTCCTACCAACCTCCCGTGAGTCCGGCAGCGGTATTCGCGGCTGAGAGGGCTTGCAAAAGATGAAGATGAGAGGTGACAGGTAAGTGAATGATGAAGCTGCCCTCTCAGCTCCACCCCCTCCCCGACGATGACGGTCCGCTACATGGAGGGGAAAAACTGGTACCGAATTGCCGATGTCCAGCCAATTTATCCCTACAATACCCAAAGTGTGATATACAGGCAAAAATATTTTTCATAAAACTAGCTTATTTTCATGTCTTATATCTGGCATATACTATTTTCCACAAACTTACATTTTCCCTGTAATCTATGGGGTGTTACATATATGTAACATTGAGTATTATTGTGCAAAATCAGACTACACCGTATAAGAGTTTTATAATTTTCTACGTAAATTTTAGTAATTTCTAATTTCTATATTTTCGGCCATCTTAACATAAATTCTCAAACAATCCTTTAAATCGAACATTACTTTCTTCTACACGCATCATCTGACGTAAACGAAGGATTATCAGATGCCAAAAGTTAATTGGTCAGTATTTTTCATCTTAAATCACGATATGCTCATCCTATTGTCGAGATTTATCAGCCAATCCATGTAAACTTCTTTGTGAGACAGGCGCCTTGAAAAGTGGCATCCACAGTGGATGGCACGGATTTATTTTTGTGAACAATTTTCGGCGAAATAAAAAGGTTTTGGATTATTTTAACTGGAAGATTAGTTTTGAAAGGAAGCCAAAGTGGTGGACGTTCAAATTGGTTATAAAAAAATCTAAAAAGAAAGCGGAGTGACGGAACGAAAAACGGAGCAAAATTGAAAAGTGTACTGCAACGCATTACGCAACATGGCGCAAAGTGATTTCTAGGATGTTTACGTACAATGACAATACAGTCCAAGAATTAAGTTCTTATTAAATGTGCAAGTACATCGTCAGCTACCTAACTCGTGTACACATCGTAAAGCTGAAGGAAATCGAGTTCTGTTGTTTTAATACTACACTTGTAATGTTTCCACCTGTTTCATAAAACTATCTACCTCCCATGCCGTAAATTATTCTTAACACTTACTGTTACATAAGTAAGTGAAACCAAAATAAATAAGTTTCTCTTTTTAAAAAAATCGTTATTTACCTTGAGTACTGGTACTGAGTATACAGTAGTACCATATATATTAACTCTCTAACTCGCACCAACGGTTAGAGTAGTAACTTATAGTCATGTTAATCATAAAGGCTGAAAGGATGCAAGTGGGATAGTCGAAAATATGCACATGTTTACTGTAATATCATGTCGGGCACGACTACTTTGAAGAAGCGAAAAATAAAAACTCACATTGGACTGTTGAATTAAAATACTGCCATTTCAAGATTCGTTGCCATTGCATTGCCCTGTTCATTTCTTTACGATTGCATGATAGTCAATATTTTTCAGAGATATTTCTTACAACAATGAAGTGAAAAGCTAAAATTAAGCATTAGACTAATAGTTATGTGATACATTAATTTCCCGTGGTACTGGCAACACATCATCCGTAGATTAGAAAACAGGTGGTTGAGCATTGAGTGAAAGTGAATTATATTTGTTGGTAACTTCTGCAATAGGGGAAACTGCTTACTCCAGGGACATTATGTATCGGGGGACATTGCACCTGCAAGTCTCCTGAATTTCTTATAATTTTTTTTCAGTGAAATTGCTCCTTTTTTATGATTCGTGTGGGCACCATAAAAGAAATTACATGCAATGACAAAACAAGTTAGCTAGAAGGCATTATCTGTTTTTTGTATAGGCTATAAAAGGTTTTATTTTTCAACTTCTGGGGCGATTTTTCTTGATTCACATGATTGGAAATGGCAATCAAATGATGCAATATATGTCTATGCACTATATCTACATGTAGGTAATTTTAATTTATTATCCACTGATTTCTGTTTTATGAATAGGAGATGGAAGGGACACGAGCTTTGATGTACCAAGAGACAATACTTTGCATATGGTGATCACTATTTACGGTAATAAACTTATGAATATATCTGTTTTTCAAACCAAGCTGCTTAGTTGCATACATAATGCATGTTATTTCAGCAAATAATCTAATAAAACTATACTATTTGTTTTATACACATTTATATGCCTTTGTTTTACAAAGTTACCGTACCTGACAAAGCAAATTTGCTCATTCTAATTGTAGAGAGAGAGAGAGAGGAGACAGGCTATGATTTCTGCATAGAACATTTTATTGTTTGTGAGAAGTACATTAGTCTTTGAAAACAATCGGTTAGCATTAGACTTATTGTTATCCATAGGTACCCGTTATGTACCAAATTACAAAATGATTTACATGAGTTAAAAATGCTCTGAAATTCTTGTTGTTGCTTCAATACCCTTGTAACTTTTGCAGTATGAAGCTGAAGTATGGAGTTACCAGGACCATTTTTGGAGCTTAGCCCAAATACACCCATTTTTGTAAAGCAAAAAAAAAAAAACTGGGGTGAGCAACTTCCTCCCTTTGTATGGCACATGATCGCATAACATATCAAATTTCGCTTGGTAGTGTAATAAAACTTAAATGCTTTCACCATTGTATAATTCTTTTTTGATATTCAGTAAATATCTGGTTAATTATAAACTTTCAATCTACATTTCAGAACAGGAAATCGACGAAGCAGCATTTAATTCATTAACTGATGAACTAATTACTCAGTTAATTCTTAAAATAGGGAAACGTGCAAAGTTCTTAGCAAAATTTAAGGAATTTGTAAAAACAAACACAGTTGAAATTTATGATGTGCTAGATGACGGTCCTCTCTCATTTGCTTCACCATCAGTGTCAACACCAGATGACTCAGTGTCAGTTCGATCTGAAACTATAGAAAGCAGTTGTTCCATGCCAGCACCTACTAAAAGAGGAACTGATACGATGCTGAAACGAGAAACAAATTTCTCTACAGAGTCTCGGAGTCCGAAGCTTTTCAAGCTGACAGATTTTGTAAGTGTTCTGCCTTTAGTCACTTCAATATCAATTGATACAGTAATACTTATGGTGCAAATATGAACTGTGCAACAGTGATTCATAATCATTATCAGATTTTGGCGTTCACTTTTTAATCTGGTGACAGCCTGCGTGATATTTATTCCATCTTTGTTACTGCAAGTAACTTTTCTCGGGATATCAATCACGTGATGTGCTCGTTGTCCAAAGTTTCAAAAACAGACGTTGTTCTCATCATCAGGGTCAGTATCATGAGAACAATGTCTGTTCTCGAGACTTTGCACAACGAACACATCACCTCGCTGATATCCCGAGAAAATTTATTTGCATCACGATACCAGGAAATCATCAGATGCATTAAAAGTTTTTGTAACGTCCCACAGTTATGTCGTTTAGACTAAAGTAAACAGATGATTAATGAAAGTGAACGATCGCAATTTTTTTTGTGCTCTCACCGGGAGTTGAATCCAGGACCACATACATCAATGATACACCCGTTATCCACTAGAGTAGCTGGGAGGGCGACTCTTTTTCACTGCTATTAGAGCGTTGGTTAATTTCTTTTAGTGTTAGAAATTTCTAAAGGCAGATTCCTACTACATTGGCCGAGAGATTCGGAGAAGCCCTGATGGGTTCGGCAGGATTACGGTGAGTATTGATATATTTATAGGGACTATTTTCTCCCTATGAACATACTATCAGGACACAGACTCGCTTACCTTCTTATCAGGGAACTTATCAGCGTGTCGCTATTTTATGCCCGCCCCGTTTCGGTAAATAGTTATGTTTCGGCATTGAAATCGACGCTTGTCGTATTTTTTTGGATCCAATTTACCTGGCAGTGGTATACCATCTTTGAATTCATTTTCTTTCTTCCCTTCACTTGTGTTTTCTTTTTATCGTTTCCAATCTTCTTTCTATATTTTTTATTTATCTTCCCCCTTCCCCCTTACACAGAAAATTAAAATTAACTATTTATAAGAAAATTTATATTTTGCAATTTATTTAAACCTTGCTTTATGTTAGTAATTTTCAGGGAAATAATTTTTTTGTTGTTGTTCCACTGACAGTGCAGAGTGTTAACTTCTAGATTCTGGTGCTCCTTGTGTATGTTCGAAAGACAGTGATAAATAACTTTAATTTTCGGTTTCATCTTTTGGATTTCCTGGCACTAGAACTCGTGCATCCGCAACGATGATCTCTTAATCTACCTGTTTTGGTAGAAGCTAAATATTCTTTTTTTATTCTTCCTTCTTAAAACCTCTCTTCCTTCTGGAAAGAACCACCTGATCTTTTTTTTTTTTTTTTGCATAAAATGATAGTCCCCACTTAGAATCCAATAGTTCATAGTTTAGAATAACATAATTCGGAGATGAATTCAGTAGTTTAGTATTGTCGGCCCACAATTATATAAGTTTACAATTTTGCAGTGATGTGAATTTTAGGTAGCACAAGGTATATCGATTATTACTCCTGAGATACTATGTTAACTGTGCTAGGATAAAATATCTCGATCATTTTATTCATTAGGTTCCAAAATAACTAAATTCCACTTTGGATTACTTTACCAACCTGCTATTAAATTTGAGTTTTTTCTTTTCTTTTGGAATGTGCTATATTTTAGGATGGACCTCTTATTGAACGATATGATTTATTTAGGTGTTTTGTCAGGATATATATATATATATATATATATATATATATATATATATATATATATATATATATATATGTGTGTGTGTGTGTGTGTGTGTGTTTAAAGATATAAAGGAGTCAAAATGATTGATTATAACTTGTAATACAAAATTGTATTCTTATGCACGCAGAAGCAATGATGAATATATGAATATATCGTGAAAATATATATATGAGAATACTTTGTTGACTTATGCTAGTGAGAGTTATATATACATAATTGAATATTGTTCCTCAGCAAACAGCGTGCCTATCTTCAATAATTTTCGATACGGTCCCGACCTTCTCTTTTCTTTAATAAGATGACACATTCTGTAATACTGATAAAATTGTATGAATTTATGCTATAAATCTATTTCTGTTTACCCTAGGTGTTTAACGCCCCTAATATGACAAACATGCATGTAATGATTTGGATAAGATAGGCTGCAATGAGAGTTTTCTTTCGACGAACTTAATTTGGATCACTAAGTTACTTTGTTACTATTAACTTCATTCTCACGTCTTTTCCTATGTATCTAAATCTCCGAAAAGTTCGACGACATACTTATAGTGTAAAAAACTACAAAATATTTCTTTTGGAATTATGGTAACTAAGCTAACCCGACAGTGATAGTGTAACTCCTCAGATTTTCCAGTGTAAATCGTTCCGAAAAGATTTAAAATTCGTCACGAGGTCTGTACCTTTTGGAAACAATATATAAATATTGATATTTGTAGCACGAAATTCGTTTTTCCATGAATACATGGTGAAATATTGAATTGATCGAAGGTCAAAGTAACCTTTGGTAATATATTCACTGACTGTGAAGTGAAATATCCACGTTGACACAATACGATCAATGTTTTCCAATGAGACAGGACTCAATAACGTTAAATATGAATCTATGAGTGTGCGTGAACTATATTGAAAGACAATTTAATATATGAACTATAAAGATTCGCATACGAATTTCCGAAAATTTCTCTGCAGGAGAAGTGATGTACATAAGAACTACAGAATTCATTAGAACCTTTGTTTAATTTTCCACATTTTTCTTTCTTTTTAGTTCTTATAAAATGTGTAACAAGAATCTTAACTACCTACAATTATTTTATTGGTTTATGTATACGTAGTCACAGAAAACCTAATGCGTCGTATTTGAAATATTTCTTTGTATCTTACAATAAGTAGATTGTTACCAAATTTCGAGATGTACATTATTTCAAGTTATAAGGAGTATTGCTAATAATAATAATAATAATAATCCTATAGGGGTTTCATGAAATAATAGGTTTCACAAAACTGATGTCAACATCAGTTGATATTTAGTTTCTGACTTTGATATATGTCGTTTATTGCAATAAAACCTTTGTTACCCTGTAGATAGTTTTTTTTTTAATGTACTCTATAAGCTTTGGTCTATGTCATGAATGGGAGTGGTGTATGTGTGAATGTCATTTTAGGTTAAGAGTACAATTTAGTTATATGTGGGACCCTAACTTAGGCAATATTTGTTTCGTCAGCTGCAATTTTCGATCTCTCAGATAGCAAGTAATAAGCTGTTGGAAGTGACTGATGAAGTTATCTACGTAGTAGCAATGGAACTACAAGACTTTTCTAGTAAAACTCCTTGTAAAAAGACACAATTAGTAGATGATATAGTTCCTCATTTCCGACGGATTAGTCTATCTGCAATAAATCAAAAATGAAGTTTTATCTTTTTATTTACTTACTAAAGATGAGTTAACATGTGTCGGATTGCATTGGGGTTTCATCCTAAGTTTGACATTTTCTTTATTTTTTTTCTTTCTGTTCTCAGGACGGATCTACTTTTTTCTTTCCCAGATTTATATTTCATTTTGTGTCACAGGTGTTCAAGTTATTTTTTCCTTTTTTTCTAATTCTCGTCTTTCTCTAGTTTTTTTCCCTTCATTTGTACCTTCTTTTCAACCTTTTCCTTCCTTCCTGGTCTATACTTTTCCTATCTTTGAACTCCTCGTAATCAATAATGACGCAAATATCATTGTCTTTCACATACATGGTCATAATTGAACAAATCCTAATATTAGTCTCGAACGGAAAAATAATTATCATTAAGCTGATGATAAATGCTCCTGTTAAACGACAATATTTGCCATTTGGTCATTGCATGGCTTACGAAGAGTTCTGGGGACCGTTTCTTTTTTTTTTTTTAAGTAAATTTTGTAGTACGCTACATGGGGTGCTGATCGAACGTTCTGCTTCGTTTATACCGTAGTCTAATCCAGTCCAAGTTAGAATATCGCTGTATTGTGTATTCGTCTGCTCGCTCTTCTCTGCTGCGGCAACTAGACACAGTTCATCACTTGGGAATCCGACTAGCTACTGCGCTTTTCGTGCTAGTCCTGTTGCCAGCCTTTATGTTCAGGCCAACGAATCTTGGTTAACATTTCGTCGTGAGAGACTTTTGTTAATTTATTCTGCACATGTGCGCTGTATCCCTGGCCATCCCTGTATACCTTGTCTCCGTGGTTGTCAGATTTACGACCGCTATGCTGCACGTCCTCGTGCTACACACCCATGGTACGTCCGGGAGAGTTTTCTCACTAGCGATTTCGTTTGGCCTTCTCTCTCGCTAGTCCAGTTTTGTGCTCTCCCGCCATGAATGCTTCGACCCTCACGAATTGATTTACGCTTGTGTTCTTACTCGAAGCAAGATACCAGCAGGAGTTCGCAGCATTACTCGAACAGTTCCCCGATTTTAATGTATATTATATAGACTGTTCTAAAGATGGGAATTCTGTTGGCTGTGCTTTTCTTTCAGACGAAGGCAGCTCAGAGTTCTGTTTGCATCGCTTGTGTTCAGTGTATGCCCCTGAACTAACTGCCATCAAGTTTGCCCTTGACCTTGCTTTCACCCTTTCGCTACGTCGCGTGCTGATTGGCACCGACTCTCAGAGCGTTATCGTTAGTCTAGAGAATTTCTTTAGCCGAAATTCTCTTGTTCAAGATATTCTTCTGATATGCCATCAGCTGCAGCAAGGGCACTGTGTCATTGTTGTCTGTTGGGTGCCGGGTCATGTCGGCATTCGGGGAAACGAATGCGCAGACACAGCTGCCAAGAACGGCGCCTTGGCCGGGTTGCCTTGGAGCACTGTCACCCTAGCTCCCATCTCTGTAGCTATTTTAACACCTTGATGCGCTCTCACTGGCAAGCGGATTGGGACGAGGCCATTGAAAATAAACTTCACGTTGTCAAGCTACTTCTTGGGGACTGGTAGACGTCATCGCAGCCTAGGCGTCGAGACGAAGTGCTCCTGACAAGTTTGCGTATAGGCCACTCCCATCTGTCGCATTGAACCGCCTGTATTGTGAAGAGTGTATTGTCCCTCTGAATGAATGAATGAATGGGGGTTAATGGGGACGTCAGCAACGAGGCTATATGTCCCCGTCACGATGAACAACGTTGCTCAGGACTGCAAGATTAAAAATGAATTACATGTTAAAACGAAGACAGTGCAAAGGAACGAGAGTGCTGCTAAATGAATAAGAAATGGTAAAAAAGCAAAAGTGTAAGATAAAAGAATAAATAAGATAAAAAGATAACAATAGCAATATACAAAAATAAACTTAAAACAAGTGACAAAATATAAAAATTTAGCAGCAATAAAACAAGGACAACAGACTAAAAACAGCTCAGAGAACGTGACCAACGCCAATAACATGAACAAACTCAAGGACCCGGCAAACATCATCACTATCATCCCCCAAAGCACGGGTAAGAACAGAAGGCAGTCCATAACGTTCTCTGAGATCTGAGTATTCAGGACATTCCACAAGAATGTGCTGAATACTCAGGGGAACTATACACTCTTCACAATACGGACGGTTCAACCTCCGTAGCAAGTAACTATGCGTCAGATGAGAGTGTCCGATACGCAAACGCGCCAGGAGCACTTCATCTCGACGACGAGCGGACGAGGACGAACGCCACTCACCTAGGAGTGGTTTGACTGCATGCAATTTATTCTCAATGGCCTGGTCCCAACCGGCTTGCCAGTGAGAGCGCATCAAGATGTGAAAATAGGAACGAAGATCGGAGCGAGGAAGGCTATCCTCCAGTGCAACCCCGGCCAAGGCGGCGTTCTTGGCGGCTGTATCAGCAAGTTCGTTTCCCCGGATGCCGACATGGCCCGGCACCCAGCAGACAACGACGACACAACCCTGTTGCTGCAATTGATAGCATCTCACAAGAATGTCCTGCACGAGAGAGTTCATACTGAAGGCATTCTGTATACTCAGAACCACGCTCTGAGAATCGGTGCAAACAAGCACACGACGTAATGAAAGCGTGAGAGCATGGTCCAAGGCAAGCTTAAGTGCAGTCAATTCGGCAGTGAACACGGAACACAGGCGATGCAAATTGAATTCTGACCTGCCCTCGTCGGTGACAAAGGCACAGCCTACAGAATACCCATCCTTAGAACCGTCCGTATAGAACACACTAAAATCGGGGTACTGATCTAACAGTGCGGCGAACTCTTGCTGGTACACCTGGGAACTAGTTTGCTGTTTCGAATGCAGAGACAAACGTAAATCATGCCGAGGTAGACGGAGCAGCCATGGTGAAATAGCACAAAAGCGAACCAACGAAAGAGAGGGCCACACGAAATCGTCGGCAAGAAGGCTCTCGCACGCACGGATGTACCATGGACGAGTAGAGCGAGGACGTGCAGCATAGCGCTCGTATATCCGACCACCACGGAGACATGGTCTACACGGGTGGTCTGGAACACAACGCACATGCGCAGAATAATTAAGGAGTAGTCTACTGCGACGATATACTAACGAAGGTTCATTGGCTTCAGCATACAGGCTGGTGACAGGACTTGTGCGGTAGGCGCCAGTAGAGAGACGAATACCCAGGTGATGCACTGTGTCAAGTTGTCGTAACAGAGAAGCACGAGCAGAACCATAGACAATACAGCCATAGTCTAACTTGGACCGAATTAGACTACGGTACACACGAAGTAGAACAGTACGATCAGTACCCCACGTGCGGTGGGAAAGGACACGAAGGAGATTCAGAGCTCGAAGACAAGAATATTTAAGATTCCGTACATGTGGTGCCCACGACAAGCGACGGTCAAACACCAGACCCAAGAAACGGACTGTATCAACGAATGACAAACGGGTGCCATCGAGGTACAAGTCCGGGTCAACAACGCACGTACGCTGCCGGCAGAAGTGAACACATTGGGATTTCTCGGTAGAAAAGCGAAATCCAGTCTCATTCGACCAGCGAACGAGACGATTGAGAGTCAGTTGAAGCTGTCGAGTAATGCCGCGAAGGTGGCGGGAGCGACAGAAAATGACAAGATCGTCAACATAAAGCAGACCAGACACAGGAGCCTGGATCTGCGAAAACACGCTGTTGACTGCGACAGCAAACAACGTGACACTAAGAACACTGCCTTGTGGAACACCATTTTCTTCTACAAAGCGCTCTGAGAGAGTAGAGCCCACACGCACTCTAAAGTGTCGCTCGTGAAGAAAATTCGAAATAAAGTGGGCCATATGCCCACGAAGACCGCAGTCGTATAATTGTTTTAGGATTCCGTAACGCCAGGTGGTGTCATACGCCTTCTCTAAGTCGAAAAATATAGCAACAAGATGTTCGCCGTCCAGAAAGGCGTCTTGAATTTCACCCTCAAGATAAGCAAGATTGTCGGTAGTGGATCGGAAACGACGAAATCCACTTTGAACTTTGCTCAAAAGGGAATGCGATTCCAAATACCACACCAGGCGCTTGTTGACCATTCGCTCTAGCAGCTTACAGACACAGCTCGTGAGAGCAATGGGTCTGTAGCTCGTGGGGCTAGTTGCGGCTTTCCCTGGTTTTAAGATGGGAAGAACCAGGGCCTCACACCAAGCAGGTGGAAAAAACTCCTCAACCCAGAGGCGATTATACAGCTGCAATAATGCAAGCTGAGAATCGCGGGAGAGTTTGCGCAACATATCATAGGAAACACGGTCAAGCCCGGGAGCAGTATTGGACGATTCGCGGAGAGCAGAATCGAACTCAACGAGCGTGAAAGGAGCGTTATAGTCCTCACTGTTGGCAGTACGGAAATTTAACGGGTTTCGCTCCAGCTGACGACGGGAACGAGCAAAGGCTGGTGGGTAGTGGTCTGACTCAGAGATAGTGGCAAAATGGTGGCCCAGTATATTAGCGATCTCTGAGGGATTGGTCTCTAGAACACCATGCATTGTTAAGGCTGAAACAAGAAGTAAAGAAGCGGATCCGTTTAGGGAGCGAACCCGACGCCACACAGTTAACATAGGTGTGCGACTACTAAGGGACGAAACGTAATTCTTCCAGCTTTGGCGCTTCGAAAGCTTTACCAGACGTCGAGCACGAGCACGTAGAATGCGGAACTGCTGAAGATTTTCTTCTGTAGGATGACGATTAAAAGTGGCGAGAGCGCGCCGACGGGCCTGTAGAGCCTCACGGATTTCCGCAGACCACCAAGGAACACGCCGGCGGCAAACGGCGCCACCGCATTCTGGAATGGAACCATGAGCAGCGTCAAGAACAGTCTGCTCAAAAGCCTCAGCCACAACAGCTACAGGGAGATCATCACGACAATGAAACTCATTGAGCTCACGGAATTTACGCCAGTCAGCACGCTTCAGATTGAAGCGGCGGAGAGGAAAAGAAGGAGGAACATTCAGACCTTCAATAAACAACGGGAAGTGATCACTGCCACAAAGATCAGGATGCACTCTCCATGTCAATGAGGTCAAGAGACCAGCACTGCACATGGAGAGGTCGATACAAGAATATGTGCCATGGGCAGTGGAGAAATGAGTAGGACTGCCATCACTAAGGATAAGCAAGCCACTCTCCTCAAGAAATTCGGTGACCTCGCGGCCACGACCGTCAGTACGGACAGAACCCCACAGACGGTGATAGGCATTAAGGTCTCCTACAAGCAAGACTGGCGGCTCAAGCTGATGGAAGAGCTGAAGCAGATCGGCGGTGCTAAAGGCTTCAGATTGAGGAACGTACACTGAACAAACTGTAAGCGGGCGAGAAAAGTGTACGCGCACCGCAACGGCTTGCAGTCTGGATACAATGTGAATTTGCTGGGAATGAACAGAATCGGAGGCACAGACTGCCACGCCGCCAGCAGCGTGGGCAGCGTCTGGCTTATCACATCGATACATTGTATACCCAGAAAGAAGAAAAGACTGGGTAGACTTAAAATGGGTTTCCTGCAAGCAGATAAGTACAGGCGAGTGGTCAGTGATCAGTCGGGTTAATTCCTCACGGTGACCACAGAAGCCATTGAGGTTCCATTGAACAAGCGCCATACTGGAAAAGATTAACGTTTGAGGCGAACTTTCCCACGGGGTCCAATAAGAGCCCACTCGGAGTCCATAAGTTCGTCCTCCACCATATCAGACTTGAGCGAAACGGCAGGAGGCTTACGAACTGGCGTAGATTTTGTTCTCTTGGGAGTGAGAACAGTCTCGTTTAGCCGACGAATATGTTGGCTGAGTTTAAGTCCGCCTATATAAGGTGATCGGCGATGGGCCGGAGTACGCCGAAGAGCACCACTAACAGAAACACGTGGGGTTCTGGGAAGTTCGCTTGTCGTTGCAACTGGGGTCTTCGTGTCACAACTATTCTCTGGGACCGCGTCTTTCTGGGTGGAAACGTCAGATGTCTGGGTGGCTACAGATTTTCGAGAACTAGCTGCAACAGTAGCGAATGGAACAGAAAGCGAGGAAGGGACGCTTTCTTTCAGACGACGCTTAGCGTCAGCAGCAGAAATCTTCTCAACAACCATGAGTTCTCGAATACGCTTCTCGCGCTGAAAGGCTGGACAGTCCCGAGACCAAGCTGAATGCTCACCCTTGCAGTTGACACAGAAGGGCTTGGCTGCGGTGCAGGGATCCGCACCATGACTACCCTGGCCACAAATCGCACAAAGAGCAGCACTCGCATTACACGAGGTGCTGGTGTGCCCATAATGTTGACATTTAAAGCAGCGCAAGGGACTAGGAATATAGGGCCGAACTTTACGCAACTTCTTCATATCTTTAACCTGTCCGGCGTGGTAGGTGATAACTTTATGAATAACAAAAGGGGACAAGCCCTTAATAGCACTCGGACGGTTTGCATCAGAATTGGCACTATCAACGTCTTTATCTTTAATTACAAGGTATCGGACAACAGGGGTCGCGATACTTGTCTTTTCCACTACTTCAGTTTCACATTGTTTGGGCTTCTTCCGTGAGGGAGAGGCCGGATCTGATTTTATAGTTTTAGTACCCATAAAAGTTTAATTTTAAAGAACATTTATAAAGGGAAAAAAGGGTGTGAGGTCACACCGGGGCGTTAATAGGGGAACTAACGCTACCCCCTGGCCATCCCTTCAGCACGCCCAACACCTTAGGATCAGCGTGGGGCCGACGCGGTCAAGGGGAATGGAAGTGCAAAAACCATTCCCGTCGACAAAAACGCGTGGCCCCGGAAAAAAGGAGTGAAACAAAACAAAAGAAACCTGGCAAACAAAAAGATAGGCCCCCACCAGCCCAGGAAAAACAAAACAAAAGGTGCGGATTTTTTTGGGTTTTGATTTTTTTTGTTTTTTATATTATTTTGACTTTTGCATTTTTTTTTGATTTTATATTTTCAAAGACTCAACACGCCGGACATCACAAACACTGGACGCAGACAACATTAGGCCGGGTGGGTGCACGTCCTCCCCAAGTGGAGGAAGACGTCCACTAGACCTGCCTCTTCCCGACTCCCACCAACCACCCGCGAGTCCGGTAGCGGTATTAGCAGCTGAGAGGGCGTGCAATGATATGAAGATGAAGGGTGATACATGAATGAAAGATGAAGCCGCCCTCTCAGCTCCACCCCCTCCCCGACGATGACGGTCCGCTACATGGAGGGGGTATTGTCCCTCTGAGTATTCAGCACATTCTTGTTGACTGTCTTCGATACTCAGATCTCAGAGAACGTCTGAGATTGCCTTGACTACTTTCCCGTGCATTAGGGGGTCATAGGGATGATGTTCACCGGGTACTTAAGTTCATTTATGATTCTGGGGTTGATCACGATCTCTGAGCTTTTTTTTTTTGTTTGTTTTTTGTGCTTGTTTTATTGCTGCTAAATTTTATCTTTTCCCTCAGTCAGTCACTGTAGGTAGTTCAGTATTCGCTATATGTGCTTTACACCATATTAGGACTTGAAAATGTGCTTTTTTATCGCCGGACGCAGAGTATCTTGTGTTGGAGGCATGCATGATCCATCGACTTGCTTTTTTAATTTTAAAAAAATCTCTACAATTCTTTTAGAAATGTTATCTGCGGCATTCTTAAGTATACAGAGCGTATGAATCCTTCTAGGACTCGGAACGTATCTCATCAGTATCCATAAATGTATTTAAAAAACATGGTTTTGTCTTTACCATAAAATGATCCGGTGATATCAGTCCCTGAGAGAGAATGCAATCGAATCAAAGCATCAGCTCATTTGTGACCTAACGCTTGATATATCATTTGAACATAGATCTAACGTGTTTTAGCTCCTGAGACAAACCAAATATCTGGAAGTTGAGGGTAGAAATTCATCACTAGCACTAGGATATCAGTATCAAGAGAAAATGTATTTAGAGATCTGCTCCGTTTAAACTTGCGAAGAGTGCATGTAATATCATGTTTCTATCAGCCAATGATACCATCCACAATACTCTACCATTAAATTGCATACGGGATGAAGGAAGTGGCCAATAGAAAACTGACTATAAAGTTAGAAAGTGCCACATCTGTTTCACAACTATACGCTACTGGAAATTTGATACGTTTCCAAATTCAACACAACGTGACAATGGTCTCAAACTGTTATACCCCATTATTATCTTCACTGAAATATTATGTCCTTGAAACTATGAAAACACATGTAGCTTCAAAAGGAAAGTCCATTGAAAGAAAAGTTGAATGTTTAGAAAATCCTTTTTAAGGAAACAGGAAATGCATTAGGCTTCCATGCTAGTATTCACAAACTTGGGGCGGTGTATGTAAGTATATCACGTCTCCCTCTGGCATTCCGTTCTCTACTAGACAACATAATAATATACTAGTCAACATACTTTTGTATGATTTGATTTTTTAGTGCTTACAAATAGCTGAAACCTATTTCTCTTTTCTGTAAGCGGCCACGATGGCTCAGTGGTAGAGCGCTCACCTCTCGTTTTAGGGGTCCCTGGTTCGATCCCAAGCTAAGTGAGTTCGTGGTGGACGACATTGTGTCCGTAGGTTTTCTCGGGGTACTCCCGTTCACTCTCACGTTCTCATTCATCATCATTCACTTGCTATTTCATCCGTCCCCTTTGGCAGTTCGCTTGGGTAATGGCGGGACGTTAAACTAAAGATTTCATTTCATTTTTTCTTTCCTGCCGACAGTCGATCAACAAGGCTTTCCAATCGGTACTATTACCATTTGTTGTTTTCTTTATATATTATGTTAAATTTCAATTGTCCAATTGAGAGCAACCATTTTGTATGTAACTATATTATTCGTAATATGAATGGTATCTGAGTAAAAAAAATAACTGTTCCCAAACATAATTTTATATAATTTCAATTTTCATTTTAGAGCTAACAAGTTTTCAAAAACTCGTAATGAGCAGTCTCAAATACATCAAAGTTCAGCTACAGCGTCAAAGCGAAAGAATAGATCAATTAGTAGAATGTCATGGAGAAAGAAACGTTATGTCTTCAAAAGATTAACCTTCAAGTTTTGCGGAAGTTTTGAAATAAAGTTTATTCTTACCAATTCATCCGCTATTGCACTTTCAGATAGCTTATCTTCAACCGGCTTCATATGCTCGCGCGATGAAATCGGCATTATACTCAACAGTTGTTATATCATTTTACTTCTAGATATGTAACTCAATTCAGCTTTTGTGCATGTAGTGTTCGTTCTACTCTCGTATTTTTTTTTAATTAACCGAGTACTGTAAAGTAAATTGAGAAGATATTTATTTAAGAACATTAATAGTGATAATGTGACTTGGGCTGGGAGGACGACTGGGTAGCGTAGTGGTTAACGCAACGGTATGTTATGCCGAGGATTCGGGTTCGCGTCCCGGTTTAGTCGAGTTTTTTCACTTTTCAGAAATTCTTTGAAATTTGCACTGAATGGGACTTTGTGTAATAAAATCAGTTATTTTTCATATTATTAAGTTAATAAAGATGTTTGCTTTCGCAAACTAGAAACTAATAGATACTGTGTCACCAATTATCATAAACTCTGTCGTCTTGGGATATCAAAGAGCTGTTATGGGATAGCGAACATTTAATTGGTTGATTTCCGTTTAAATTTACTGCTATTTAGTACATTTCCGGCTTTCGATTTGTTCCTCTAGTAGCCTATGAGGTTACTCTTTAAACAGTGATGTATGCCTTACATATTTCGTATTCTTGTTTCAGGCAAAATATCTGACAAAAACTGTTAACACCTGAACTGTTTTCAAGAGGCGATATTTCAAATCATTCAAAAATCTATATCATATTTCACTTCTTAGATAGCCTTCCTTGAATTATGCTTGATTTTATTCCCAATGGAACGGACGGAAATGAATGGAATGGTGGAATAAAGAAAGTGGAAGGAAACGGGGGAATCCCGAGGAAATCCACGCATACAGTGTTTGTCCACCACAAAGTCCACTTGCCGCGAGCTGGGATCGAACCAGGGACCCCATGCACTAGAGGTGAACGCTCTACCACTTATCCACCGTGACCCCGTCCTTGCACTTGAGTTGTCACCCTCTAACCAAACGTAATAAAGTATTTAACTGTGAATAGAATAATCGTATTTCATTTGTCTTTCTAACTCATAAAATAATAATACGGTAACTACTGAAGTATTCACTGAAGGTATCATTGCTTTCAAAGCAATTAGTCATTAAGTATTACCTTGTATTTATATTTTTAAATTACTGATAGTTATGCTTCCTCGATTTATACCTAAACAAAAAAAAAGAGAGGGAAGCGGGCCAAAGATTCCTTTTTTATGCTCCAACTTTCTTGTGATAGCTCTGCCTAAATTCAGTGCTGTTTGATAAATTACAATTCTAAGTAAGAAATTAACGTAGCAATGTTGATCTAATTACTTAATTTAGTGTTTCGAAAATCAGTAACACTTATTAAGAAACGAAAACTAAAGAAGAGGTAAAAAATAAATAAACAAAGATAAAAAGTATCTAACAGTGATTCTAAGTAAGGATCTAGGAACTGAATATTTCACAATTAGAACTATTACATGGACACTGAGTGTGAAAAACGAAGAATAACATATTCAAATCAAAACGAAAATAGGTAATTTACGTAAATAAATGATGACCAATTAATTATAGTTATGTAATGTTATTTTCTGTTTATTATTTTCGTTCTGAAATGAATAAGATAGTTTTAAACAGATTGAATTAGCATTTCCACTTCAATACTTATTTTATTGGGCAAGGTTTATTCAGGCGATTTCCTGGATTCAGTTTCAAATCTACATTATTTTGTTTCACAACAATTTACCATAAATTCCACTTTCAATTTTTTCTGCACGGCAAATAACTGGGCTAATTGCCAAAGTTACCGAGAGACTTGTATAGATCCAAAATAGTCAGTTTTCTTTGTCTATGATCAAAATATTCATTCAAAAAGCTTATCAAAGGACTGCATTAGTGCAAAAAAAAAAAAAAGTTGTACACCTGTATGCTTGATTTTCCTCATATTAACTCAAAATTTCTTATATTTCAAAATCGAAATGTTTTCACCGGTTGCAGTTGATGTTCACGTTACATCTTGCTTTTGTTCGTTTCGTTTAGGAACCATGTATCGAGCAGCTGAATTTGAAGGTGATGGAAGCCTTGCTATTCTGAGGCAAGAATGGCTTACTTCTCGAAAAAAAGAAACGTTTTGACCTCCCTTCAAAATAACATCGAAATGCTGGCAATCAGATTACGTAGATGGCATTTACACCACTGAACGTGTTAACCAAAGGTTGGTCATTATACATGCTGGAGGAGAAAGCGGATTTGTGCCGGGTGCCCTCTGCATATTCAAGGCAAGAACTAAATCCGGCGATTACAACGACGAAATGAATGGACAGAATTTTCTTAGATGGGTTCGTGAGCAGTTGATTCCAGGCTTACCACCTCACAGTATAGTCTGCTTTGACAATGCGTCATACCACTCAGTGCAAACAAACAAACCTTCAACATCATCTGCTCTTAAAGCTGATATTCGAAATTGATTAAGGGCAAATAACATTACCTTCGGAAGTGATTTTCGAAAAAGTGAACTATAGAATTTAGTGAAGTGCTACCGCCAGGAACCAGAATATGTGATTGACAATGTCTTAAAAGAACACGGACATAGTGTTCTTCAATTGCCACCGTACCACTGTGACTTGTCACCAATCGAATTAATTTGGAGTTTGGTGAAAAGACGAGTGGCGGAAAGAAACGTTGAACAGTCGGGTGGAAAACGGAAGATGTGTTTAAGTCCATTACACCAGATAAGTGGACAAAACAATGCAGCCACGTGAGGAAACTTGAATACGAATACTGGGAACGAGATGGACTGGTTGAAGAAGCCGTCGAAAATTTTGTAATTGAAGTTGATGCTGATTCCGAAATGAGAGCGAGTCCCACAGAAGATGATGAAGATGAATCAGGATGTGACATGTCAGGTATCAGCCCTTTACCGAAGGAATAATATCAACTAAGGTAAGGCATGATTTGATTTCATGTTCATATTTTCATTTCTTTGTAGCAATAAAGTGAATTTTTACTGTTGGAGAGGACAAAGGATCGCACTATTTATATTCCATCCTCATTACAAAACTCTGATTTGAAACTGAGGGCCGCGGTGGCTCACTGGTAGAGCGTTTACCTCTGGTGCTTGGGGTCAGGGGTTCGATCCCAGCCCCCGCCAAGTGAACTTTGTGGTGGACAAACACCGTGTGCGTTTTTTTTCTCGGGGTTCTCCCGTTTCCTCCCACTCTTCATTCCACCATTTATAAATTACTCATAATCACCGTCTCCTTTAGCCTAACCGGCATAACCGTGGGACGTAAAACTCAAAGATTTCATTTCATTTCATTTTCTGATTTGAAACACAGATCGATCATACGAGTGATTTTCAATGTTCTTGCTCAGTCGCATACAGTGGCTTAAGGAGATTCTCCAATTTTAACCCCCACCTCAACAAGATCATATGGAAAAATATATACCAAATCAAGATATGTACTTAGGCATACAAAAACGCGCGTATTTTGAAAGTTGGGGTGGGAAATGGATGTCGTTAATGAAATTCTGTGTCCGTCAGTGGTCCCACATGATAAGGACCGAATTATGTCTAAAACCAATGATAAAATCATTGAAACATTTTTCCTAGAGCAAGAGAAGGTGTTTCATGTATGTATGTGTTATTTCTTCCATATTATTAATTCCAGTGTTGAAAATTTAGTCCAGAATTTTGCTTCCACAGAGAAAATTGCTCAGGAGTTCTCCCCTTGAATTTTGATCTAGACATACCAGTGTGTAAACTGAGGTTAGAGAAGTTAGATAGAAGTGTTTTCGTAATATTTGTTGTTTTCGTGGGGGAGTAATATATCACTTACCTAAAGCTCATTTTTTGTATTTAAAAAGGACATTGGGAAAAACAGACTTAATTTCGAACTTTATTAACCAACCCTCGTAGATAAAAGGGAACAACTCTGACGCTTCCTTCATCGGTTTGGTATTTCATACATTAGTGTTGGTAGGCCTCACTTCGATTTTTACGGCCATATATGGCCGAGGAACAAGGACTGTTCATGTGATAATAACGTGCTTAGTGAACGTTCGTTTGGGTCTGATTTTCGAGACAATCACTTCCCACCTACGCACTTTTATAACCAAAAGCTTATTGGATAATAATTCTGGTCCCGACGCTAGGAACATCGGGTTTTTCCTGGTTGGCCATATACAAGCTTTGGTTTGCTAACTAGAACAGTCAGTCAGTGTGTGCTTGGTACGCGTGCCTGTTTGGCATTTTCGAAGAGCACCCACCAAGGCGAGGGGGGTGCATTACCTTCAAGAGTAGCATAAAGAAGTGCTCCCCTTGGAAGGGTTGAGCTAAAGTAAAAGTTTGATTTTGTGAGTTACATACAGTACGTGCTAACATTATCAAGTCTGTCCGCAATATCAGTTTTTTCGTAATGAACTTTTGAGTTCGAACCAGCGAGTAACAAGGAACTAAGAGCGTCAGTTAAGACGATCACTCACTTCTATTAGTGGGAAGCTGAATTGGGATCCCGAAGTCAACCTACGCCGCTCCAAGATCATCCTGGCCTCAGCCTAAACAACCTTCTGCGGATTTGTCGTCTGGTGGACTCTACCCCAGGACCCGAGTGATATCAGCTGACCGGTCGAAGATTAACTGTGAGTAGTTAAAACATTGATTCATAAATATATTTAAAAGCCACCACTTCGTTGAACGTACTCAAACAGAAATAACAGAAAAAAGGTTGAAATAATCAGAACACCAATCATTGTTCCTCGATTCCTTGTAATTTTTCTGTATCATTAATTGAATATTTCGTATCTAAGAAACATTATACTTTTACATAGTTTAACTAGGTTTTGTGATTTATATTGTTTAGTGAATTATCGCCCGTTAATACTCTCTCCAAAATTCACCATTCATACATATTTTACTTTACGGAACTTATGTTTTATTGACCAGTGTGCCCGGCTTCGGTTTCAATAAGATATAAGTGCGGAAGTGATCGTGACCTGCCGTGGCAAAGCTGGGTAAATGCAAATGAATGTTTAGGTTTATAGAATTTCAAAGCCGGCAGGGAACACACGACCACAAATATTATAATATTATAACATTTGTTCTCCGTATGTAACTACTACTTTTTTGAAAACAAAACTTTTTTACAAAACATTGGTCCACTGCAATTTTTTTGTAACACGTTAATACTAATAAAAATCAAGGCGTGATGAAGCAAATCGACATCCATATTGTGTTGCCCTAAAGTAACAATTTCTCCATTCTTTCCTAAGATCGATTCTTTATCACCACTACAGAAACTAAACAAATAGGGCTATGCCTTTTGAAAGTTATTTTGCAAACATAATTCATTTTTTCTTTATATAATAAATTAACCCTTCCCGCTGTTCTAGTGGGTAGCGCGTATGGCTTTGGTGCACGTCTCCCCTGATTCCATTTCCGGTGGGACAGCAAAAAAATAATTCGTCAAATATTTATTTTAATCAATCACCTGTTTCTTTTAGACTAAAGGGCATAGTTGTGGGACGTTAAACTAAAAAAAATCATCCTTTTTTTTCACAAGAAATTGTCCACTTTGTCTCTTGGGCAATCAACTTGGGATCGCGAAGGGAAATGAAAACGATATTTGTAAGTAGGACCTAGTAGCAAAAAAAAAAAATGTTCTTTTTTTTTAAATTTAAACTTCTTATTTTGATACACATATTTTTATTCTATACTTTGTTACCAAATACAGCAAAGAATATTAAACAAATAAAGATTAGTTAAAAACATTTGGAATAAAAGAAGGAGAAACTGGTGAGAAACTGCAAATTAAAACACCAGTAGCAAAAAATACAACTTACAACTGTAAGCAATTGGCAGCAATAATGAAAAACTTATTGGAAACCGGAAATTAATTATGGGGATTGCAGGCAAGAGGATGTTATAAAAGGGGTCGTGATATAAAATGAGATGAGAAAGCCCAGTTTATTGTATCGTTAGTAAGTCTTTCGTAGTATTTTATCTTCAGTGATTATTGTGTTAAGGAATCAAAGTGCACGAGAATTTAAATTCATGATTATAATAAAAGAATAGCAGAATATATACCTAAACGTGCCGGTATATATGCTTAACGTGCAAAAAAAACTCATACAGATCCTAAATACTAACAGCCACATGTAATTTGGAAACAGTTTTACAAAACAAACTGAAATTAAATTTTGTATCCACTACAAACACAATATCAAATGATCCTGAGTGAACGGAATCTTTAGCCCTTCTAGTTTTTGGCGTTTGGGTAAAAGGAAGAGCGAAGGTTGGAGGGGGAGGGGAGGGGGAGAACATGGCAACACCGGCTTGTCAGAGAGAAAGTGGGGAGTATTCAGAGTGCCTAATTGACCCTAGCGCCACGTAGAAATTGGTGTTCAGACATAACGTCATTTGTGTCGTACTATAGCAACTGAACAATATCTTCTGTACAAACTACATCACTGTTTTCATTTTTAGGTCAATGGAATGTCATATTGGTACATGTTTTATTAATAAGCGTGAACTTGACTTTTCAATCGCAGCTCTCTTTGTCTATGATTTGCCCAACAAAATACCGTTTACCTTTCTTTAGAACATACTATACTATTACACACGAACTGATTTTAGGTCATCCATGCGCTGTATTTCAGATTCTGAAATCCCAAAAGATGCATCCATCAGTGAGTCACCATCGCTATCAGTGCTCGGAATGTCTTCACATTCTTTATCGGAACAAGAGTCATTTGATATTTGTTTGGAAGTGGTTTTGCATTTTGTAGAGTCTGTTTTACGGATTTTAGCATTGATTGCGCATGTCTTCACAGCAGTTCTTAGTTGAAACGCTGCAGCCAGCTGCTGTGTTTTTTTTTCTCCTGGACAAAGTTTCCTTTGGAGTATTGCGAATACTTTGTGAAAGACTAATGATAACGTTATCCATTGCGTTTTTGTTTCTCGGAAAAATTACTCGTTTTGCAACAGTTTGAGTACTAGTAATTAATGATGCGCTGCTTGTTTGCTCGTGTACCTCCAACAGATATTGATAACAGTACTGGTATAACTTCTTCACTTGGGTTCCGGAGACGTTTAAGAACCTGTTCTGCATTCAGAGGTTTAATACTGCATGCAGCAAATCTAGATGTTATTTTTAAGCTTAAGCCCTAAAGCATCCATAAGCTTAAAGTTTAGGAAGAACTTCTTTTGGAAGACAGTTGAATTTCCTTCCTGGCCCTAGGTTCCATTCTTCTAAAACTGACCGTCACGTCATTTTCATTTGAACCATATACAGCTACATCGAATGGTTTTCTAAGATGCACGGTGTTAGCAGATAAACATAAATTTGAAGAATGTCTACTGAAAAATGTGAAGAGAGATTATCCCCGATAACTATTGTTGGACCGGTAGGTAGCATGTTGGCCCATGGGATCACAACCGAAGGAAACAAATCCCTGAATGTTACGTTATCAAATAAACCACTTTTTGTTCCATTGTATCGTCTACCTTGTGTCCATGTACACCAGAGTGCTTCAGACTTGTACAGTAGACAACATACGGAAGAAGGCGCATACCATTATCAGTTCCTGTTACCATCAAGGAAAAAGATGTTTTCTGGATGATTTTAGCTTTAAATATTTGGTCTAGGAATTAATTCGTGCGGTTGGTACGCACACATTGAAGCTGTAGTACAAACACAAAATACATAAATACCTTAAGAAAAATATTGTCCATCGCTAGTCACCACTTTCGCCCATCTGTCAGGCAATGTACGGATTCCGTGGCGAAAGAAGTCCTCATCCTTGGAAGCGATCCAGTCAGAGACCCATATCGATATCTTCTGAAGAAGTAAACCGCTGTCCAATCAAATCGTTGTTCATGCAATCGAACAAGTAGTAGTCCGAAGGAGCAACGTCTGGTGAATACGGCGGGTGGGGTAAAACTTCCCATCCGACATTTTCTAAATAGGTTTTGACCGGTTTTGCGACATGTGGCCGAGCGTTATCATGTTGAACAATAAGTTTATCATGTCTGTTCTCCCATTCTGGTCGTGTTCTGGCCAGAGCTTGCTTCAAACGCATTAATTGTCGTCGATAACGTTCTCCATTCATAGTTTCACCCGGTTGCAGCAGCTCATAGTACACCACACCTTTCATATCCCACCATATGCACAGCATAACCTTTGCACAGTGAATATCTCGTTTTGGTTGTGATGGACCTGGTTCACCTGGTTTCACCCAGGCCTTTTTTCGTTTAGGGTTCTCGTAATGGATCCACTTCTCATCACCCGTAATAATTCGATGCAGAAACCCCTTTCTGCTCTGTCGTTGAAGCAGCAATCCGCAAATGGTTTTTCGTCTTTCAACGTCTCTGTCTTTCAATTCATGTGGAACCCAATGTGACATCTTTTGAATCATTCCCATGGCTTTCAAGCGTTTGGAGACTGTTGTTTGATCAACGCCTAATGCTGCTGCAAGTTGTTCCTGCGTTTGACACGAATCCTGCTCGAGCAATGCTGTCAATTCTTCGTCTTGAAATTTTTTTGTCTGTCCAGCTCGCTCTTGGTCTGCCAAGCCGAAATCACCACTTCTAAACCGTGCAAACCACTTCTGACACGTTCGCTCAGCTAGAGCATGGTCACCATACACTTCCACCAAAATACGATGACTTTCAGTCGCACTTTTCTGCATGTTAAAGTAATGCAGCAGGACACCCCGCAAAAACACTTTATCAGGCACAAATTGCGCCATGTTCACTTAACTACAAACTGGTGTTGTTGACGCTTTAATCCACTGCCCTATACTACGAACGATACGCGATGACAGGGGTTTGCAACACATGTGTGGATACACGGAATTGTGGGACGCTCCGTTCGTTGCGCCATCTCTTGTCCACCCGCACGAATTAATTCCTAGACCAAAAAAATATTATTTTCCTACTTTTAGGATCATTCAGTAAATTTGTTTCATCATAGTTCAAAATGTTTCCCAGGAACATCTGTCTGCTGTTCTTTCAAATTAAAGAAATACGTTTGAATTTCTTCTCTAATCGTTTTAGCTCGGTTTTGTTTTATATTTTGACATATCGTTTGTCGTAATACTCTCTTGCAGCTTTTCGAGAACGCCGAAGCTCAGTCGCTTCGAGGAAAATTGTCTTTGAATCTACTAACAATACTCTTTGCATCGACGTATGCTTTTACATGTGATCGCAGTTGCATAGCACTTTGGACAAATCCCCATTCACTCAATGGGAATACACTGTCGACAATATAAAGCTCATCTCTTGTGATAAAGTTGTCGGATGTTTTGTCCTGTGCCTATTTATTTCAACTTTCGGTTCTGGTCCATATTCTGCTATATTTTCAAGATTGTCTCGATTAGAATTGGCACCATCAAACTGTGCTGATCTCATTACTGATAGGGTGGCGCGGTGGTTCAGTGGTAGAGCGTTCACCTACGGTGCTTGGGGTCCCTGGTTCGATCCCAGCTTGCGTCGTGTGGACTTTCTGGTGGACAAACACCGTGCTCGTGGGTTTCCTCGGTGTTCTCCCGTTTCCTCCCACTTTCTTCATTCCACTATTTCATTTATTTCTCAATCACCGTCTCCTTTAGCCTAACCGACATAATCGTGGGACGTAAAACTCAAAGATTAATTTCATTTTTTCTAATTACTGATTTGTATTGACGTACGTATTTCACTGAAATCTCAATACTGATTTTGCACTCTGGTGTCATCTCGGAATTTCAACTCACCATTTGCCACTAATCTGACATTCTTTCTCAAATGTTCATCTGTGTAGTTGCGATAGGTACGTGCACCAGTTTTGTTTTTGTATGTTCGTATCATATTCAAAACGACAGCACATAAAACAATCCACGAAGTATTAAATAACAATATTAATTTGCTTGTAAGCAGCAGTTTCCTAGTTTTCTAAATTATGTTCCACTTATGCTGACAGTATACTGGTATGGTGTGTCAAAAACTGTTTTTCCACCCCTTTCATATATACTTCACGAGAATCACTGAAACAGAAACAAAAATAGAGCTATGTTACAATAAAATATCGTGAGGTGGGGGGAAGTTAAAGAAAATTTTTAATATTTTCTTAAAAATGCAACTCTTTCATTTTAACTGGGTTTTAGTATTGTTACGCAACTAATTAACAAAAATATTAAACTCACTAAAAAAAGGTTTAAAAAATATAAAAACCATGTGTTCGTCTTTACCTCTGTTGTGGGGTCAACATAAACACCCCATATAATCTTCATTGTAAGGCGTGGTCTGTGAGATGTACGTTCATATTGATCTCAGATTGGAAAAGTTCATAAAAAAACTGAAGAAAACACAATATACAAACATTTATGTAAAAATTCTTTGAGGGTCCAAATTTTGAAATATAAGTATTTCTAAATTCACGTACTCTAGATTTTACATGATTTTTTTTTTACATCTACCTCGTACAAAGTGGAAAGTTAAATCTTTTTTTTTTTTTTTTTAATATATTTAATGATTCTAAATTCAGAGGATATATTTAAAATGTATGTAAAGCAAAAATCAAACTTCTGTTTCAAAGTTATTTCTCGAAAATCAGACAAATGCGAATACGGTGCAATAAATTACAAATTACGATAGTACGTACATACATGGATAAGAGTCCAAATTCTCCACAAGGAGTTCAGAAACATATAAATTGTTTCTTTAAATTTCTACAATAGTTCTTTAAATTCTGAAAGAAAAAGAAAAAAATTGAAACTTTAACAAATTTATTGTTTAAATAGGATCTCATGAATTACAGTTACATAATTTATATACAACCTCTTTTAGTTCTTCCACTTTATTCTCTCTCTCTCTTTCTGTAATAGCAATTCTTGTCTATCAGTCTAGGCTTTTGCCTAACGCAATGACTCCACTTCTAATTCTTCTCTGTTAGTCTTAGCTTTAGCGTACCGTACCAGTTTCGTCAATTCTAGCATTTTGAGGTTATCTATTTCCTTCTGTCGTGGAGAACAATTTTGCAAAAGGTCCAGATATTCAATCTCTTTTTATTAAGTTTTTTACTGTAGTTATTATTACAGAATTAAACAAAGGAAATACTGTATTCTTAATAATAAGTTTAAAACTAAACAAAATCACTTTCAACATTTGAGAGTACACTGTCTCAAAACGTTCAGTCTTTAGATTTCACCCTTACTACTGAACAAAAAGAACACTGCAATATGAAAGTAATATGAAATAAAATTTAAATAAAATTACTTGAAACATTGAAAGTACCGTATAACTAAAATAGTTCAGAGTTTTCGATCCAATTTTTTAAAATCATTTTTATTACGCTATAACAAATAAAAACTCATAAATCCCAAGGTATTAAAACATGAAAAAGAAAAAAACTATATTAAAAAAATAGAATGCAGTTTCCAAGGACTTATTGAACAAACTTGCAAATACTCCTGTTATAGGACGCCACAATGAATAGACCCAGCAGTAAAGTATTAATTAGTAAAGAGGCAAAAGTGAATTTAAAACAATTGGGTGTACATCTTTGTTTCTTTGAGAAATAGACGCTCAGAACGCTCAATTGCATTCTTAGTGACTCGACAGCTTCAGCTGACTCTCAATCGTCTTGTCCGCTGGTCGAACGAGACAGGATTTCGATTTTCAACAGAGAAATCTCAATGTGTTCACTTCTGCCGCCACCCTCCTTGCACTGTTGACCCGGACTTGTATCTCGATGGCACTCGTTTGTCATTCGTGGATATTGTCCGTTTCTTGGGTCTACTTTTCGACCGCCGAATGTCGTGGGCACCACACATGCGCTCTCTTAACTATTTTTGTCTTCGCGTTCTGAATCTCCTTCGTGTCCTGTCCCCCCGCACGTGGAGTACTGATCGTATTGTTCTGCTTCGCTTATACCGTCGTCTAATCCGGTCCAAGTTAGACTATGACTGTATTGTGTATTCATTTGCTAGTTTTTCTCTGCTGTGGCAACGAAACTGCTCAGTTCATCACATGGATATCCAACTTGCTACTGGTGCTTTCCGTACTAGCCCTATTGCCAGCCTGTATGTTGTGGCCGACGAACCTTCGTTAACATTTCGTTGTGAGACACTACTGCTCAATTATTCTGCACATGTGCCCTGTATCCTTGTGGACCCTATCTTCGTGGTGGTCGGATTTACGAGCCTTATGCTGAACGTCCTCGTGCCACACGCCCATGGTACATCCTGGTGTGTGAGAGTTCCCTCACTGACGATTTTATGTGGCCCTCTCTTTCGCTGTTTCACTTATGTGCTATTCCACCATGGATTCCTCGACTTCGACGGTTTGATTTACGCTTGTGTTCCTGCTCGAAGGAGTATACCAGCTCCCAGGTAAACGAACAGGAGTTCGCAGCATTACTCGACCAGTACCCTGATTTTAATGTGTTTTATACGAACGGTTCTAAGGTTGGGAATTCGGTTGGGTGTGACTTTCTTTGCAACGAAGGTAGTTCAGAGAACCAATTGCTTCGCCTGTGTTCAGTTTCCATTGCTGAATTAACTGCGATTAAACTTGCCTTGGACTATGCTCTCACGTTTCGTTACGTCATGTGCTGGTTTGCATCGACTCTCAGCGTGGTCTGAGCCTACAGAATGTCTTGAGTAAGCACGCCCTCGTTTAAGACATTCTCGTGAGATGTCATCAATTACAGCAACAGGGTTGTGTCATCGTTGTCTGCTGGGTGCCGGGAGGTGCAATTGGAACTCTGAACTTCCTTCGTTGCAAACAAAGACACAGCCAACCGAATTTCCAACCTTAGAACCGTGCGTATAAAACACATTAAAATCGGTTCATGTCATCATTCGGGGAAACGAACGTGCTGACTTAGCTACCAAGAACGCCGCCTTGGCGGTAGTTGCACTGGAACATAGCCCTTCTTGCTTCATTTTTCCAGCTTCATGCGCACTCACTGCACAGTGGACAAAGATAAGGATCTAGCCGGAAAAAATTCTGATGTTTATTTATTTATTTAACAATCACCAGATACAGCTCAGAGGCCATTTTACACTGGATAACAACAACTATAACAATGGAAAGGATTTGGGAAGGTATCGGCCAGGGACTGTTTAGTAGGTACCATCCCGGCATTTGCCTGGTAGAACTGAGGGAAACCCTGGAAAACCTCAGTCAGGATGGTCGGCAGCGGGATTCGAACCCACGACCTCCCAAATGCAAAGCCAAAGCTCTACCACTTGAGCTGCTTCGCTCGGTGATGTGCATGACGAATGGGCTGCATTAAACCACTTATGTATTTCGTACCCAATTGAATATGGAATCTTATCTACGTATCTATAGTGCCTATAGTACTACCAGACCATACCTCCATGTACTACTGTTGAACTTTGCATTATGTTGAAAACTATATGCGAAATCGTTTTGTGTCAATAAAGTGACAAATGTTGTACAGTTCTTTTATTATCGTACTGCATGTAATTAGAAACACAGTCTGACAAAGATGAATGTGGATACAAATATAATACAGACACAGTAATCCAAACAAAAATATTACAAATGAATTTGAATATACATTTAAATAAGAATATATACTTAAAACTAAAGAACAAGATCATAGCTAACTGAGCATTCTGAGCTGTTACCTTCATTCGTGGAAACTTGACATGTAACCTCTCGTTTTCTTTTTATCGCCCAGCAAACCCATCATTTCACGTAAGCATTGGGTAGCATCATGTCTTTATGTTGTATAGGCGTTATTGTCAGGTAAACTTCTCATTTTTCACTTTCTCACCTCAAGTCTGTGTGAAATGTGAATAATACATTCAATAAATTATATCCAGACATACAACACAGATAGGTCAAAACGATATTTCTACGGTTCATGTTCCGTTTGCCTGTTTTCCAAGTCCAAATTGTTCATTTTAAACGGCTTAATTCCGCACACATAGCAATATTGTGAAAGAGTATCAAAGTATAGCATATTTTTGTAGACACTAGGGTCTTACCCACTTTTTTCTCTTCTTTGGTCCCCTTAGGGCCCTCATCCTCCTTTGTTCTTTCTTATAATACATTTCATCATTTTGGCATTACTCATACACTTGCCAATCACACGTCTGTCATGCGCTGCATTGCTTATCCACTTAAACTATCATACAATATGACTATAAGCTATCGTAAAGGGAGCATGTAATTTTCCATCAAAGGGAACCACATTAACATCCAACCCAAATCGCATGACAGCTCCAAAGTTCATGGTGACTTCAGTAATTGCAAAGCAGAGAAGGAACTAGAACAATTACAAAAAACATGTGTCAAGTCAGGGATGTGCACTCAAAGCGGCCTACGTCACATCGGGCAATACTGTCCCCCTATATAAACGCACTGCGCCCTTATATTGGGTCAGTCACTAGTGTTTGCAACTATTCGCTAAGTATTCTGCATATTGGGACCGCCGTCGCCGTTGCCGCCGCCTGTCATCTTTATCAACATCAGCTGCCAGTATCACTCAGGTTGTATTGTTCACTTTCTAATTCTTTCTGAACTTAGCAAGTATCGTCTTCTCCATTGCCACATACATACTCTGTGTTCAAGATGTGTTCGCAGCCCGCTTTGGGATTTTACTAAGATTTGTAACTGTTGAACATTTTACCTATCTTACCTTATTCTTAGTATTTGGGGGAACTGTATTCTGTTTAGACTCCAATAAACTAGTAGCAGCAGAGGACAATTGGGTTCTTCAGTCATTTCACAGAAAATTATTCGAAATCCTTCTTCGAAGAGTTACCCGTAACAGAGGCCGGACGCTCGGCACATCCTACCGACGCCCCTGCTACAAATCAAACAGGTGGTAACGATTGGAATTTTTTCACTGAATTGGCTGAATCAACAACATACAACCTTGCAAAATTAGGGAGTGCTAGGTAGGCGGGTCCGGTATACAGGCGGCCCCGCAATCTAACTAATTGTTATAAATTGTTTACTAGACTGAACCAGTAACTAGCCTACAGTGGCATACTATACCAAAATATACAGGCACATGAAGGAACATTAGACTTTATTCTAACTCTGCGAACACACTATATATGTGTGTGGCTTATTTAGTTCTCTATGAGATCTTTCTTAAGCAGGTTAGTGTTAAGTGTGGTGAAAAGATTCAGTGTTTATTTCTTTTAAAAATGTGTATTTCTGTAAAAGCAAAATATTCAGTGATTCAAAATTCAGTTAATTTCAAGTGAAACAAAATACATAAAATATATTTCCTTTGGTAACGTCCTCATTTCACCAGACGTTATGTGTGTGAGAAGATAATAAACAAGAAGCAAAAGGTCAACTTCGAAGTGAGAACACCAGATAAGAGTCACACTTTTCTTCTATCATTGAATTCTCGCCAACTTATCGACAAAGGTCAAGCTAGTTCACCTTTGACTTTCGTGATCTGGCAATTAAAGATAAATTAATTCTTGGCCAATTACTTATTAGAAAATTCTTTTACATTTAGTTTAAAGAGTAAGTGTTGATGAGACAAGTGGATCTTGTATAATTGTAAGTAACCAACATTTTAATTGAGCATGGAATTCTCTTTAGTATAAGTAATTTAATACAGTGGTTTAATTTTAGTGAATTATATATCCGTGTGGCGATCCTCTGAAATTTCATTTCATAATTTTTGTGTGTATATTTGTCTCTTTTGATTAAAAATGTCAGAAGCTAGTGAATCAAACAATGAAATAGATCAGTATTGTACAATTTCGGAAGCTCTTAAATTGATTCCTGAGGCATTTTCAGGCGATAAACGGAAACTAAAAGAGTTTCTTGAAAATGTAGATGCCGCTTTTTCCTTGGTAGCCTAAAATCAGCATACAAAACTTTTAAAATTTGTAAAGGCGCGCATAACTGGCAACGTTAAGGCCAAGATATTAGTAAGAGCAACCGCTGAGACATGGACTGATGTAAACGCATTCTAGAGGAGAATTATTCGGTTAGGACTCTTGATTTTCACGCCTGTCAGCTTTTCAATGCACAAATAAAGGCACTGCTGCCTGGGGGTCACGAGATGACACCCTTCAATCAGAACTAAAAGAAAGCGCTAGTCGCGTTTGTTCTGACGAAGAATTAGTGGGAGCCATGTCCCTTATTGAGCACTTAGCTAAAGCAAGTTTTATACAGGGTTTAGTAAACGAGCGTATTCAAACTATAGTTAGAAGTAAGAGTAATGATGAAACAAACTTAGGTAAGGCCGTGGAAATTGCCCTGGAAGAAAAAAGCAACCTCCTTTCACAGAGAGAAAAACATAGAGAGGCCTCAGTTCAATCTTCAAATTTTAAGAAAAAACTTTCTTCTTCCAAGCCACCTTCCACTATAGTCTTTCTAACTGTAATAAAAGGGGACATTCGGCGCAAACCTGCTTTTCCAAAAAGAAGCCGGCACAAATCAAAGTCGTTTCCGCGGAAGCATTTAAAGGAAATAAATTAGTAAAAAGGGTACGCGCAACCCTTCAGGAGTTCTACGGACAGGCAACCAGCCGTCCAACTCAAAAACAGGGCAGGAGTGATGCTCATGCCCGCGTTGCAACGCACATATGCATACTACTTGTGAATGCACACAGTGCACTCACAGGAATCGTAACGCTGCAATACCGCACATTCAGTGCAACAATACCAGCCAGAGTGCACTCAGCTGCAGTGTGCATACCAGTTTTTGTCCGGAAATAGGGAATTTACATATAAACCATAGTAATAACACAAGTACAAATCAGGAAAACATTTAAATGTGGAACCAAAGATGAAGCCGCTTGGTCCCACAACGTGTAAAGGTTGCATAAAATTTCAAGATTACTCCTGGGACTCAGCCTTGGGTAAGGTGAACAAGAACACAGAATTATTTAGAAATATATATTAAGGAGCTAGGCACCGAAGTAGCCCTTTTACCGGATACAGGAGCCCAAATCACCCTCCTTAAAGCGCAAGCCCTGACTTCCGACTTGTTAGATTTAGCTAAACAAGATCGAATGGCCAATATCCAAGGGTTAGACGGAACAGTTCACAACACTTTAGGTTGTATCACCCTCACGTTACACATAGATTCACAAGACTTTAAACATACATTTCACATTATAACTGACCAACTCAATATTAGCCCACTTTGTGTAGGAATTTTAGGCATGGATTTTTTCGCAAATAATGGTTGCAGTATATCTTATTTCAAACACGAACAACCCCTTGGTAGTACAAAGGTAAAAATAACGGTACCAGCGAGAAGTGAATATCTTGCAGTTTTCCCCACTTCAAGCCAAGGTACCGGCATAATTCGAAAAAGGATATTAGCTACTGATTTGTACTTGGGAGAAGCTCTTACTCAAGCAACAGACAACAAGTTTGTGGCCTGTTTGCTAAATACTGACGAAAAGGATATTACAATAGAACTCGAGCCTTACCATTAGAACCTGTTAGTGAATTAGCTCATACTATTCATACACTAAACCAATATCTTATAAATTCACAAAAAACAAACGTGTCAACCCAAAATCGAAAAGATCTTGAAACAAGAATTAAGATTAGATCATTTGAGTGCATCTGAGAAAGAATCGTTATTACATTTATTGGAAAATTATACTGATATTATTTCTTGCCTGGCGATAAGCTTACGACTACTTCAACCATTGAACATGCAATTCGATTATTACCAGAACATGAACACGGTAATAACACAAAAAAACTATAGGTTACCTGAAGTACATAAGGAAGAAATTAGAAAACAGATAAAAGAACTTTTAGATCAGGACATTATTCAACCCAGTCGAAGCCCTTGGAATTTCCCTTTATTGGTCATTCCCAAAAAAATAGATGCAAGCGGTAAACCCCGTTATCGGGTCGTGGCGGACCTACGCAAACTGAATGCACTTACGGTAGGGGACATTTATCCCCTTCCTAATATCGTAGAGATATTAGAGCAGGTAGGGAACGCAAAATATTTCTCCACAATCGACATAGCCCAAGGCTGTCTACTAGTAAATTTGCGTGAAGAGGATGGACACAAAACTGCGTTTACCACTTCTCACAACCATTACGAATTTCAACGTATGATTTTTGGATTAAAGGGTGGACCTTCAACCTTCCACCGACTCACCAATACTGTGTTGGCTGGCCTGCAGGGCCTGAAATGTTATGTTTATCTTTATGACATTATTGTACACAGTCATGATCTTTTCTCCCACCTGTCACGACTCAGAGAAATATTTGATAGGTTAAGAGAACATAATCTCAAAATTCAACCTTCTAAATCTGAATTTTTGAAATCCGAAGTAGTATATTTAGGCCATATCCTATCAGAAAAAGATCTACGTCCTGATCCACGTTTAGTTGAGAAAATTACGGAGTACCCAGTACCAAAAACAAGTTCAGTGTTTCCTTGGTTTATATACCTTCTACCATCGCTATAAAGAAAATTTTAGTAACATAGCCAAGCCTTTACACGAATTAACCAGAAAAGGAAAAGCCTTTAAATGGAACGATCCTGAACAAGTTTTGAAACACTTAAACAGAAGCTTACATCATACCCAGTTCTTAGATATCCTGATTTTACTAAACCCTTTTTTCAAGTACAGACGCAAGTTCAGTAGCCACTGGAGCTAGCTTGCGCAGGGCGAACCCGGAGAAGAATATCCTATAGCATATGCATCACGAGTTTTAAATTCTGCAGAACGTAGGTACAGTACAACGGAAAAGAAATGTTTGGCTTTAGTATGTGCCTGTAGAACTTTTCGGTAGGAAGTTCACAATATTTAGTAATCACAAACCTCTCTCTTGGATCTTCAATGTCAAAGATCCCAGTTCGAGATTGCTGAAATGGAGACTTAAACTTGAGGAACTTTACTCTGAAATTAAATACCGCCCTGGAAGGCAAAATTTTGCCGGCAGACCCCCTCAGCCGAGCTAATACTATTCAACAACTAAACGTAGGGGAAACTAATGAACCACAGACAAAATGTTAGACGGAACAACTTAAACTAAAAATTTTTAAGGAATTTCATAGAATCCCGATTGCAGGATATCAAGGACGGGATCGTATCTTACGCAAAATTAAACAACACTTACTACTAAATAACTATTCGTTAAATGATTGGCCTACCTTAGGAACAGATGTAGAACAATGTATCAAAAAATGTGAATTATTTCAGAAAAACAAAATAATTCATAATAAAACAAAAATGCCTTTAGTAGTAACTGATACTCCGCTCAAACCCTTTGAAAATGTCTCATGGATATAGTGGGACCCCTAACCCCCACACTTAATCAAAATAAATACATATTAACCTTTCAGGATGACCTCACGAAATATATAGTAGCTATACCCATAGCACAGCAGGATTCTAATACTATTAGTAGAGCATTTGTAGAACACATTGTATTACGTTACGGTATCCCTTCCGTATTACTTACAGACAGAGGGAGTAGTTTTATTAGTGACCTATTCCAACGAGTTTGTAAACTCTTACGTATAGAAAGAATATACTTCACCTCTTATCATCCTCAATCCCATGGATCCATAGAAAACATGCACCAGAGCTTACTTGCCATACTTCGACACTATATCTCTGAAACGCAAACTGATTGGGACACTTGGTTACCATACGCAGTCTTTGTATTAAATACATCCCCGCACACAACCACTTCGTTTTCACTTCACGAATTGTTGTTCGGAAGGCCTCCTTCTATCCCTGGCGTTCTACAGCAAAAACCGATAGAACAAAATTACAATTATGAGGATTACGTTAAGGTTCTGAAAGATAAAATGGAGACTATGTATGACATAGTACGACGTAACCTAAGACAATCTAACGAAAAAAAAGTAAGGAACATTACGACAAAACAATTACCAAACCCTTGTTTGCACCCGGTGACTTAGTATTGCTTTACGACGACACGGTTCGCCATGGACGATCGAGTAAATTATCCTCTTATTGGATAGGCCCTTATAAATTAATTAGAATGGACGGAGTTAACTGTGTAATTCAGACCAAACGTAATACTACCCTTAAGGTTCATGCAAACAGACTGAAACATTACTACTAGACTGTATCGACTTTCTAGAATATGGTATTGTTTTTTTTTTCTTTACAGATTGTCAGTATATTCTTGTTGATACTCAAGTATGGGTCTCATCACACCTGTGACAATTGCGATTCAAGCGAGAATGGAGCGTTCCCAAGACAGTCCTGGCTTGTATTACGAGTATCAAGGATTAACCCAACTTTTCAACACCGAATGGAAACTCGTAACATACGTAAATATATCTCGGCTAGATTTAAATTTCCAAAAGGTTTTTCAGTATATCCAATCTACTCAATATCTATGTCAACATAAATTGGTAAGAAACAACAAAACCAGTTGTACCACTACTTTAGAAAATGAGATAAATCAAAAACTAAAATTCATTAGTGTATCACAAGTGTTAATTCGGCAAATAACCGAAGCTAAACCAACAGAACGTACAAAGCGTGTTTTTTTTAATTTTATTGGTACTTTGAGAAAGACCCTGTTCGGAACACTGGATGGCGAGGATGCTGAATACTACACTAGTCAAATAAACAAATTAGAACAAGAGCAAATTGATTTTTTAAAACTTAGCTAAGGGGCAAATGTTAATAGTTAAGAGTATTAACGGTACTATTTCGGTCGTAGAAGAAAATGAAAAAAAATAAACCAATCAATTCACTACCTGATTGATGAATTAAACAAACGAGATAAACGAATATCTCACGCTTATCTCACACTGGAGATGCGTGTGCTCTTGAATGAAAATCTCCAAAAGATCGACAAACTTTTCAGAGATCTCAGACAAGATTATGAAATGTTACTCCAGGCTATAATAAACGCTCAAAAGGGTATACACAACCGCATATTATTAGTCCTGGACAGGTATTTGCCCAATTCCAGGCATCCGCACCCAGTCTTCCCCAGGGTCTTACACTTCCGTTTGCTCCTTCAATTTCATATAGTTATTTACTTCAAAAGGTGATGACATTGAATGTATTTATATATAAAAATGTCCTAGGATATGTAATAAGCTTACCTCTTGTAGAACATCTAAAATTCGATACTTAACAATTGTTACTCCTTCCGATTAAGATTACAAATTCAACTTTTCGATTTATTTTTATTCAACCAGAAAAAAATTCCTAATTGTGGATATAACGAAACAATATTATACTAAACTAGATGTAAGTAGTTTTACCTCTTGTAAACAATTAAACAATGAATGGTATATATGTAAACAAACCATCCCCATTTTATCAACAGACGTTCATAATGAGTGTGAAATTAAATTATTGCAATATGTAAGAGATATACCATCGAAATTGTAACCGACGCGTTGCAGTATTAGAACAAACCTTGTGGACTCAATTAAGGAACAATCAATGGCTGATTGTAGCGCCACAACCAGAGAAATTAACAATACTTTGTTCACATCAGGAACCTTACGACCTCATTATTACAGGCATAGGTAAAATTACTCCTAATCCAAATTGCAAGAGATATGGATTACGAACATTAATACAATCTCATAGTACTTATCAAGTAAATGCCCCAAATTAAATATTTCATTTGACTGTTGCGAGATTCACGGTGAAACTCTCTATTAATGAAATTTCTTTAAATATTCCATTAAAGCATGTAATAAACAACTTAGATGATCCTAAGCTGGCTTCACATAAAATCGAAGATATCGATAATGCAATTACTGAACAAGAGTGGAAACTGTATCATTCCAAACGCATTTCACAATTACCAATTTATGCATATATTGGTGCAGTTATTATACTCTTATTAATATTATTATATTGTAAAAGGAGCCAATGTCTTAAATGGATTTCGAAAACTTGTACAGATAACTGCATGAAAACAATTTGTTTTAAACCGAATATCATTAATAAAATTCGTTCTAGCAAAGCAAGTTACGATGTAGCCTCGGTAAAATGTCTGAACTGGCCCGTAGCCAAACTAGCTTAAATGAACTAGAGGATTCGCCTCCTGTTAAGACTAAAAAACGTGGACCGACTCTGAAAAGTCCTTAACTATGTACAAATTATGTATTTCTATACTAGGGTACTTAGTAATAATTATCCACTTCTCACCCATTAGAATTACGATAACATGGTACTAGTGACCACGCTAAATCACTTAAGTATCTTTGTGGTTTATATCAACATCATATGGGCAGCTTCAACTATATGTGCCCATTTACTTTCAGATTTGTACTCTGGACTAGTTTCTCCTTTTGCTTTGCTATTACTTGTATGGCTAATTGCACCCCTCTCCTTTTTTAGGAGGGAGGTGTTGTAGATACCAGGGTCTTATTCCCCTTTTTCTCTTCTTTGGTCCCCTTTCGGGCCTTCATCCTCCTTTGTTCTTTCTTTTAATACATTTCATCATTTTGGCATTACTCATGCACTTGCCAATCACATGTCTGTCATGCGCTGCATTGCTTATCCACTTAAACTATCATACAATGTGACTATAAGCTTTCGTAAAGGGAGCATGTAATTTTCCATCAAAGGGAACCACATTAACATCCAACCCACATCGCATGACAGCTCCAAAGTTCATGGTAACTTCAGTAATTGCAAAGCAGAGAAGGAACTAGAACAATTACAAAAAACATGTGTCAAGTCAGGGATGTGCACTCAAAGCGGCCTACGTCACATCGGGCAATACTGTCCCCCTATATAAACGCACTACGCCCTTATATTGGGTCAGTCACTAGTGTTTGCAACTATTCGCTAAGTATTCTGCATATTGGGGCCGCAGTCGCCGCTGCCGCCGCCAGTCATCATTATCATCACCAGCTGCCAGTATCACTCAGGTTCTATTGTTCACTTTCTAATTCTTTCTGAACTTAGCAAGTATCGTCTTCTCCATTGCCACATACTTACTCTGTGTTCAAGATGTGTTCGCAACCCGCTTTGGGATTTTACTAAGATTTGTAACTGTTGAACATTTTACCTATCTTACCTTATTCTTAGTATTTGGGAGAACTGTATTCTGTTTAGACTCCAATAAACTAGTAGCAGCAGAGGACAATTGGGTTCTTCAGTCATTTCATAGAAAATTATTCGAAATCATTCTTCGAAGAGTTACCCGTAACAGAGGCCGGACGCTCGGCACATCCTACCGACGCCCCTGCTACAACAATATATACACTTTTTGCCCTTGATTTATTTCTCTTGTGCCACCAATTTTTCCCGTGTACACTTGAATATTTGAAATATATGAGGTCTTGCTGTCTGTACAAATCCACAGTTTGATTTCATAACGCCCTGGTTTCCTCTTCATTTGAACACGAAAGGGGTACCTGCCTCTGAATACAGCAAGTCGTTCATCAACAGTTTTCATAAGGAAAACAATGTTTTCCACATGCATTACCAAATAAGTTGAAAATATTTCGAATGGCTTCAAATGTGTCGTTTGATTGTTGAATTCTTTATGCACGAGTGTTTCTATCGTCAAATCTGATAAATGAACACCAAGATATAAAACGATTGCATGACATTACAGCTCTGAAAAACGGTATTTGAATGGCACCACTTCTTCTCCACATTTCGGAAACTTTCATCTTTTTGTCACGGACCTTTCCAGCAGCTAATAAAATTCCAATGGAAGCGCATAATTCATCCCTATCCAAACATTTCCACATTCGACAATTATCAGAGTTTTTTTTCTGTTCCACTCATCAGACACTTTTTCTGCAAATTTGTTTGTTTCCATACACACAACATGCAACATTTCACTAGAAAAAACAACAGAAAAGTTTCGCTCATTGTCAGATTTTTCTTTTTCAAATGGTCTGCAAGTCCAATAGTTCCCTGAACAATGTTATGCTCACGTCTTTTTGAACCACGCTTACTTTCCGATGTCCATATTTTACCATTTTCCCCTTGTACACATGCTTTGAAGAGGTTGGCAATGTACCTATTTCAGTTGATGCATCTTCACAATCAATTTCATCACATATTTCTTCTTGCGATTCAATGGCTCATTTTCATCTGACATATCATGTTCACCCCATAATGGATCGTTATCTTTGTCATCGAAATCAGATATTTCGCTCTCCGACTCAACTAAGGCAGCGCAGATGTCAGCAGCATTTAGTCTCCGAGCCGCCATTTTATCTATCAACAACATTACATGAAATCAGTGTTGCAAAACATTAAATTAAATTAAAACTTGTAATTAGTAACATCGAGTCCGTAATATACGAACAGGGGTAAATGAGTTACCCCACACCACGTTTTTCCTAATAAAGTAAGAAGTGTATAACACATTTTTATTTTCACTAAGCCGTAATATAATTTAAACGCCAAGGAACAAATACAAAGAGGCTCATGTTTTAGCAAACAAAATTTCATATAAAACTTCAAGGAAAATCAATATTGGGTAAGTCGGTTACCCCACCTTCGCAAAGCTAGGGTTAGAAAAAAAAGCATTATGAATAGAGTTCAGAGTTTTGAGCACACAAAAAGACTTCTGCTGGTTTCCGAAGTTATTTTAACGTACTTACTTGGACAAGTATATGTATTTATACCTATGTATGTGTATATTTATTTATACCTAAATTCGAGTATCTGCAGCTTTTGCGCAGACAGTATTTTCGGTAGGATGAGCTGACGTCACGCACGGAGTAGCACTTTTCCCATTCTCGTAACGTCACGCGAAATTTTAAATAACTTCAAAGCCAATTATATCAAACTACGTACATTTCATTTAAAATTTTTGGAGGGTGGTTTCAAAAGGACATTTTCTCCTAGTAGTAATTGCATGACTTGGTCTCACTTTGGACTTTGACCCCGACCTTTGTGACGTCATAGGTCAAAGGTCAATGACCTTGGCCCAGGGTCAATGACCTAGGGGTACCTAGGACCACCCCCTCTAAATTTTGGCAGGGGTACCATGGCCCACCCCCTAAATTTTGGCAGGGGTACATAGGACCACCCCCCTTAAATTTTGGAAATTGCCAAATCTAAAAATTTGGTATGGTAGCCTAGGACCATAGTATGTACCTCTATCAGTATTGGGGGTCTATGTCGTTCCCTTTTATGGGTAAAAAATTGCCAAAAATTCAAATTTCGGAGGTTTTTGACCTAATTTATCCCCTTTGATGAGGTGTTATTACCCTATATAGTTATATGGGCGTATACAGGGGTCCATTACCTCTCATAAGACATGGGTATATTAATGCACCCATTGAAAAATTTGGGAGGGGTACCTTGGCCCACCCCTTAAATTTTGGAAATTGCCAAATCTAAAAATTTGGTATGGTAGCCTAGGACCATAGTATGTACCTCTATCAGTATTGGGTGTCTATGTCGTTCCCTTTCATGGGTAAAAAATTGCCAAAAATTCACATTTCGGAGGTTTTTGACCTAATTTATCCCCTTGGATGAGGTGTTATTACCCTATATAGTTATATGGGCGTATACAGGGGTCCATTACCTTTTATAAGACATGGGTATATTAATGCATCCATTGAAAAAATTGGGAGGGGTACCTTGGCCCACCCCTTAAATTTTGGAAATTGCCCAATTTAAACATTTGGTATTATAGTATAGGACCCTAATATGTATTATGATAAATTTGGATGGTCCACCTCGTTCCCTTTTAGGGGTACCAAATTGCCAAAATATAAACGTAAGCAATACGTAGTACCACGTGTTTGGTTTTTGGTCGATTTTATCCCCTCTGATGAGGTGTTATTATCCTATATAGTTATATGAGCGTATACAGGAGTCTATTGCCTTTTATAAGACATGGGTATATTGGTGCACCCCGGGAGGGGTACCTTGGCCCACCCCTTCAATTTTAGAAATTGCCCAATTTAAACATTTGGTATAATAGTATAGAACCCTAGTATGTATCACTATAAATTTGGGTGGTCCACATCGTTCCCTTTCATGGGTACACAATTGCCAAATTTTAGTACAACCACGTGTTTGGTCTTTTGACCTAATTTATCACCTTTGATGAGGTGTTATTATCCTATATCGTTATATGGGCGTATACAGGGGTCTATTACCTATCATAAGATATGGGTATATTAATGCACCCCGGGAGGGATACCTTGGCCCACCCCTTAAATTTTGGAAATTGACCAATTTAAACATTTGGTATTATAGTACAAGACCCTAATATATATTAATGTAATTTCGTTCCCTTCTAGGGGTACAAAATTGCCAAAAATATAAACGTAAGCAATACGTTGTACCACGTGTTTCGTTTTTTACCTAATCTATTCCATTGGATGAGGTCCTATTACCTTATACGTTATATGATCACGTATGGGGATTCATTTCCTATCATAAGACATAGGTACATTTGTGCACCCGGGAGGGGTACTTTGACCCACCCCTTTAATTTTGGAAATTGTCCCTTTTATATGTTTGGTATTATAGTATAGGACCCTAATATAAATTACTATAAATTTTGGTGGTTCACCTCGTTTCCTTTCATGGGTACGAAATTGCCAAATTTTAGTACAACCACGTGTTTGGTTTTGGCTCAATTTATCCCCTTGGATGAGGTCCTATTACCTTATATGGTTATATGGTCATGTATATATTGGTCCATTTCCTATTATAACACATGGGTACATTGATGCACCCTTTAAATTTTTGGAAGGGGTACCATGGCCAACCCCTTAAATTTTGGAAATTTTCCAATTTGAGCATTCGGTATCATAGTACATGCCTCAACATGTATCATGATAAATTTGGGTGGTCCATCTTGTTCCTTTCATGGATAAAAATTGCCAAAATATAAACATAAGCAATATGTTGTACCATGTGTTTGGTTTTTGGCCCAATTTCTTCCCTTTGATGAGGTTCTATTACCTTATATGGTTATATGGTCATGTATAGGGGTTCATTTCCTATCATAAGACATGGGTACATTGACGCACCCTTTAAAAATTTGGGAGGGGTATCTTGGCTCATCCACTCGGTTTTAGAAATTGTTTAATATAAGCATTTGGTATCATAGTACAGGACTTCAATATGTACCACTATAAATTTGGATGGTCCACATCGTTCCCTTTCATGGGTAAAGAACTACCAAAAAAAATCAAATTTCGGAGGTTATTGACACCTATTTAGCACGTTATATGGGTATGTACAGAGGTTTATTACCTTTATATGTTTATGTTCCCTTTTAAATTTGGGAATTATCAAATAACAAAATTCGGTAAACGTTTTCTAGGACCCATTGGTATTCCTCTTATGGCCAAATATTCAAAATTTAAAGGTTATTGACCGGCTTTATTATTGAATAAGTACAGGATTTATTACTTTTTCATAAGACACAGGTGTATTTGTGTACCAATCTTAAATTTTGGGAGGGGGTACATTTCTTATTGTCATATCAATAATTGGTAATTGGATAGTATCTCATTCATTGGGTAAATCATTGTGATCACGTGATCAGTTATTAACCTATGATGGGATTAGGAGTCCAGGACATTGGTACATTGAAACTTTGTAGGATAATTTGATAATGTGTCATTGGTTTTGATTATTCCCGCCAAATATAAACGTAAGCAAGACGTTGTACCACGTGATTGTCCTTGATGAGGTAGTGTACAGGGATTCATTTCCTTTGTTGTGGTACTTCTTAAGTTTGAGTACACACACACTTCTAGAAAACAGTTGGTTCTACTCAGGTAAACAATTGACGGACATTATTGACCTTATTGAACATATAATGATATGATTAACTCTAAGACTTAGGTATATCAAGAGAAGTATTCTTTAAATTTGGGAATGGTGATAAACAGATTTTTAACATAAGGTGCGAAATTTGAAACAATACATTGAACTTTAGTCACAGCTCATAGTCTAAGATCATTGGTGGTGATTGATTTGAAATCTGATAGCTAACCTTATTGAATCTTATGACTCATAGACGAAAGGCAATACATGCTACAACAGTTTAAAATTTACTCATAAGGTGATGTAATCTGACACTAGCAAAGTTATTGTTAATGCAATTTGATTGGATGATCACTATCTTTCCTGCAATCTGATTGGTTGATCACTATCTTTCGTGCAATCTGATTGGTTGATGATTTTCAATTCTTTGCTGTATTCAGTTTTAAGTTTTGTTTTAACACTTAAAAAGTTTTTAAATTTTTTTTTTGTTTGAAACTTTGGTTTGACATTTTTCGTTTCCAAATTTTTTGTTTAAAATTTTTTGTTTTGAAAATTTTCAAAATTTTGTTTGAAATTTTTTCGTTTGAAATTTTGTTTGAAAATTTTTGTTCGAAAATTTTGTTTAAAATTTTTTGTTTGAAATTTTTCGTTTCCAAATTTTTTGTTTGAAATTTTTTGTTTCAAAATTTTGTTTGAAATTTTTTAAAATTTTTTTCGTTTCAAATTTTTGTTTAAAATTTTTTGTTTGAAATTTTTCGTTTCCAAATTTTTTGTTTGAAATTTTTTGTTTCAAAATTTTTTTCGTTTGAAATTTTTTGTTTGAATTTTTTTTCGTTTCAAAGATTTTTGTTCTAAATTTTTGTTTCAAAGTTTGGTTTGACATTTTTAAAAGTTTTGTGCACTTTTTAGTAAAGAACTGGAACTGTTTAGAACAAAAACCTTTGACAACATTGTGGTGCAATAGTACACGTTAGAACCTGGGGTTGTACTTGAAATGAAAAAACACAATTCATTGAAATGGATCATTTTATTACACTCCACATACATCCATACCTGATAGTGGTTCTGGATATTGTCGATACAATGTATTTTGAACTTCTTGCACTAGTTTGTCTTTAGCGTATAATTTTAATTCCAATTGAAGTCTTTTAAGGTCTAATGCAATATCAATTGGTGGAAACTCAATGTCCATTTGATCACAAATAAACTGTTTATCAATACAGGTACGCACCCACGAACGATGTTGACAACCATCACAATATCTAGATACATGTTGTACAATATGCATAACACATTTTTCAAAATAGTACTTTTTCAGGAATATGCTAGTTTTGTTGCACACTTCCACTGCATGTTTCACACACTGAAATACGCTGATGAATTTGTTCCATTCCGTTTCCGTTAGATACACCATGTTGCGAGGGGCATGAAATGTACTCTTTTTACGTAACAGCACCATCTTCTCTTCGAGGACTGTACGCATCACCACTTCATGATTTGAGCCTAATGATTTGACTATGGTCACATTTAGCTCATCATGAAAATAATCGTTCATTTGGTCGATTCGTGAACATAGTATTTGCCATTCTTCACAGGTCAGTTGTACACCAAATTGTTCTGCTTTGCCCAATCGAATCACTGGTTCAAATGTTCTAGCACTGATACCAATCATCACATGCTTTGTTTGAAATATATTTATTGGATAATAGCTTGCGAAGATGAACTCTTTATCGTTAGAAGTACACATCTTTCCTCCTGAAAAGCACTTGCTCAAATGATTTCGTGGGATGACACTGTATTTGCTGGTTTATAATTATTGCTGACGTCATTGGAAAGGAATGTGCTGACGTTTGAATTCATGGTTTCATCACAGTTGCTGACGTCATGACCAACCACATTCATACAACTACGGCTGATGTGCTGACGTTTGAATTAATGATTTCATCACAATTTCTGACGAATCTGGCTGTGTACTAAATTCAAATTGATGACTTCGACCCAAGAATCCTTTGTAACATAAAGATACAGATCCATTATTTAAGAAACGCAGCATTTCTTCTTGTTTTGATGGTTCCATGGGTAAATATCTTGCTGGTAAAATTATATTCTTATCATTTTCAAGCTTCACTACGATTCTTAATCCAAACTTTGTAGGGATCATTTGGCTAGCTAAGATTCTATAAGGTACATTCTGTTGTAAATCAGTAATCTTGGTAAATGATTTCATCACATCACGTGTGTTTAGAAATTGCAGACAAGTAGCCATGATGACGTTATCGTGAATACTAACTCGAACGATACTTATATATGATGCAAAACTGATGACGTTGCATTATCATGTTCTGACGTGTACTATTGCATCACAATGTTGCCAGAGGTTTTTGCTCTAAACAGTTCCGGTTATTAACTAATGAGTGCACAAACTTTTAAAAATGTCAAACCAAACTTTGAAACAAAAATTTAGAACAAAAATCTTTGAAACGAAAAAAAAATTCAAACAAAAAATTTCAAACGAAAAAAATTTTGAAACAAAAAATTTCAAACAAAAAATTTGGAAACGAAAAAATTTCAAACAAAAATTTTAAACAAAATTTTGAAACGAAAAAAATTTTAAAAAATTTCAAACGAAAAATTTTTAAACAAAAAAAATTCAAACAAAAAATTCAAACAAAAATTTGAAAGCAAGAATTTTCAAAAAAAAGTTTCAAAAAATTTTACGTTTCACGGTTAACCGTCAAACTTTATCCGGTTTTTAACTATTCGATTAACAAATAAACGGTTTTGATCATATTTATCAGTGAGTGCAAAATGTTGAACGAAACCAAGATTTTTAAATGTTAAACAAAACTTAAAACTGAATACAGCAAAGATTTGAAAATCATCAACCAATCAGATTGAACGAAAGATAGTGATCAACCAATCAGATTGCAGGAAAGATAGTGATCATCCAATCAAATTGCATTAACAATAACTTTGCTAGTGTCAGATTACATCACCTTATGAGTAAATTTTAAACTGTTGTAGCATGTATTGCCTTTCGTCTATGAGTCATAAGATTCAATAAGGTTAGCTATCAGATTTCGAATCAATCACCACAAATGATCTTAGACTATGAGCTGTGACTAAAGTTCAATGTATTGTTTCAAATTTCGCACCTTATGTTAAAAATCTGTTTATCACCATTCCCAAATTTAAAGAATACTTCTCTTGATATACCTAAGTCTTAGAGTTAATCATATCATTATATGTTCAATAAGGTCAATAATGTCCGTCAATTGTTTACCTGAGTAGAACAAACTGTTTTCTAGAAGTGTGTGTGTACTCAAACTTAAGAAGTACCACAACAAAGGAAATGAATCCCTGTACACTACCTCATCAAGGACAATCACGTGGTACAACGTCTTGCTTACGTTTATATTTGGCGGGAATAATCAAAACCAATGACGCATTATCAAATTATCCTACAAAGTTTCAATGTACCAATGTCCTGGACTCCTAATCCCATCATAGGTTAATAACTGATCACGTGATCACAATGATTTACCCAATGAATGAGATACTATCCAATTACCAATTATTGATATGACAATAAGAAATGTACCCCCTCCCAAAATTTAAGATTGGTACACAAATACACCTGTGTCTTATGAAAAAGTAATAAATCCTGTACTTATTCAATAATAAAGCCGGTCAATAACCTTTAAATTTTGAATATTTGGCCATAAGAGGAATACCAATGGGTCCTAGAAAACGTTTACCGAATTTTGTTATTTGATAATTCCCAAATTTAAAAGGGAACATAAACATATAAAGGTAATAAACCTCTGTACATACCCATATAACATGTACCCATGAAAGGGAACGATGTGGACCATCCAAATTTATAGTGGTACATATTGAAGTCCTGTACTATGATACCAAATGCTTATATTAAACAATTTCTAAAACCGAGTGGATGAGCCAAGATACCCCTCCCAAATTTTTAAAGGGTGCGTCAATGTACCCATGTCTTATGATAGGAAATGAACCCCTATACATGACCATATAACCATATAAGGTAATAGAACCTCATCAAAGGGAAGAAATTGGGCCAAAAACCAAACACATGGTACAACATATTGCTTATGTTTATATTTTGGCAATTTTTATCCATGAAAGGAACAAGATGGACCACCCAAATTTATCATGATACATGTTGAGGCATGTACTATGATACCGAATGCTCAAATTGGAAAATTTCCAAAATTTAAGGGGTTGGCCATGGTACCCCTTCCAAAAATTTAAAGGGTGCATCAATGTACCCATGTGTTATAATAGGAAATGGACCAATATATACATGACCATATAACCATATAAGGTAATAGGACCTCATCCAAGGGGATAAATTGAGCCAAAACCAAACACGTGGTTGTACTAAAATTTGGCAATTTCGTACCCATGAAAGGAAACGAGGTGAACCACCAAAATTTATAGTAATTTATATTAGGGTCCTATACTATAATACCAAACATATAAAAGGGACAATTTCCAAAATTAAAGGGGTGGGTCAAAGTACCCCTCCCGGGTGCACAAATGTACCTATGTCTTATGATAGGAAATGAATCCCCATACGTGATCATATAACGTATAAGGTAATAGGACCTCATCCAATGGAATAGATTAGGTAAAAAACGAAACACGTGGTACAACGTATTGCTTACGTTTATATTTTTGGCAATTTTGTACCCCTAGAAGGGAACGAAATTACATTAATATATATTAGGGTCTTGTACTATAATACCAAATGTTTAAATTGGTCAATTTCCAAAATTTAAGGGGTGGGCCAAGGTATCCCTCCCGGGCTGCATTAATATACCCATATCTTATGATAGGTAATAGACCCCTGTATACGCCCATATAACGATATAGGATAATAACACCTCATCAAAGGTGATAAATTAGGTCAAAAGACCAAACACGTGGTTGTACTAAAATTTGGCAATTGTGTACCCATGAAAGGGAACGATGTGGACCACCCAAATTTATAGTGATACATACTAGGGTTCTATACTATTATACCAAATGTTTAAATTGGGCAATTTCTAAAATTGAAGGGGTGGGCCAAGGTACCCCTCCCGGGGTGCACCAATATACCCATGTCTTATAAAAGGCAATAGACTCCTGTATACGCTCATATAACTATATAGGATAATAACACCTCATCAGAGGGGATAAAATCGACCAAAAACCAAACACGTGGTACTACGTATTGCTTACGTTTATATTTTGGCAATTTGGTACCCCTAAAAGGGAACGAGGTGGACCATCCAAATTTATCATAATACATATTAGGGTCCTATACTATAATACCAAATGTTTAAATTGGGCAATTTCCAAAATTTAAGGGGTGGGCCAAGGTACCCCTCCCAATTTTTTCAATGGATGCATTAATATACCCATGTCTTATAAAAGGTAATGGACCCCTGTATACGCCCATATAACTATATAGGGTAATAACACCTCATCCAAGGGGATAAATTAGGTCAAAAACCTCCGAAATGTGAATTTTTGGCAATTTTTTACCCATGAAAGGGAACGACATAGACACCCAATACTGATAGAGGTACATACTATGGTCCTAGGCTACCATACCAAATTTTTAGATTTGGCAATTTCCAAAATTTAAGGGGTGGGCCAAGGTACCCCTCCCAAATTTTTCAATGGGTGCATTAATATACCCATGTCTTATGAGAGGTAATGGACCCCTGTATACGCCCATATAACTATATAGGGTAATAACACCTCATCAAAGGGGATAAATTAGGTCAAAAACCTCCGAAATTTGAATTTTTGGCAATTTTTTACCCATAAAAGGGAACGACATAGACCCCCAATACTGATAGAGGTACATACTATGGTCCTAGGCTACCATACCAAATTTTTAGATTTGGCAATTTCCAAAATTTAAGGGGGGTGGTCCTATGTACCCCTGCCAAAATTTAGGGGGTGGGCCATGGTACCCCTGCCAAAATTTAGAGGGGGTGGTCCTAGGTACCCCTAGGTCATTGACCCTGGGCCAAGGTCATTGACCTTTGACCTATGACGTCACAAAGGTCGGGGTCAAAGTCCAAAGTGAGACCAAGTCATGCAATTACTACTCTCCTAAATACGCAAATAAAAAGATTGTTTGGTCATAGTGCAAATCTCCATTGTATTGTAGTGGGGGCGCGGTGGCTCAGTGGTAGAGCGTTCACCTCCGGTGCTTGGGGTCCCTGGTTCGATCCCAGCTCGCACCGTGTGAACTTTGTGGTGGACAAACACCATCCTCTTGGTTTTTTCTAGGGGTTCTCCCGTTTCCTCCCACTTTATTCATTCCACCATTTCACTCATCTCTCATCATCTCCGTCTCCTTTAGCCTAACCGGCATAATCGTGGAACGTGAAACTTAAGGATTTCATTTCATTTTTTCCATTGTATTGTAATTTCAGCTACGTGTGTTTTTTTCCATTTATTTGTATTTTCATACAATATAATAAATAGTATATTACAAAAAAAATTCACTCATATTGTGCCACATTTTAATAGGACCTCTTGTACTTATTATTGTTATCATTATGATTATTATTAATAATAATATGATTGTCCTTAAATTTGAATACCTTATAACACGTATGTACTGATCGTCTTTCAGATGACATCCTCATAGCCAGGCAAAAGCTCAGAGAAGCAGAAGCAGAGTAAGATATCTATACCGATCCAGGTACTTCAGCAGATGGACCACAAAGGCAAAAGAAACGAAAGATACAATGGAGTAGTGATGAAGACAATGAGGCTGATGAATTTATAGACGATTTATGTTCGAAAGGAATCTCGAAGTATCCAAATCCCCCTTCTGACAGAAACGAGGAGAGCGGATATGTGCATACGTCAGCGATACGAGATGGACGTGCAACCACAGTCTCTACACATGATGATAGTGAGTATTGCTGAATGACTTCTAAGCACCACTTATTATTATTGTTAAGTAAACTGTGTTTCTGTAAATGACTAAATTTTCATGAGCTGGCAGAAAAATCTTTATGATTGTCATTTCCTAAGGAGCTCTCATTGCAATATTTTCAATAGTCGAGACCCACCTCTATTTTTATTACTAGTATTCAGGTTCTTTGAACAGTAGATGTCGCAATAAATAAGAAAAGTTTAATTTGGATTTGTAAATTTTTATTTCTAGAGCACCTCCTTTTATTATTCGTTGCCTCTGAAGCATGAAGGGCTAGAATGATTTTAATACTGTGTTTTCCGTCAAGAGTATTAAAATAAAAGTTTCCCAGGATAAATTTAATTTAGAATTAAATGTCGAGGATCTGTTTTTCTTCTTTCCTTCTAAAAGTAACAAACAAATGAATCAATGTGAATAAAATGAAACAAATGAATCAGTTTGTTAAATTTAACATGAAATCGAAGGTTTCAGATACTACTGAAGAATTTGTAGTTCACTGGCGTCTAGAAAGCTTCGTAGGTTCGGATCATGGATAGTAGAGCATGGAAAAAATGGTACTCGTGGATCATGTAACTTTACAAGAACTAAAATGATAATGGGGCCAGCGATCTTGAATTAAATGCTTGTCTTATGTTGTTTGTACACCGTCAAAGAAAGCTTGAACAAGACCAATCAATACCTCACATCTACGCGTTCAAAGGAATATTGTTAAAGACACTTGCACAAGAGTCTCGAATGAACTTGAAACAACGTTTACACGATCATAGAGATATTGAATCACGTTTTATGTACTTGTTGATAGGCGGCAGTCCAAAACAATCGACCGAAACTATAAAAACAAATGAAAGCGAAACTGCATACTGATCAACTTCAGGCCTGTGCATGAATAGCTATATTATTAGCATATCTTTCCTAACTTTCTGCAGCCATTTGGAATTTAGTATATTAAATCATTTAGAAAACAGATCAATTGATCTTCTAGTAACGCCATCGAATTTTCACTAAGTATTTTGTCCCTTTTACATTAAATGCGAGTTAGGTTAGCGTACGATAAAAGAATAAAGTGCTGCTTAGGATAAAATCGTTTCGTACTAATGTAAGCTTTTTTTATAAATTTAATTCATCATATGGAGTACTGATGACAGAATTACACAAGCAACAATCGAACTGTTTCCCAAAATTGTGTATAACATGAGGCAATGACTGGCTTTTGATGTTATTTATGCTATGGCATCGAAGACTGTTTAAAAAAAGGCTGAAAACATACGAAACCAAATCATCCCATGCAAAAGAATGACAAACCACCATGGGTTCACCTTGCTCAGAGACCTTCGGGCAGAATACTCATCATGTTTGTGATCTCCAGTATAGCTAATTAAATTTCAATTCAGTAACACACATACTCAAGGAAACACTTTTTCTGTTGAGGTAGATGTAATTATATAGTCGCATTACTGAAATGAAATTAATAGCTACACCGCAGATCACGAACATGATGGATATTCTGTCCGAAGGTCTCTGAGCAAGGTCAACTCATGGTGGTTTACCATTGTCTTGCATGGGATGATGGAAGGGACCTACTGCAGTTTAATTTGGGATCCGAACCACTTGTGTCCCCACCAAGAGTCGAACCCGGGAATTCTTGATTAGAAGGTGGCGAGCGTATAACCACTCATATATCCACCGGGGACGCTCAAAATGTGAGGCACAAATAAAAGAGTACTCTACAGCATTACAGAAGCGCCTGAAGTGCATGGCAAAAGAGCGAGAGGAGAGTAGGTGGGCGAGTATCAGGGGCAATTAATGATCGCTGGCCCATTGTAGTGTCATGATTCTTGGCCAACTGTGCCTTGCGCATTAGCATATTGTTGGCGCTTTGTTTTGCATCGTTGTACCATTGTAGTCTAATAACGATTGGCCAACCGTGATTTTCACGTTGACATTTCGTAGGTACTTCGTTGGGCAAACTTATTATATCTTGGTAGATTATAGGATAATGTTCGTTGTCCAACTGTTACTGTACACAATCTACTGTTGGCCCAACGCTGCAAATAATTGTTGGCATAACGATTTGCAGTACTGCCAAAATTACCGTTGGCCAACCAACTATGGTCGGTTGGCCCAACCATTTGGCAACCCAAAATGCTACCTGGGATGTTCAGTACCAGCTGCTCATATTGTGTAGACTTCCTAATCCCACAACTTCTAGAGGGACCAAGCGTGCTGCAAAAATTCTGACATTTCATGTTGATTTTCCGAATTTTAGGGTATGATAAATTTCGTATCCAGTACCCGGTTTGTAGTGAAAAAATGTAATTTTGACACATTACTAGCAGGAATGTTTCTCATTAACCCTATCCAGGTATGACGAGCAAAATTAAAGAGTAAATCATGTTCATATTTTCACAGATAGTCTACGATGATCATTTAGTTTACCTTTATTCACCTACGCCTATAGAACGTTATCCACGTACCCTACTGATTTTTTGACTAACGTATAAAGTACAATATATATGTTTCAGTTTTTATTACTATTATTATTATTTCCTTGCCGTGTACAATTGGTTAATTCTTGTGTCTTTAACCGTTAATGCTGCTTTGTTTAATTAGTTTTTTGTTCGTAAACGAATTCAACCTGAAAATAAAGATTATTGTAATAAAATAATGGTTTGCTCAAAACTGTTTCACGTAAGTTCAAATCTATCGCATGCTTGTTTCAATCTATTTCCAACGGGGTACATTTCGACGACAACCCCTATTCCTTTGCATTGAATGACAAGTTAAAACAAAGTGCTCCATTTTATGGCAGATATAGTGTATATTATATTTAACATGTGCTGCAGTTCTACACGTGTATAACGAAATTTACTGAGTGTTTAGAAGCCAAAACGAATATCAAAAACCAGATATTCCAATGCACCCCGTTGTCCCTGTATCTCACAGTAGATTAACTAGGTATGGAAAGCTAGATAGATAGATAGATATGGGCGTTAATGGGGACGTCAGCAACAAGGCTATATGTCCCCGTCACGATTAACCACGTTGCTCAGGACTGCAAGATTAAAAAGAATTACAGGCTAAAAAGAATACAGTTAATGGAACGAAAGTGCTGCTAAATGAATACTAAAGGGAAAAAAACGATAAAGTGGAAACTAAAAGAATAAATAAGATAAAAGAAATAACAATAACAATAGACAAAAAAAACTTAAAACATGTGAGACAATATAAAATATAGCAGCAATAAAACTATTACAAAAGACTAAAACAACTCAGAGAACGTGAGCAACGCCAATATCACGAACGAACGCAAGCACCCGGCCAACAACAGCACTATCATCCCCCAAAGCACGGGTAAGGAGACAAGGCAGTCCGTAACGTTCTCTGAGATCTGACTATTCAGGACATTCAACAAGAATGTGCTGAATACTCAGGAGGACTATACATTCCTCACAATAAGGACGGTCTAAGCCACGCAACAAATAACTATGCGTCAGATGAGTGTGTCCGATACGCAGACGCGCCAGGAGCACTTCATCTCGACGACAAGAGGAAGAAGATGTATGCCACGTTCCTAAGATCGGCTTAATTGCGTGAAGTTTATTTCCATTTGCCTGGTCCCAATCCGCTTGCCAGTGAGAGCGCATCAAACTGGAAAAATGACGACAAAGATCCGAGCAGGGAATGATATGCTCCAGTGCAACTCCGGCCAAGGCGGCGGTCTTGGCAGCTGTGTGTTCGTTTCCCCGGATGCCGACATGACTCGGCACCCAGCAGACAACAACAACACAACCCTGTTGCTGCAATTGATGGCATCTCACGAGAATCTCCTGCACGAGAGAGTTCATACTGAAGACATTCTGTAGACTCAGAACCACGCTCCGAGAATCGGTGCAAACAAGCACACGACATAATGAAAGTGTGAGAGCATGGTCCAAGGCAAGCTTAAGTGCATTTAATTCAGCAGTGAACACGGAACACAGCCGATGCAAGTGGAATTCTGAGCTGCCCTCGTCGGTGACAAAGGCACAGCCGACAGAATCCCCATCCTTAGAACCGTCCGTAAAGAACACATTAAAATCGGGGTACTGATCTAACAGTGCGGCAAACTCTTGCCGATACACCTGGGAACTAGTCTGCTGTTTCGAATGTATAGACAGACGTAAATCATGGCGAGGTAGACGAAGTAGCCATGGTGGAATAGCACAAAAGTGAACCAACGAAAAAGAGGGCCACATGAAACCGTCGCCAAGGAAAGTCTCACACGCACGGATGTACCATGGGCGGGTAGAGCGAGGACGTGCAGCATAGCGCTCGTATATCCGATCTCCACGGTGACATCGTCTACACGGGTGGTCCGGAATACAACGCACTTGCGCAGAATAATTTAGAAGTAGTCTGCGGCGACGATATACTAACGCAGGTTCATTGGCTTCAGCATTCAGGCTGGCGACGGGACTAGTTCGGTAGGCGCCAGTAGCAAGACGAATACCCTGGTGATGCACTGTGTCAAGTTGTCGTAACAGAGAATCACGAGCAGAACCATAGACAATACAGCCATAGTCTAACTTGGACCGGATTACTACGGTACAAACGAAGCAGAACAGTACGATCAGCACCCCACGTGCGGTGGGAAAGGACACGAAGGAGATTCAGAGCTCGAAGACAAGAGTACTTAAGATTACGAATATGTGGTGCTCACGACAAGCGACGGTCGAACACCAGACCCAAGAAACGGACTGTATCAACGAATGACAAACGGGTGCCACCGAGATACAAGTCCGGGTCAACAATGCAAGTACGCTGCCGGCAGAAGTGAACACATTGGGATTTCTCGGTGGAAAAGCGAGATCCAGTCTCATTCGACCAGCGAACAAGACGACTGAGAGTCACTTGAAGCTGTCGAGTAATGCCGCGAAGGTGGCGGGAGCGACAGAAAATGACAAGATCATCAACATAAAGCAGACCAGACATAGGAGCCTGGATCTGCGAAAGAACGCTGTTGACTGCGACAGCAAACAACGTGACACTAAGAACACTGCCTTGTGGAACACCATTTTCTTGTACAAAGCGCTCTCAGAGAGTAGAGCCCACACGCACTCTAAAGTGACGCTCGTGAAGAAAATTCGAAATAAAGTGGGCCATATACCCACGAAGACCCCAGTCATATAATTGTTTTAAAATACCGTAACGCAGGTGGTGTCATACGCCTTCTCTAAATCAAAAAATATAGCCACAAGATGTTCTCCGTTTAGGAAGGCGTCTTGAATTTGACCCTCAAGGTAAGCAAGGTTGTCAATAGTTGAACGGAAGCGACGAAAGCCACTTTGAAACTTGCTCAAAAGGGAATGCGATTCCAAATACCACACCAGGCGCTTATTGACCATTCGCTCGAGCAGCTTACAGACACAGCTCGTGAGAGCAATGGATCTGTAACTCGTGGAGCTAGTTGCGGCTTTCCCTGGCTTTAAGATAGGAAGAACTAGGGCCTCACACCAAGCAGGTGGAAAAAACTCCTCAACCCAGAGGCGATTATACAGCTGCAATAATGCAAACTTAATGTCGTGGGAGAGGTTGCGCAAAATATCATACGAAATACGGTCAAGCCCGGGAGTGGTGTTGGACGATTCGCGGAGAGCAGATTCGAACTCAGCGGGTGTAAAAGGAGCGTTATAATCCTCACTGTTGGCGGTACGGAAATTTAACGGGTTGCGCTCTAGCTGAGGGCGTAAACGAGCAAAGGCTGCTGAGTAGTGATCCGAATCAGAGATACTGGCAAAGTGGTCTCCCAATATATTAGCGATCTAGGTATGCAAAGCATTCTTCAAAGAAACTAATGAACTCTGGGGAAGAAAACAAGATTTGATTATTATTAAAATCATGCTAAGCATATTTCAATGAAAAATAAACAAGTAACAATTTCATTTCCTGAATCATTTTTTCTTCCTTTTTCTTTACCCACTCCACAACACAATCATATTACACTTTCGTTATCCCTATAATTACTATCTTAGTAATCATTTCAGTAATTTTGTCATTTAAAATTAAATTAATCACAACAATATTTCAAGTTAACATATTCAATCTGTCAAATATATTTTTTTTTAAACTGATTAATACATAACTCCAGATCGTTCTTCCATACACCTCTATGATGACACATTCAATGAATTTCCATCAATTAGGCTTTCTACACATAGTACAGTTTTTAATGTTAATGGTATGTCAATAGTTTCTTTCAACTTTATGTTATAGGGTAAGGTGTCCATATTTCGAGTACATTAATATCTCGCCACAATACAACAGCATAAATGTGGCAACGTTGTGAACTAGACCGCCCTGGCGATGTTGTGTTGTCAAGAAGCTGCTGGACGTGCAAGTTGCGTGTGAAATTTGTAGGGACGTTTTCTTTGTTTTCCACATTTTCGTTTAAATATTTTGCTGGTGTAACTTAGCACATGAAACTTGAAGGTGAGTATGGAATGAATTGTGTGCATGCTTGTAGTTAGAATATCTATTGTAGTTAAATATGAGGAGTATGTTGTTTGTCAAGTCAAGTAACAGCACACAGCAGCCATCTTTGGAAGTTGCCGTTGTTTCCCAATTTCGGATACAGAGTGAGGGTCTAATTTCGAATATCCAAAATTGAGCGTACTTTTTAAAAAAAATAAAGTATTGCATCCCTCTTGCAGATGTCTGGACGAAAAAGAAGGTCATGGTCCATGGACAATATGGAAAAAGCCATCGACGCAGTAAAGAAGAAGGAAATGGGGTTTCTGAAGGCTTTCGAAGTGTTTGAAGTTCCCAGGTCAACTCTCTTAGATTATGTCAAATGTGCAAACAGTCAGCAACGTTCCCAATCACGAATTGGACGTAAATGTGTCTTAGGAACTGAGCTTGAAGACGAACTCGCTAGGTATTGTACAATAATGGATGAACGTTTTTATGGACTTAGGCGTCGAGATGTTCGTATTCTAGCCTATCAGCTTGCGGTGAAGAACAACATTAAACACCCATTCTCAACAAGAACTAACATTGCTGGCAAAAAATGGTTAAAGAAGTTTTGACCCGGAACCCTAACCACTCCTTTCGAAAACCAGAGCACGTTTCACTTGTAAGAGTCAAAAATTTTACAAAAGAAAAAGTTTCTTGCTTTTTTGGTCTGTTGCGGCCGGAATTACAAAAAGTGAATTTTGAGCCATCAAAAGTGTACAATGTCGATGAAACTGAGAGTTAAAGGGAAACGTCACGTTGCGAGACTGTCCTCCGCTGAACGGGGCTCCTTAATAACTATTGTGACATGCATGAATGCTTGTGGTACATACGTTCCTCCTCTAATTGTTTTTCCGCGCGTGCGTATGAAACCTGAATTGCTGCATGGAACACCACAGGAACCGTAGCAGCATGCCACCCATCGGGATGGATCCAAATGCATATTTTCACACAATGGTCTGAACATTTTGTTAAAGTTCTAAAACCATCATCTAGCGACCCTGTTGTGCTCATACTGGACGGGCACTATTCGCACACCCGTAACCTGGACATTATCCACCTAGGACGGACCCATGGTGTCATTATTTTGTGCTTGCCACCCCAATCAACGCACAAGCTCCAACCTCTGGATGTGAGTTTTATGGATCCATTTAAGCAGTTCTATTCACAAGAAATCGAACTCTGGTTCGATAATCACCCGTTTCAGCCGGTTTCTATGTCTGATGTTGGTGCGATTTTCGGTAAAGCCTACCTACGAGCAGCAAGTATGCAAGCTGCAATCAGCGGCTTTAGAAAGTGTGGGATTATTCCCTTCAATCCAAATGTTTTCGACGACAGTGATTTCCTACCCGTTCAAAGCAGTGTCAGACCTACGAGTTCTGTTCCTGCAAACTGTGACCCTTTACCGTCGGAACACAACTATGACAGTAGCCCTACCATCCGTACGACTATTCCTGAAAAAATCCTCACCGCTTTCACCCCCTCCAACACTACCAAGCCCATCCATAGGTAGTAGGAAAAGTGGACAAGCTGCAGTGATAACCTCATCCTCATATAGACATACATTGGCTACACAAAAATCTGCACTTTCTACCGCTAAGAAAGGGAAAACCAAAAGAAATATTTTGCGAGACACACTAAAGCCTTCAAAGCAGAAGAAAGCGACTAAGCCTTTAAAGAAGTCTCCATCATTGCAAGGCACACCTTGCTGGTTTAGATTATATATATAATGTAGATTTTAACTTGTTTAATTAATATGGAATAGAGTTACTAAATATACCAGGCCTGGTCTTAAATTGTAGGTGTACATAATTAATCAATATATATGTTTAGTAATATTATATCTAGAAAACTGTGTATTTAACTTGTAAATTTTTGTATTTTCTAATAACTCTTCTTTAGGTTGGAAACGCTTCTCGCTGGGGCTGCAGAAGCGAATTTTTTCTTTTTTCAAGAGGAACTTATAGTTCCCCGCACCCCGCGAGTTACCCCTTAGTTTGTCTTTTCGAGAACGTCTATAAATACGGACGGGAATTGTGTAACAGGTTTTTTTTTTTTTTTAAGACCGCCACAGAATGATGCGGCTTGGTAGGTTCTGAATGAGGACCAGTTAAGCCGGAATTCTACTTAACCTTTTTGATTTTGCCAGAGTGATGTGGCAGTAGAGGATGGTTCATATTGAGAACCAAGGTAGTCAGTGGATAGGAAACCACTCAGTAATGTGGTCCTAGGTTTGGTTCTTAAGTGGGAACCAAGGTTAAGGAATTTAGTTTTTAGTTAGTTTTTAGTAAATCAGTTATATTGGAATTTATAAATTTTGTTGTTCGATTTAGGTTGGGATGGATTGAGAAGTGTTTTAGATGGGTTGTAGCTAGGGAATTAATTTTGTTATTTTTTTCTTTTTTCTCTCGATTCCCAATTAGAGAGGGATAAGAGAAGGATAGAGGGAATTGGACAAGAATGATGTTCAGTAGAGTACACAGTGGGTACTCGGTTGGTAGTAGTTTAGTGAGAGTCCAATAGTCTGGACCCCATATAATTTTGACGCCTAGTCTTGAAACATAGACGAAGCCGATAGAGTATTTCCCTGAGCAAAGAATTTTCCCGGATTCAATATACGGATCCAACAATACCCTTAACCTAACCTAAATTATTAGCTAGTCTCCTCTGTCGAACGGATTCAGGTAAGATGAAAAAAATGAAATCTTTAAGTTTTACGTCCCACGGTTATGCCGGTTAGGCTAAAGGAGACGGTGATAATGAGAGATGAGTGAAATGGTGGAATGAAGAAAGTGGGAGGAAACGGGAGAACCCCGAGAAAACCCACGAGCACTCAGGTAAGATGAGTTCCAAGACAGGGAATTAGGTGACGCACTCTATAAATGATTAGCAGTGCTGATAGAAACTAACTAAGGAGTGTACTAACAGCTTGTAAGTGAACGCGAGTTAGTAGCTCCACAGGCCCATCCTAATTAGTCATTGAATGGACAAACTAGATATTCAATTAACATTTAAGAATTCTAGTCAGGAATTTTAGATTTTATCTTAGAATTTCATAAACTAACACTTTTTAAATTAGTTAATAAATTAGTTAAATTTTAAAAGTGTCTATGATTTCTATATTGGAAAATCGTATCCGAGAGTTTGATTAAGTTAAGTAAAAATCCCCTAGACATTTTACTTATATGCGAGTCAATTTGCACTTCCAGCTTTTCAATAAGTTAAAGGAAAGAGAAGGAAGTCCTTGAGAGAACGGTAAGATAAGGAATCCTTTAAGTCTTCGCTCAGGGAGAAACGTGGAGATAGTATGGTGGAAGGTAAAGGAGGGAGAAGAAGAATCGAGATAAATTTCGAGGATAGTACAATTCTGGTTACTAAGTATATTCATAATACCCCTTCTTTATTCATGTTTTGGATTATATTGTGTTCTCTATCAGTGGATTCATTCTTGAATAACGGGAAGCGTAAGGAATAGATATTGAGAGTAGCATTGCGCGTTAAGGGAGCGCCTATTGCATACTGGTGGCACATTAGGTTAGTCACCAAGCAGTCGCATCATCTGATGAAGATAGTGACTCAGACCATGCTGTTCCTCTAATTTCCACTAATTTTTTCAGACTGTAGTGGACTGCAGAAACTACTGCACGAAAGTTTAGGAATAACACGAAAGTTGACAAGAGAAAAATGATACGGATAAAGAAGCTGTGACACAAATAGACTTCGCAGTAAACTATTCTATTGTGTCAGAGATGAAATTTTAAAAAAAAAATGGCTCATTGGAGCCATAATCAAATTACATTTTTTACATAAGGTGTGTGGTTTTCAGGTGGGCTATTATGGTTTATGTTGCGATCAGTAATGAACTCTCTTACGACAAGTACTCGGTGTGAACTTTTCTCGATGTCATCATTAGAGAAGTCAAGTATATTGCACCCTCGATGCAACATGTTTTCATATCCAGTAACAATACTGCAGAGCAGTTCAAGAACAAGCATGTTCTATTCAGACTTTGTTCTATGGAAAATTACTACAGAGGAATGAGTACGGAGTTGATTTTTTTTTTTTTTTTTTTGCAAGGTCGCACGGAAAGTGTGTTGCAGATGGGATTGGCGGTAACGTCAAAAGATGTGTTTGGGTCGCAGTGCAGTCAAGACGGTTTATCACTTGATACAGCAAGGACCTTTCACGAGTTTCTTGATAAAGAGGAAATTGAATAAAAAAGGTAACTTATGGACAAAATATGGCAAAATGTCGTTCCAATTCTCAATGTAGGATCATGTCAACATTTTCATAGCTATGACGCCACAAGCATACTTTCTTTCGAAACATCTCTTAGTGAAATTCATAAATTTGAGATCTTAAAACTCAAGTCTGAGTGATGGAAGTGATACTTACGATATTTCCGAAGCAGAAGAAAATGGCACAATAGCAAACATTTCAAGCAGTACATCTGTAAATAGTTGCCATCAAGAAACCAGAAAAACCCTACACTATAATGACGTGTACACAGACTCCGAAGATGAAATACACTCTACGAATGAAGTTGTGATCAGCCCTTAGTGGAAAAAAGATTTCTTGTGTTGGAATGTTTAAGATGAAACAATTAACAAAGACTGTCATCAAGTTGGAACCTGTCAAGGACTTGTGGACGAAAATAGTGATATTAGAGTTCTTAAAATTTTGTGGCGAAAAGGAATTCGAACTATACATAAGATTGGAAAGTATAATTCATTTTCATGACGTGATTGGTAAACTGCCAAATCCAATTATGAAAAGTAAATAACAATGTAAAGTTGTGTACCAGTTTAGTTCCAGAGTTAATGTTACTGAACCATAAAAAAATTTACTTTTATTGATAAGCACAACTACATGTTTAATACTGAAACTTTGCACGTTCTTCTGATTTATACGTTTATTATTCTGTTTTCATTTCCTACAATATATTATATGTGTAACTTTTTATATATTGATATTGTAATATTTAGTTCTTTACATAATACGTTCATTAACAGTGAAATTGATTTAAGTTCATTCGTACTATGTAAAATCAGTTACAATTTGTGTTACAGTATTGAACAATTTTTAAAATAAAAGCCATTACACTTATGTAATTCCTGTTTGCAATATTCACATCATCATACTTTTAGAAAATTGAATACATAATTGAAAACAAATTTTGAGCTGGACGTTCGCAGAATTTGGCTTAATTTTACATACATCTGAAAGTACGTGTCCAATTGCTGTAACGTCCGTTACGCCACATTTTTCACTATCACTGAGTTGTGGTATCATGTACAGTGAAACTTGCTTAAACCGGAACTTGAAGAAGACGTAAATCTGTCTATAGCGGACATTTTTCGAAGTCCCGGCAGCTCTTATGGAAATTCCTTTACAAATAGTTTCTGTAAAACGGAATCTTCCGTAACGCGGAAACGGAAAGCAAAAATAGTCGCAGGGAACCTTTGAAGCTTGCATAAAACGGAATCTCTTTTTCGCAGTGGAAGGCTGCAACAGGTTACCTTTCATCTCTCTTGTGCGTGTCTTATTTGGAGGTGAAGAGATCAATATGGAATGTCACTTAATAGAACAAGTGAACCCTCCTCCATTAGTTCTTGCCTTTAAATAATGCATCACAAAATACTGCTAGAGATTTGACCTCGTTTTCCTATGACGATCTTTTGCTGTTCGGAAGCACTGAAACAGATGATTGGCAGGTTATTGTTCATGTGCCATTTTTTCTATCTGCATTTGCTTTTAATCCTCCACCTGTGAACTTCACCTGGTCTTAAAATAATGCTGGAATCCACAAGTCTTTGTGTTGGCGGCTCTCCAAAATCTGAGAATCTTCATTTACAGCTGGTGCTTGCTCACGGTTCACTAAATTTGCCTCAATCAAATACATTTCGAACATAATGACAGAAAGTTGTCATCAAAAACAGAACCAGAGGGGGAGTGGAGCGAGAGACAAGTACATTTCTACACTGTTCCGAGTTTGTGTTCAGTATCCTGTTTTTTCTTCTGTGGTTAAAACAAGCTGCTTTTTTTTTATAGTGTTTTTATTTTAGCCGTACACACAATGGCTAAAAGACACGTGACTCTCACTTTGGATGAAAAAGTACAAATCATTGAATCCAAGGAAAAGGACAAAATTTCGGTGAAAGAAATAATGTGCCGCTTACTAGGGCAACTAAATGTTTAAAAAGATTCAACTCTGTAAATATAATGCAACCATGTATACAAATATTCAGAAAATTTAAATATTGATAGCCACCTCATTGGTTAATTTGAAATGGATTGACCCTCGTGCCTTCTCACCCTCCTTTTTAGGTCTAAAGATACGCAATCCTGAAAACGCGGGGGGGGGAAGTTGTGCATGTTGCATATATACACAAGTATGTTCAGGAAACGCATCACCTCTACTTTGGGTTTTAAGACATCTTACAAAGGAACTTTTTTCTTGTTCCTCAAATAGTAATTATTGTGATCTGAGTGCAAAACACGTAAGTATTATTGCTTTAGTGCGCAATAAAATCTTATAGTTTAACACCCCGCATTATGTCTTGTAGGTTAAAGATGACGGATGATTTATGAATGTAAATGATTAAGGAAGTGTTTGTGGTGTGGTGAGTGTGTGAAAGGAAACTGAAATCCACGAGAAAATTCAGGTCATGATTGTTGTCCACAACAAACTCATATAGCTTGGGATTAAACCAGGGACCCTTGAGGTACCAGATTTGAATGCTGGATACCATAGTCAGCGGTTTGTTTTCCCAATGTAAAAAAAAAGAACGCAATGTATGTTTCATAAATATTTTGTATAATCTTGCAGTGACCCTGAACCATCTCCAGGACTATCTTTAACAAGGCCACTCCACTCCACAAGGTCAAAAGAAAGGGGGGGGTGGAAATCCATGTAAAGACCAGTCCTGGGTAAAATTCATACTAAAATTTCGTATTTTTTCGGTATTCATGCAAACACCCTGTATATTTACGAGAAGACGCAACCTATTTAATACTTTAATAATTATTCAGAAGATTAGAAACGAGTGTATGAATACTTTTTTTTATTCTTCTCCCTCTCGTAAGGTTTCTGTAAGAGAAAAATATTTATTTCCTTTAATAAGCGAAATATAACAGAATCTGTAAGGGAGAACGTAAGGGAGTGAAGAGAAAATGTGATTGATACAATGAAGAAAACAATTAAAACCAACTTAGAAGATCGTTTAGGTTTGAAATTTCAGACGATTTATGCAAATCACTGTATGCAATAGCAGAATTTCTCGATCCGCGACATAAAAAAATAATACTTTTTGAAGACATTTATAAAACGATAGTAGAAAATGAAATAATGAGTAAATTGCAGCAAATAATCGGAAATGACTTTCGCAACAATAGTTCTTCCTCTGACGACAGAAAAAAAAACTGAAATAGAATAAGCAATTAATCTTTTGTTGGGAGAATAGTAGGAGCAATCCACAAAATCAAGTGCAAATGTTGAAATTAAACTTTATTTATCTGACCCTGTGTTACGCATATCAGGTTGTCCATTGGAATGGTGGTCACACATTTTTACGCCAATTTGCTGAGAATTTTTTTGCCTCACTTCACTTTGTCTCTCTCGAGAATTAGATTCGCTAATTAGGGTTAACTATTCAGTACTAAGCTTCATAAACTAATTAACTCTTGGTAAGAACGAAAGGATAAATGTATATTCTTTAAAATTCGCTCTTTCTTGAATATGAATTTTATTCAGGCTACGAGCTGTGGTATTTTCTGTAGGAAAAGCAAAAAGGTAATATACTCGTAGCTGTGATGCATGTTGAAATCTTCACATCTTCCATACATCCTCCGCGCTAGCCTAGCGACTCGGGTGTTCTCCCCTTCTTTCCGTCTGTCCCATAAATTTTCTTTGGACATTTCTTTAAGAAAAGAAAGAATATACTCTTCCAAATACTTCTTACTGTTTTGTCACTACAGAAAAGCACTGAAGACATTGTCATTGTACTCATGGTATGTCTGCAGAAAGATTACAGCTGATTTCATTAAGCTAAGCAAACAAGTGTATCAATCTAAATGTTAGGTTTCTTCTCCACTTGTGTCAAAAATATAATTACATAAATTAAGTTGTTCTTTTCATTCTTGACATCTTTCAGTGAAGTATCCTACAGTTACAGTCTAAGAACAGCCTATTGTCTGACATTTATAATTACTTATTTCTTTATTCATTTTCATCTCAATTATATTTTTCAACTAAATTTTCATTTCCTGTTTTAATGTAACAAGGCACTGATTTAGTTGGATCTACATGTGTGTAACAATAGGTTTGTCACTTGTATAATATAGCACTTAATTTTTAAAAAATAGGTTTGAGTACGTGTGTTACAGATATCATGGAATCTCACACTGTTGTCGTGATGTAGTTTCTTCTTGAAATCTTTACAAAATTGTAATAATTCGCGTGTATCACAGCATTTTAGTTCATTTGAAAGATTTACGATTAAAATCAAGATTGTGTTTGATCTATTTCTGATACCTTATGTATCACTATGTCAAAAGTTACGAATGGCTGGTCTAGCTTTTAAATAAACAAAATAAATGCGCTGACAACTAACTTAACCTCATAGAAGGGAAGAAAAAAATCACAAGATCGAATGGGAGAAATGTGAAGACAGCAGTTCGTAATTGAAAATCTATTGTGTCTTTGCACACGGTAATGCAAATTGTGTGTAACGAGTGACTACAAGTTTGTCCTTTCTTGTTCAATGAACGTTTTCGTCTCTGCTATCTGCATACTCACATGAGAGAAGTCCATATTACTAGAGAAAGTTGCTCAAAACGGGATACTTGGTGCAAGATCTGAGACTCTTACTTCTAAATTAACTCACTGCATTGAAATTACGTCAGATTCTCGACACTTACATGTATGTCTACTTCAGCTTCTCAATTTGGCGTAGTTCAAAAATATATTTTCTACATGATATTGTTTTTGGTATTGAGTCAACGGTTTACCGGTAGAATAAAAGATAGTATTGAAATCTTTGAAATATTGAAAAGGATTTATAATATATCGCTAGTTTGCTACAATATTATTATAGGAGTACACATTTAAGTGTATATGTCTTATGTATTATTATAAGCGTTAACGTTTAATAACACTGGTATACAAATTTTGATCAAGGTCGTGCTTATGTTGGTTTTTCGTCGGTTTCTTAATGATTTGCACCCGCTGAACACGAATATAGCAGTTATTTTCCCGTAATATCAAAATTTGTGATGATATAAGCATATCAGATTTTATTAAAACAGTAACATATTATACAATTGTATCTTATGAGAACATTGAACTACAAGCACAACACAAACATTGTAGTCGTGCTTCTGTTGATTTTTCATTGTTTTCTTAATAATTTGCACCCGCTGAACACGAGTATGGCAGTTATTTTCCCGTAATGTCAAAATTTGTAATGATATAAGCATATTAGATTTTACTCAAACAGTAATATATTATACAATTGTGTCTTATAGGAACATTGAACTACAAATATAACACACACATTTTGGACATCAACTTTTTGGGTAACAAAAATCTGCATAATACCTAAATACCAAAATATATGAATATTACATTTATAAAAAATATACAAAAGTACTTGAGATTGGAGGAAAGTGTTCATCAAGTACTGGAATTCCGTAATCAAAAGTGAAGTTCGTGGTTCTCTTACTTTTGTGGGAAACGTTCACTTCGTCACGGATTAACCTCCAAATATAAGCACCCATCATTGCACAGTCCCACCTTCCTTTTTATCTGCTTTCCATTACTTGAATGTCCTTATGGAAACGTTCCCCGTGCTCTTCGCTAACATCCCCTAAATTCTCCCTAAAGAAATCCAAGTGTGAATGAAGCATATGTAATTTTAAAGACATTCTACATCCCAATGCTCGATATTGATCAATGAGTGTCTTAACTTGGTGATCAAACGCTTCACTTCGGTTATGCACAAGAAATCCCGTCACCAATTTATGAAAGGTCTCCCATGCGTTTCTTTCCAACTCCGTCATTTTTTGTTTAAGTGTAGCACTATTAAGCATGACATGAATCTGAGGCCCTGTGAAAATGCCAGCCAGAACTTTTACCTCTGATAAAGCTGGAAACATTTGTTTGATACATTCTGGGGCAGGTGAATTGCGACCCAGAGCTTTCACAAATTGTTTTGCCAATCTCAGCTTAATATGTAATGTTAGCATGAGAATCTTCTCCCTGGGCAGTAATGCTTCATTTATCACATTATGTGTTCCTGGAATAAGCTCCGTTCTTTCAGGCCACACGGTTTGATCATAATGCTGGTTAGTTGTCCGACTGTCACACAGACATAGAAAGCAGGAATATTTAATATAACCACTTTGCAACCCAAGAAGGAAACCAATAATATTGAAATCCCCACACACGTCCCATTGATGTTCCTCATATTTAGTTTTCTCCAACATCAGCTTCACACTTGAATAACTCTATTTAATCAATTTACAATTCTGCTATGTATCTTTAGAATCTATATTCTCTGTTTCCTACTCCGAACAATTATCTTTAATAACAAATACGATACCACCTAGCGAGTATCGAAATAAAAGCACGCAAATTGCTATGCATAAATCAGTATAGGAGAAAAATAAAACATGCTTATATCACTGAAAATATTGACACTACATAAAAATAAGTGCCAGATTCGTGTTAAGGGGGTCAAAATACATAAAAATTCATCAAGAAATAATAATAAGCAAAATTTTGTATACCAGTGTAATATAATATGAAAATAAGACTAAAGACATTATGGAAAACAAATTGAAAAAATGTCGATTACAAACCGAACTAACATGATCTTGATGAGGTTTCCTTACATTTATTTACAAAAATCGCAGTTGAAGACTTAACAGTCCTCTGATTTTAATCCAGAACAAGCTTTATGTGTCCATTGCTGACATTGCAGGCATTTGATTCACCCTTCATCAAATTTGGAATTTGAGTAGAAGTCGTTACAAGCACGCTGCATCATTATCAGAATCTTCTGAACTGTTGGATGTATCTAAATCGTCTGTCTTCATTACTTTTCGTGTTTTATCTTTTGTTTCATTAGGTCTATGTATATCTTTAACAGTATCACGTTCAGAATTAATCAGAATTTCGGTAGATTGAGTCGTATTGCTTGTAAGGAGATAACGTTAGAATTGCTGGTTTCCTCCTCCTTGTTATTTCGTCGTAAGTTGCAATTATTTTCAATTGTAGATATCTTACAGTCCTTCGGCGATACAGCGCTGGAAGTAGACGAAGGTCTAGATCTTGCATCCTGCGATCTTCCACCCTTCGAGTATCCACCACAGGACCTTTGCTTATTGTGTCAAAACACCGCTCTTGAAGTTTATACCCTTATACAAAATGTGTCAGGATCATATTGATCTTTTTAAGCTACATACGTTCCAAAGGAAATTTCAACAACAACCCAATACAATTAGTTTGAGTGCTTATAGAAAGTTACTTGTACATGCGCAGCTCCCACTAGTGCGTAGTGGAAATGGTTTGTCGTGGAAATCATCAAGGTTTTGCATTATTCTGGCGTCGTGAGGTCACCACTAGCCGCATTGAACTCGTTAGATCGCTCAGCAACTGTGTTAAATGTCAACGAAAGGCAACAGGTGAACATCGAAGATGATACGCTAAAATCATACGTACATATCATTTCATTTGTTCCAGATTGTCGGAATGTTCAGAATGGCTGTTGTTTATGTTGCCGGCTTTGTAGTATGTTCCTTGCTTAAGTCTCTCCGATGTGAAGAATGTGCAAGTGTATTATACTCTGCAGAGAAATTAGAAATTGCTTACAATGCCGGACTTATAGGCATGAAAACTAAGGCTTAGCGTGTAATACTTAACAAAGATATTGAAGGTTATCGAAAGGGTGTTGAGGAAAGGTTTAGGAAATAATCAAGAAAATAAACCGAAAAACATATGTAAAAAGTTCCGTTGTGAAATATTTTGCTAGACAGCCATTATTTAACCCACTAGCGGGTATGGTATAAATATTTACCACCTACACTACACGGACCATCAATGGTGTTTGACTGAACTCCAGTGCCCTAGTGAGGTCAGTAAATGAATTCTTAGCAATGTTTTTTGATGCAACGAATTACGCTTGTCAGTTGTCTGTATTTCGCCACTGGCACCAAAAGATTGTAAAATAATCTACCAATTGTCCATTAAAGTCAGAAAAGGTATCGTGTTTCAGATCATTTTTATATCGGTATTTTTCTGGCGTTTGTAGGGGAAGTACGTGTTCAAAAGGTATCTGCATACTTTCTAGAAAGTACTAGGAATGCTTATGTGTATATTTATTTTCTAAACTTTTATATGCTTGTAGGCTATATATGATGATATCGAGTATGAGCTGTATTGTTCGAAATCATAAATGACTATGGTATTTGATAGAGTCTGTCGTCATCCCAATGTTCTAAAAACAGATTTTTTTTATTATATTTCTAAAGTTGAAATATTAAGCGATAGAAAAGTAATGAATGATGTTAAATTTTCTGCTCCAAAGATAATATAGCTGATAAAAGGCCTTACACTGTAATTTGGTGCTATATATGACTTTACTGCAGAAATGCAGTATGGTGAAATCACGTAAATAATGAATATACGAATCATATTAGGTTGGGTTCGATAATAGAAAAACAGCCAAGCATGCACAAACTTACAATTTTGTAGTTTCTGTTCATAAAATATATTGGGGGGAATGACGTTTGTGTCATGTATGAGGAAGGATGTAAATAACAGGTCCACCATGCATACTTCTTCCTTACAGATTAGATTTCGCTAGATTGATTTGCTTTTAAAATACCTCTGGTTAGGGGTAGCACAATTAGTGCCTTAGGCCCTTAACTGGAAGGGGCTCCAAAAGAGCAATATGTACTTCAAAAAAGGGGGGAAACTGTTATAGTAGAAAGCACTATGCGCTAGCCTACCGAAATTACAAATATGTTACGTAGGAAAGGCAAGAAAGAACAAATGTCATGTGCAGTTAGCGTTGCAGACAATAAGTATAGGCGAGGTTGACAAACTTGATCAACTCCATAGTTGTTATTCTGTCGCATGTAAATTGCGTAGGTGATGGATGAAATTGTTTTATTATAGTTAGATGTGGCAATTGTCAACAATTGTATTGTATAAGGAAACATTGTTACTGATCCCAAAAAGAAGCCAATAATCCATTTAGTGTACAGAAGTATTCTAGCAGATGAACTTATTCACATTTCTAGAAAGATAAAGCCAAGTACTGTAATAAGTTAAAAGTGTACTTCATCAGACAAACCTTCATCCTTGATTTAGTAAGATTCGCTGAAGTACTGAAACACTTACCTTTCCAAGGTACACTGTAACCATTTTTGTAATCACTGCTTATACCATACTTGTTTAAATAAGGACATGGAACTATAAATAAATCATTTCACTCAAACTCAATGATCGTTAAATACAGTGACTCACATTAATATTCGGACACCATAGATATTACCCTTAACTTGCTTGCTATACATGAAAAATCATAAACGGAAAACAAGGAAAAAGCAATGGTTTAATGGAGAAAATGCTATGAGTTAATTAAATTATGCAAACTAACAAGTAAGAGGAAGATATTATTGGATGCGTTAACGGCGCGGTCTTTTTGCACCCATGCAAAAGTAGATCTTAATCATAAAACATATCAAAGACAAAATCAACAATAATAAAATTAGGAATTAGTTAATTAAAATACACCAATAAAACATCCACACATGAGATGCATGCAAAATCTGAAGCTTTTAAAAAAAGTAGCAACAGTCCATCGAGAAAACGAATGCCGTCACTAAAGAGCAAATGTAGATCTTCTGAAAGCTTGTATCGTTGTCGATGCCGAGCCAGAGCGGGGCAATCGATAAGATCATGACAAATTGATAAAAGCCCCCCCCACACACACACAAAAAAAAAAAACATTCTGGAACTGTATCTCCACGCAAAAAATATGCATGTGTCAAATGCCTGTGCATAATACTCAGTCGATTTAAAACTATTTCCTCGCGACGAGACTGTTGGGAACTAGAGGTCCAGACTCCTATACATGGTTCAATAGCATGCAATTTGTTGGCATGTGCGTGATCCCATTCCGACTGCCATTGTTGGAGAAAACGAGATCTGAACATCGGATAAAGATCAGTGCAAGGGAGGGGCGTCACTAGTGCAACACCATGAAGAGTTGCATCCTTTGCCACAGAATCCGCTTGCTCATTACCAGGAATGCCAACATGGCTAGGAATCCAACAAAAGTGGACTACTGAGTCGGCAACAAGTAGCAAATGGCACTTCAACAAAATACGTTGAACTAGAGTATGTCTAGTGTAAACATTACGAAGGCTGGTAAGAATACTCTTGGAATTAGGCAGGATCAGAATACGGGCAATGTTATGGGACATAGCATAGTCTAAGGTTTCGAGAATAGAAAGCAGTTCAGCACTGAAGATGGACGCAAAAGGGAGACGGTAACCATAGCGGGTAGGGCCAAAGAAACACAGAATCTTCTTGTTTCGAGCCATCTGTATAATCTGGGAGAGGTCAGCATAGTGTTGTAACAGAGGACGAAACTCCTGCTAATATTGGTGATCAGTCGTGGTAGACTTACTAAAACACGCCAACTGAAATGATATAGAAGGACAATGAAGCTGCCAGGGTGGAACGGGAAGAAAATTCAATGGATAAAAATCGAATAGCGAGAGCTAATTCATCTAAAATTTCTAATGCACGAATCCCAAAAGGTTGGCTGACACGAGGGCGTGCCCCATAGCGACGATAGCGATCACCCGATTCAAGAACAAAGGAAGAAGGGCTATAAGACGTGCAAAATAACGGAGGATCAAACAACTGCGATGATGATGAAATGGTTCATGTGCATCAACATACAAGCTACGTATAGGAATAGTACGGAAAGCTCCTATACACAAGCGAATACCAGAATGATGGACTGTATCCAGTGGCGTATTTACGATTTTCTTTCGGGGGGGGGCTTTGCTAACTTTCGGGGAGGGCTTTGCCTGAAAATGTGAAAATTCTGCAAGATATTTCATATACTTTACTATAGTAAGTAAGATTTCGGGGGGGGGGGCTTAAGCCCGGAAGCCCCCCCCTAAATACGCCACTGACTGTATCCAATTTACGTAGAGCAGATGGCCAAGTGGAGGAGTAAACTACGCAACCGTAATCCATTTTAGAAGGGATCAGAGTACGGTGGAGACGGAGAAATACTGTACGATCAGCACCCCAAGAACGATGAGAGAGAACTAGCAAAATGTTGATCGCTTGCAAGCCAGGATGATAAAGCAGTACCCAATTCGATAGCTTTGTCAGATCTTAATCATCTCGTGACTGTCTGGATGGCTGAAATTCAAAATGTTCTGAGGATGCAAAACGTTTTTCATAAAAGCCTTCCAAAACTTCTGATACTTTCATTTTGTAGGGCATGAGAAAACCCATCTTGATAAATCATAATTAGCCATTCGTGGACCTTGTGCTACTTCCCCGTTAACTTTCATGGATTTCTCATAAGACACTGTTCAATTATCATATATGAAGATACTCCACTCCGTACTTTGTTACGGCCGCGGTGGCTCAGTAGTAGAGCGTTCATCTCGGGTGCGTGGGGTCCCTAGTTCCATTCCCGCGCCCACCAAGTGAAATTGGTGGACACAGTGTGCATTGGTTTTCTCGGGGTTTTTCCGTTTCCTCCCACTTTCCTCATTCCATCATTTCATTCGTCATCATCACCGTCTCCTTTAGCCTACGCAGCATAACAGTGGGACAAAACTCAAATATATCATTTTTCCATATGTCTCTTCTTCGAATCGAGTAATAATATTCAATAAATTTTCTGAATTTATCGTTGTCCAATTTTCCATTCAAGTCTTTCATTTTATGTACATATAAAAGGACACATTTGGGATAAAAGATTAGAGTTGCTGTGTGAAAATAAAGCATCACTGATTTAACACAATATGCTATCGATATAGAAGCTCATCTAAGAAAAAAAGAAAGAAAGAAAAGCAAAACTTGATTATTTTCATCCAGTTTGAGGAAAGTGAAAATTAGTAAGCAACATTGACGCTTTGTGCTTATACTTTTGGACAAGTAGACGCCAATACTGAACCTTTTCTTCGTTTGTGCGCGTATATAAAACAATACACTCCTTGTGCAGACTAGAATGAGAATTAATTTGTACGTAGTTTCTCACGGGACCAAGTCATTTCTAGTTACCTAAAATACATCTAAGTCCATCCCTGATTGGACAGTGCACATCGATCAGCCAATCATAGACATTTTTCCTTGCAAGCATGTTTTTGACCGTCAGGTGCTTCGTCTGTGTCAAGTAAGAAGAAATGAAATGAAATGAAATATTTAAAATGAAATGAATCTTTGAGTTTTACGTCCCACGCTTATGCCGGTTAGGCTAAAGGAGACGGTGATGAAGAGTAATGAATGAAATGGTGGAATGAAGAAAGTGGGAGGAAACGGGAGAACCCCGAGAAAACCCACGCACACGGTGTTTATGAAATATTTAAGTTTTACGTCCCATGCTTATACCGGCTAGGCTAAAGGAAACGGTGATGAGTAATTAATTAAATGGAGGAATGAAGAAAGTGAGAGGGAACGGAAAAACCCCGAGAAAACACATGCTCACGGTGTTTGTCCACCAGAAAGTTCAGTTGGCGTGAGCTGGGATCGAACCAGGGACATCAAGCACCAGAGGTGAGCACTATCACTGAGCCACCGTGCCAAGTAAGACGCAGAGAGTCTATCTCTAGGTCCAGTGGTAATTCCCACGCGTATCATAAGTCTACCACTGCAGTTATGTATGAATAGTGTAAAGTACGATATTTGCATCAGGGAGTCAATTTCCAGACCTTATAGTAGTGGCCACGTATATTAGTAACTCCGCCACAACAGTTAGTGTTAACAGTGACAAGTGAGCTATTTGCAGGAAGTAATAATAAACGTACGTAAGTATTTTCTGCACACGACTTGAATATTAAAGAAGCGAACTTATATTTATTTTTGAAAGACGATCTTTATATTAACATGAAGAAATATTGACAGCCAACGTTACAGCGTCGCAGAATATAGTTCAATCGCTAGGAAGAAATATAAAGTCAATAATAAAATAGTGCGCAATTATAGAACAGAGCCACAGTATAATAAACTTTAGCAATTACATCTTATTAACATGGCCATTATGTATTTGTATGTCATAGTAATGTAGAAACGTTTACTTTGGTTGCAAGAACATTTGTTATCTTACGATTGTCTATGGAAGTTACCATTGGGTAACATGTACTAACGGCCGTGTGCACCAACGAAGTTCAACTGTTGAACGACTGTCATAACCAAGCTCGGTGAAAATGTCTGTTGCATCAACAACGATCAAGGTTAACTCTCAGTCAAATTATGGATAAACTTAGTTTTAGCTTGAACGACCGAATTTAGTGGTTTAAACTTCGTTAATACGAGTCAGTATATAGTATTAATGGAATTTGTTATTGTGGTGCACACGATGTCCGAAAGTGATCTTGAGGATTTAAGAGTATTTAGAAAAGATTTGGCTTCATAGAGTAATGACGGATCGTTGTAATCCATTTGAAATGTTCAGCGAGGAAGATTTTCAAAAAAGATTCCGGTTGAATAAAACTTCAATTTTAATGTTGTGGGAAAAATTGCATAAAGCTTATTTGTGAGAGCTTATTTGATGCGATGGACTCGGGTGGTGAAGATCAACAGTGGGCTGAAAAAGATGGTGTTTCTAAAGAGAACAATGTAGCCGATGATGAGTGTTGTTAGTCATATTTAAAATAAAGACGAAAGTTCTGCCTTCACTTTATGCAACAGAAAAGATATTGAGGTAAGTGCTATCAGACTAATTATTGATGATGAAATGATGCGATATATATATATATATATATATATATATATAAGTACTAAAACAGAAACTCGTTTCGTACTAAAGGATCCAAACTGACCAGTTTCTCTCGTCGAATTAGATGCCTTTGTAGACTACATACGAGGTGCAGTGGGGATGAAAGAAATAAGTGTAAGGTGCCTCTGGTCTAGAAAGTGGGGGGTCAAATTAGTATGGTTACATGATGCTAAAGAACAAGTTTATGGAAATAATGTGATTTTTACGGTTTTACTCGAAGCCCACAGACAGACGCAAGATTGGCAATTTTTTTCTGTTTCCTGACACATGGTATAGGTTTATTGAGAACTCGCAAAAGTGTTAAAACCTGGATGTACTTTGCACTGTTGACGAACAGCTATTTCCGACGAAAAAGAGGCGTAGAATTATTCAGTTTATGTGTAACAAACCGGATAAATATGGAGTGAAATTTTGGATGTTAGTTGAGGTGAAAAATAAATACATAGTGGATAGTTTTCCTTACTTAGAATAACATGAACAGAGACCAGTGGTAAATATTCCACTGGCGGTACACAATTTTACAGCTTGTAAAACCTTTCAAAAACTTCGGACTGCATGTGACATGTGATAATATCTTTACGTCGTTGCATCCTGCAAAAGAATTGCGAAATATCAAAATAAGCATGCTGGTACTTTACGAAGCAATAGAAGGGAAGCGGCAGCATTAGTTCGGTCTAGCAGGAATGAACTGTATACTTGCGAAACTCTGTTTTATCCGACAACCGAAGAAAAAAAGACTAAGCCAGTGAAGAAAGAGAAACCAAACCAATGAATGAGATTAGTGCCACGGTCAGGGAGAAAACTAAGAGAAAAAATCCAAAAAGAAAGTGTGGAAACTACATTATAGCATTATGGAAAGGTGAAACCTCATGAAACTTTAGTGAAAATATACAATATATGATAGACATCCTATGTGTACAGAAAGCAAGCAGCAATAGCAGTGCATGTCCAATTGATATAGCAAATCTTGCCACCTGGAACTCATCTTGCTGGTATCGTTATCTGGTGCAGAACAGCAGCAGCAAAGCTAAAGGAAGATGCAATGGAACGGAACAAGTCCAGAAGTTAATTGTGTAACTACAGCCGCCACCAGGAAGTGGACTCCTACCACGGATGGAGATTCTGCCATTAGCTGTAACAGAGATGAAATACATTGGGAAACATCTAAGAAAATGCAAGGAACTACAATCGTGGGGTAAGAGAAATGTAATCTTCTTTACCCGCGGTAGCAAACAGGGGAGATGTTCCATCGAAAACCTCGACCGGTGCATAGCTTTGCCTTCCGTCATATGGAATTGCCAGGCTCCGGTGAACATTGGCATTCAGCGACAATCCGCAAGCCAACGGACTTAAAATATGGAGCCATAGCCGGCCATGGAGCAAGCCAGAGCCGCTAACCCTAGCGAGGCTGGCCTTAGCCTTGTGCATTCATAATAAATAACTGCAATTTGATCTTACAAAAGTACAACAGAATTAATGCACTACCACTAACCGAGTAGTTATTTGAAATCTGGACTTTTACTTTTTATCTTCAATAATTTACATATTCGTTTGCCATAACATATAGTGCATATAGTAATCTTAATTTATAACAAGATAAAATGTTTTCTGAACAGACATATTTATCTTGTAATTGGTAGTCAATTAGAAAGTAATTAACGCTGATTATATCATTTAACTTCTTTCATTTTAATATGAAATAGAGTGAAGTAAATCAGAGTAAAGAATTGATAACATTCGGCGTTATAAGTTTATGTACAGATAAACCAAAATGTTATAATAAACTCTTAATATATGAAGTTTGTGTCTGAATTTAATTTCTGGAAAGTAAAACCATAGAAATATCCTAATATCAATAAAGCAACTGAAAGGTATGAATCACATGGTATAGAAATGTCTTGGTGAATTATAACTACAATGCAATTCACGAAGGCAAACTCATAGCAACATCAGTAAGAAACAAAAGCGCAAGTATGAGGGACGGCTGATAAGTTCCGGCCCGACCCCCTTCCGAATGTACTATCCTTATGTTATTGATGCCATGTGAAATGTTATCTTTTATATGTTTAAGTACCAAATTTCACGATTCTACCATGAGCGATTTTTATTTTACACGTAATTGAATGAACCAAGGCGGAGCCAGATGTCAAATTCACCAAAGAGGAGTTGCGAGGTGTAATGAAGTTCTTCCTGCAACAGAAGTCGCCCAAGGAAATCCATGATTGCATGCTGGACACATTAGGTGGACAGTGCCCTTCATACTCCAATGTGAAGAAATGGTGTGCGAACTTCAAGCGTGGTAAATTTTCAACAGAAGATGGTGTCAGGTGTGGCAGGCCAGTGTCAGTGTCAACTCCGGAAAAAGTGGACCAGATTCATGACCTGATTTTGAGCAACAGACGTATTTCGCTTCAGGAGATAGCTGACAAAGTGCACATATCCAAAGAACGTGTTGGTCAATAATCCATGATCAGTTGGACATGTGCAAGCTTTCTGCGAAATGGATTCCGAAATGTTTGAACGCGGATCAGAAGCGCGAACGTGTGAGATCATCGCAGGTGATTTTACGCCATTTTGAGAACTCCAGGGACGATTTTTTGAATCGGCTTGTTACCCAGTATGAAACGTGGTTGCATTACTTTGATCTGGAAACCAAACCGCAGTCAAGCGCCACTCAGGATCTCCAAGGCCCAAAAAATTCAAAGCACAAAAGTCCGTGGGGAAGGTGCTTGCCTCAATCTTCTGGGATAAGGATGGTGTTTTGCTCTCAGACTACCTTCCAAAGGGCCAAACCATAACTGCAGAGTATTACTGCAGTCTGCTGGCTAAGGTAAAGGACGCTATTAAAGAAAAGCGCCGGGTAAAGTTGACAAGAGGTGTCTTGTTCTTGCAGGACAATGGGTTTTCTGAGGGACCTAGGGTTTCAGTGCATTGACCAACCACCTTACTCGCCAGATCTTGCCCCTTCTGATTATTATCTGTTTCCAAAACTCAAAACAGCACTGAAAGGAGAGAAATTTCACAGTGATGAAAAGGTGATAACAGCTGCGGAAGTTTTTTGCAGACCTTGAGAAAGCCTTTTTTGGAGGGGTTGGAGAAGTTGCAGCATCGAAGTGCCAATTGTGTTGACCTTCGAGGGGACTATGTCGAATAGCCTCACACTTTCATGCCTGCAGCTCAAGTCCTTCTGGGTCGGGCCGAGAACTTATCAGCCCACCCTCGTATATTTGTGACGTACCCCCGCATCGTTCCTAGACCTTAGATCTAGACTTACAGGACTAGTGAGAGAAAGATTTCACTAAGAACTACTGACGTTTGGAATCTTCCACCAGCCTATCAATTCGGAGAACTGGTTATCAGCCGAGGGTACTGTACCATGGCTGATAACCAATTCTCTGGATTGGTAGACTGGTGGAAACTCCCAGATTATACTAGTGAACCTCAAGTAGTAAATTCCTTCATTATTTTCCTCCAAAAGTCCCATAATTTAACATGGCCGCTGGCTCTTTCACGACGTCAGGCGCCCTCTTTTGTATCACTATTGATGGTACACACGGAACGAATTAGTACGATTTTCAACTTTATACCTTATTAACAGTTGATGAATATGGTAAAAGATGTCCCGTACGATCTATCTAATCGTTCTGACAAGAATCTGTTTACAGCATTTTTTTTTTTTTTTTTTTTTTTTTTTTTGCAAAAATTAAGCCTTTCACTTGATTTGTAGGTACGTCAATTTCCAAGTCAGACGATGTTCCAGCATTTTACGATGTTTGGGGTTGCAGAAATGGGTCCTGTAGAATACCAGTTACTTTGCACATTGCATATAGACGAGTATTAGAGACAACAGTAGAAGAAAATGAAGGCTTGATGGAAAGAAAGGGCATTAATGTATAAATCATTGAGAGTATTACTAATACAAACAGATAGAAATTTCACTAAGACGTATACAGAGAAAAGAACTTGTCGTTTGGTGTTTACTTTTTCAGTCATTATGCTGATAGAAGAGATATATATGGACATCGTGTTATTGCTAGCATTTGGGCATTAATACTACTATCTACGCACAATCCATACATAAACAATAATAGCACGTGTGCTTAGAAGGTAAAAAAGTGAAGATGCTTGATAAAACGATAAATGCTCCTTTGAAGTTGACTGGTTGATAAGCTATTTTCTCGCTTCATAGAAATTACAAAAGCTGTACACTCATGTCCAAAATTATTGTCGCATATCTATAACTGTCTTCTTGTAAGAATATATTTTGATAATGATTTTGCAGGGTACTTTTAATACTATGTGTATAATCGGGAAAAATGTATATTTGTTGTAAATTTCACAGGAAAAGAATTATAAATACGAAAATTAGAATGAGTAAAACAAAATGTTGCTAAATGGGCAAGAAAGTTTAATTTTAGTTGTATTGTTCTTATTTACTGCTATTTTGACATGAAATTTGTCACATACATGTCTTTGCGATTTATACACATACTAACATTATAAGAAATACCGGGCGAATTTGTTATCAAATTATATTCCTACAACAACATATTTATAGACATGCGACAATAATTTTGGACATGAGTGTACCTTCAGAGAGGTGCGCGAGAATTTGCGAAAGCCATTAAATGTCCGACCGAAGAGCTTCCAAGACCACTGGCCATGAAGAAGGCTGTAATGAGTGGATTATTCAATTTTAGAAGGATTCCGCGAATACTTATTTGGTAGAGAAAATGTTCTGATACGGTTAATTAACATATTCGAGACTTGAAATGTTTCTGTTTGCCATCGACAAAAACGCGTGGCTCCGGAAAAAGAAGAGGAACTAAAAGAAGAACCTAGATAAACAAGACAGACCACCAAGAGCAGAGAGAAAAGGGAGTAGACTTTTAGTACTTCTCTGGTTTTGGAAGTTATTGGCTTTTCTTATTTTTTACTTTTTTATTTTTTTTATTTTCAAAGACTGAACACACTGGACGAAAACAACAGCAGGCCGGGGAGTGCACGTCCTTCCCAAAATGAGGAATACGCCCACAGACCTTCCTCTTTCCGACTCCCAACAACCACGCGCAAGTTCCTTAATGGTTTTAGCGGCTGAAAAGGCACACAATAACATGATAATAATGTCATGTTTATCAAGCCTCTATGCCATTTATTAGGCCTATACACACCTCTAAGCATCACAATAATGTAGGCAGTCTTATTCTCTCCCCGTGTGATTTTATCAGGTAGGAAAGCGGCACAAATCTCAGTTGATTTTTGAAGTTCATAATTTTTAAACATATGGGAAGTTATTTACATTCACTCAACATAGTTGTGAAGACAGGCAACAAACGTTATGTTTAACTGTGAATGTATTTCAAACATTATTGGCTGTGATAGTAAATACTTGAGAAAGAAGAGTAAAAATGAAGTAGGAAAGTTGTGCTCTGTTACTACCTAATGAACCCTCGCGAACTTCAGTGGGAAAATGTACTTTTCTTTATATCCAGTGCTTATTTTGGTTTTGTGAAATAAAGCAGCTTCAATGTTCACCTATTTACAGTGTGTTAGTTGAAAGTTAAGATTCTGTACCTACCTACTGACAACACTGAGAATCCTCGATTGATCTTGACAATGGAGTCTGCTTGCTACTGATTTTTTCCCTTTCTTTTTTCTTTTCTTTTTTTTTTATTCACGAAGCATTTCCCTTGATTCGGGTAACATTATTGTTCTCGTTTCATTCACTCACTGCAAAAAGAGAATGAAGAAAAAAGAATTTTTCTGATGGGAACTTTACTAAGGTCATAAGAGAACCCAAACTCAACTCGAAAGGGGGAGAAATTAAATTTGAGTTTGTTCTTGAATCATTAAACTTCCGTTGCAGTTCCTCAGCATTCTTTAAATGTGCTTTGACTATGTTTGTCATTCTTTGGAGGGTCAAAATATTGTAACTACTTTTTCCTTTTGGTGCAAGGTACTTCTTTTCTGTATGAACATGATTAACCAATAACACATGATAATGACTTTTTTAAATCACGTTTGACCTTCTAATGAAATGTGTTCCTATAATGTTCGATAGAAATACTACCTTTTACTTTTGCATTGAATGCACTGAAAACACATTGAAATGAGTCTGTAAGCAGCAAAATATGATAATGTTCTATGATTGCAGTGACCTTATTATGTTCTCATAGTAATCTATAATTGGTCATTTGGGATAAGGTTCCATAGTGGTGCCTCATCTTCCTACTCGATTTCTACGCTATTTTTCATAGTTGTTCCTCAGCAGCACAACCTTTACAGGAAAAAATACTCTGTGCACTAACTTTGAATCCTAAATATTAAAAAAAAAATGTAGTTGCAATCACTTTTTAAAAATACTTTTACTTCAATTGTTTATGACCTTTTACATCCATATGTAAGTAGATAATGTATCAAAATGAAAATATTTCACGTGTTTTGACATTATGCGCATTCCCTTGTACATACCAGCATCCTTTGGTATTTGTGCCTTCATTAAACGAGTAGAATGAAAAACTAGCTTTTATTCTAGAAAACTTTGGGATATGAGGCACAATTAAAGAAATTTGATGCAATTTCACCAAAGACGTTATTTGAAAGCCATGTGTGATTCTCTGAATACATCCCCTATACCGGTACCTTTGTCCTCTTGTAGAAGACTACAAATTATCACTGGAATAGGAGAATGAATACGAAAACACCTCGAACATAGACAATGATGTTGAGTGTAAGATAGATGGAAGCAAGAGTCAAGTAGTGCAACGGAGACGGATTGAGACTGAGGATGACAGCTCCAGCTTTGAGGATGACAGCTCCAGCTCTGAAGATGAAGCACGTGCCAGTTCTCAGACTACTGAAGGCACTTCTAGCCAAGAGGATTCACTAGAAATACTACTTGAACCACCAGCAGTAAGACCTACTGAGGAAGATGAGAATACTTTCGTGTCGTGTAATAGATTATGTAATGGAAATACATTTTCTTTGTATTGTAAAAGAATCCGTGTGTTTGTGTCGGGGCTCACATCGAAGACTGTTATTATTGATTTATTAATTTTATGCGTATATCTTTTATCATCGGGCAATGATGTGGAGTACCTGTTTTTGTTTATGTTAGTTGTGTTTTGTGAAGTTTCGGTGTGTTTCTGAAAAGGACAGAGACCTTTTATTATACGATTATAATCACAAACGAGAAATAAGTGTGTTACGAACTTGCGCTATGAAGAGCCAGTAACCTACTGATTGATATTTTTGCTGTATCAGCATTTTGTGGATGTAATGTGTTTTTTGTAATTGTCTTCACTGTTTTGTAATAAAGTTAGGAGAGACATCTTCCTGACTCCTCCCAACACCTTAACCACACCTTCCGTGACGTCTGGAACACGCTTCTGAGGTCATCTAGAATAGCCGCCGAGCCCGGGGGCTTTCCGTAAAAAGCTCATGATACTTCCGCCTCGGAATTTGGATTGCGAGCTGGATTCTGAGGAGTTGCTTTGGACTCCTACTTCGAACCAACAGATGGCCACTGCATCTTGCCAGTAGACCAGAACCAGATCAGAGAGAGAGAGAGAGCGCGCGAGACGCCGGAGACCAAAACACCAAGGAGAATCTGACGCACGCCCGGACGCCATAATGAAGGTATTCCTTTCCTAATCCAATATTCCTATCCCAAATCTTGTCTCTCTTCTTTTTATAGAAATTCCTCGTAAATTTCACTTGTATCCCCAATGATCTTATATTTCAAAGGACAGCCGTCTGAGCCCAGTACCTGACTTACGAGCTGAATTCTCCACTTTCATTCTTCTGACGGCTTGTATGTAGGTGGAGTTTCTTTTCATTCTTCCTCCCCCACACACCCTTTACATGGTGATGCGGCTTTCTACCCTTTTTTTCTACCCCTGCTAGTGTCTTAATTTGAAAATGAAATGAAATCTTTGAGTTTTACGTCCCACGGTTATGCCGGTTAGGCTAAAGGAGACGGTGAGGATGAGAGATGAGTGAAATGGTGGAATGAAGAAAGTGGGAGGAAACGGGAGAACCCCGAGAAAACCCACGAGCACGGTGTTTGTCCACCACAAAGTTCACTTGGCGGGGGCTGGGATCGAACCCGGGACCCCAGCACCAGAGGTGAACGCTCTACCACTGAGCCACCGCGCCCCCTGTCTTAATTTGGTGGAGAATTGTTTTTAGACCTGTTAGTTTTATTAGTGCATGTTTTCAGATTTGGTTTCCTAGCAGTGCGTGCGTTTTTTTTGGTTTCTTTGTTGGCCAATAGCTGTTGTTGGAGCAGGCATTTCGGTGCCAAGTCTAGGCTGGATCTCTTGCGGGAGAGTAGCACACGCACCCCGATCAGGACGTTATTGGGCGTATCTCCGCAACAGACGGATGGTTTCATCAGAGTGGAGGCCAATAAGCTCCCTTTTCTATTGGGTCTTTTGCATTTCACTATTTACGCTGTGAGGCATTTTTGCCGGGTCTGTGCGAGGTTTATTGCGGAGGTATGGACGTACCCCGAGCAGAACCTTGCTAAGGGCGTAGTACTGTACGAGGAGGGTTTCACCATATTGTGAATGCTCTTTTGGTATGCGTCTTTCGAGCGAAAAGAACTACTCTAGCGTTGAGGCCTGTTGGTCGAGTCCGCACACGGATTTCGTTGCGTCCAGATGGAATTTCTGACCGATCCGATTTCGTCGTTTAAGGGCGTAGTAGCGCTAGAGTCCGACAGGTTCTCCTCAAGTGGAAAGTAGCTCAGCTATGTTTTTTCTCTTATTTTGTGCATGACGATTGGGACGTGGCGAGATGTTTTTTCTTAACTCTTTCCGAAGTATAGTGTTTTTTTTTATTTTTTTGTGTTAGCGTATTTTCAGTATTATTTTTTATTTTTGAGTTAATTATTGGAGCTATGTATTAATGTGATATGTAGTTGTGTACCCAAATTCTTAGATATTCTTGTCTATGTTGCGTTACTTACATGAGGAGTTGGGTGTGCCTACAGAAGAAATTTTAGATCATAGCAATACTGTATATTCTGGGCCTGCCGCGTGTTCTTCCCCAAAGTCTGCCAAGGTTACGCGTCAATATTTGCGTAACTTACGTCAGCAGTTGCGCTTATCCGATAGCTTTTCCGAGATGTCTGGTTCCTCTTCGATTTCTTTAAGTCCGAAAATTTTAGATATGGCATCTGCAGCGAATAATGCAGGAAGCGAAGGTCCCGTTCAATATATGAATTCTATTTTTAGGCCCGAGCAATTTTATGCTCGTTTCGGGGAGGATGTGGACAGATTTTTGAGAAAATATGAAACTGTGGCCGAAGTTAACGGATGGACACGAGCTCGCAAGAAGTTAATTTTAGGATCATTACTTAAAGGAGGAGCTGAAAATTGGTGTGGACTTATGACCAGTTTAAAGAACTTATCACCAGTCGGATTCGTCAAACTTTTAAAGATCATGCGCTTCCTCATTTTCTGTTGCGCAGATGAGAGCCAGAGAGCTAGGTACGGATTACAGCGTGAGGACTATGTTTATTCAAAACAGGATCTTATTCTTAGATCAGACCCTACGGCCTCAGAAAAAGCACAAAGTCAATATATCACCGACGCATCCTATGTCATACACGTTAGTGCTCCACCAGACAAGAATCCTAAGAAATTACAAGCTTGCTATGAAAAAGCCTTAAGTCTAGCGTTGAAAAATGGTTTAGATACGTAGCTTTTTCGAACATTGCGACTGGGATTTTCTTTATCCTCAAGGAAGAAGCGTGCCGTATTGCTTTAGATTGCATACGGAAGTTTTTGGAAGAAAATTTGGATTTGGTGGACGTGGTTGTATTCTGTCAATTTGACACAGAAAATCAACGGGTCTATGAGCGATTGATGCATGTTTATTTTCCGAAATAGTCCTGAAATAGAACACATATTTTAATTATATTTGATTAGTTTGTTACTGGCCTGCCAGGGAATTATAAACTAGATTAATACGTGTATGTTATGGATGGACTATGTATAGTCGTCCTGCTGTATGTGCCAGAAGCGAAGAAAAAAATAACATGCAAGTTAACACCACCATTCGTGCAACCGAAGAAATCCCGCTAGAATTTTCTTTCCTTTTTCCCTTTGTGTTTTGTTATTTATTTACTGACAATAATTTCAGATGACGTACCTGGAAGTAGAGAAGTTTAGACTTATAGCAAAGATTGATAATTGGTTAACAATAATAATAATAAGTATAATTTATACAATAGAGTGGTGCTGAAATGAGTTTTTTTTTTATTCAGATGTATTGAGTATTAGTTTACTTTCCTCTGCAAGTTATATGTATTTCCTCTGAGTGGGATATACATCATCGCAAGCAAGCTACTTTGGAAAAATTAGGAATCGCAGTTTCACATGCAGGATACGCTGTGCATAAAATAGACACTGTTTATACTACTTTACGCATACATTTGGACCTAATCTTTCAAATTTAAACATCACCTCATGTCAGAATAAAATAATCCTTTTAATGAAGTAGTTACCATGGAACGAGATATTTATGCTAAATTACAAGCTGTTATACTATGTGCATTTCAGTATTCGAACAATTCTTTACATTGTATGCACCAACATCGTCCTGCTCGTTCAATAGTATCATGGCTCTTAGGAATATCCTGTTTTGGATTTTCTTCCTATAATTTTGTTGAAACTCAACGCATTAAGCAATCTCTCAATATTTTACAAGAACAGGATGATTATTTGAAATCTGAACTTCATAGCATTAAGAAAGCATTTAATCATGAAGTGAAAATAATACGTGGTGTAGTTTTGGCAGTTAAGCATACCGTACTTCAGATTCAAAATGAGACTTCGAACCTTTTCTGTGATGTCATTACGAATGAAAGACGCTTATGGATTAAGCAAAATTATTATGAATCCCAACGTAAGGTTGCTGAGACGCTAACTGATATTTTACAAAATCAATTAACCTATCGAATTTTAAATTCTGCTCAGATACTTTCTCTAGTTAAAAGCCATGCTATTCTTAAAGATACTCTTTTCCTGCACGTATATTGGTTTATTTTATACAGTATCTTCAGTTTTTCTTACAAATTTCAACTTTGATACTTGGAACATTGATCTAACACTAAAGACACCTGTAGTTACTCCTGACAAAATTTCCCAACATTTTATAATTCATAACCTAGGTATTATGATGACAAATATGATTGTCAGGTATTCGTTGCCTAAAGAGGCCTACTTATCAAATTATCATTTTGTAGAAATAGATATTCAACAGTGCGTTTGGAAGAAATTTTTATACTTTTGCGAAACCTCAGGTTTGAACACGAATAACCGATCAAATTGTATTACGGACATATATTTTAATCGTAATTTAACATTATGCAACCTAGAAATCGTTCCTTCAGATGCAAAATTTGTTCATTTATATACACCTGCAGGCTTGCTTTTTTGTTCGTTAGTACCAGGTCACATAACTTCAAGAACTTCTCATAATATTTTACATTCTACCCCTATTAACTATGGTATTAATCTGACTCAATTTATAGTATATGACAATTTCGAAACAGTGCTTATTCAAAATATGGTTTTACCCACTCGGAAAACGATAAACATGGAACATGAATATATGAACATTGATTTAAATTTTTCTCTCCCTCACCTAAATTTTTCTGTGTCTATCAAAACTCTTACTGAGTTAGATATGGAATTACAGAAATTGAAGATTGACCACACACACAGAGTTTGTTGTTAAACAATGTAATAATTTGCATACTACTTATTTTATTGTGATCCCAATACTAGTAGTAATTTTGATTTTGGCAACGTTCATTCAATGTTTCTTGATTTGTAATTTGAGACGTCAAGTCCATTCTGCACAACCCATGGAAACCAAAGTTTTTTTCTTTCTCTTTATGTATAAGCAGAATCGTTATATGCATCATTTTGTGTTTATGTTCGATTGGATTTATGACTCATAGTTGTTTGAGTCGGAACTTGCTTCTGTTGTTTGGCTCCTGTTTCATCAAAGTGTTCCCGGGTTGATTTTTTAGTTTTACGGGACCTTAAGAGTTTTGTTTCTGTTGAGACAGATTCATTTGTCAGATTACACTGTTCAACAAATTTTGATTGAAAATATGCAAATTCTTTGAAATTGCGATTTTTACATTCATTTACACATAACATTCATTTGAACATAAATGATAATAGAAGAATTTTCTTAGCTCAGGTTGTGAAAAAAAACGCCCTTGTACAACAGTAGCTGTATATATACAAATGTATTAATATTTATAGAACATTTAAGCAAAATCCTTGTAAAAACCTACATTTCACTTTTTTTATCTATTTCACTGTGATGTGATAAGCTGGGGAGTTAAGAAGTACCCTAACCTATAGCTTTCTATATCCTTGTACTTCCTGTTTCAAAATTGCGCAAATACCAGATTCACAGCGATACAGAAAATAAAGTAACCGTGGTCAAGTTAAACATTATCAATTCCGTAATAAAAATCAGTATTAACATCAAAACATGGAAAATATGTACAAATACCTTTTTGTGCAAGAACTACACTGCAATGTAGACAAAAGTTTCAAGTGATCCCTTTTACAGGATTATGTTTATTTTATTTTGAGCGTCTTCGCTTGGCTTGCCTTTTGTAGGTTACATGTGGAGCATCCCTTGCAATAGTCCAACAGTAGTCGGCCAATATGTTAGAAATCCACTTTCCCTCATATCTCTTCTCCATGGCTGCAATATCTTGATGGAAACGCTCACCATGTTCGTCACTTACTGCTCCACAATATTCGGGAAAGAAGTCTAGATGTGAATGAAGAAAGTGGAGTTTCAGAGACATATTGTAACCAAGATTTTCGTAGCACAATAACAACTTTGCTACCAGTTGTTTGTAATTTGTTGCTCGGTGTCTTCCCAAGAACTGTGAACAAACACTCTTCAAGCTTTCCCACGCAGCTTTCTCCTCACCTTGGAGAATTTCGTCGAACTTGTGATCTTTGAATAGTTGCCTAATCTGTGGCCCTATGAAAACACCCTCTTTAACTTTGACATCACTTAATGGAGGGAATTGTCCTCTTAGGTACTTATAGGCCTCATCCTCTTGGTTCATGCTCTTAACAAAACTTTTCATAAGACCTAATTTAATATGTAGAGGGAAGCAAAATTCGGTTACGATCTACCAGTGGTTCATGCTGCACATTTTTCACTCCCGGCTGAAGAGTTTCTATGGTACTCCAATCACTTTTGCGGTAATGAGATACACGATCTCTATTGTCCCATTCACATATAAAGCAACAATACTTTGTATACTCTAACTGCATACCTAGCAACAGTGCTATGGTCACCACAAATGAGCCACTGAAAATCGTAATTTAATGGCTTGACGTAAACGTTTCAAGTTTTCATAAGATTCCTTCATATGAACTGCGTAACCTGCAGGAATTGAAGGAAGTTCATTTCCAATATGTAAAAGCACTGCCTTTAAACTCACCTTGGACGAATCTATAAAGAGCCTCCACTCCGTAGGTTCGTAATTAACTTTAAGTGCCCTCATGAAACCATTTACATCTGTACATGCCACAAGTGTGTCTTCCATAGTAAAAAATGAAGTGAACATCTTCTCCCTATTCCAATACACTGAAATATTTACTTTTCCCTGCAATAAATTCTATTGCTTTAAGCGTGACCCTAAAATTTCGGCTTTGCTTTTCGAGAGGTCCAAGTCTCTGATTAGATCACTTAGTTCCTCTTGAGTAAGTCTATGTGGTTCACATGGCGACTCTTCTACAAAAACGTAGGGTCCTTCGAAGTACTTGATTCAGGAGCTTCAACTTTTTGATCATCATCAGAAAAAAGATCATATTCTTTAGGTGGGTCAGGAACAGGTAGTCCTTCTCCATGTGTAACAGGGTGCATTGCAGAAGGAATGTTAGGATAGATCAAGGCCCGCTTCTTCTTCGTGGAAATTCCCTTCTTGACGGAAGGAACCATACAAAAATTACAGTCTCTGATGTGGTCGCTTGGCTCCCTCCAAATCATGGGCATTGCAAAAGGCATTGACCCCCCCCTTCCCATTAATCCAATTTCTTAGATTGCTGGCACAAGTGTTATACATAATGTGGGGTGCCCAAGATTTATCTTGGTCTCCAATTTTACAACCAAAGTAATATTGATAGGCTTTTCTTATTAGTGGTGTTATAGTCTGCTTTCGTGAGGAAAATGTCACTTCCCCACACACGTAGCAGAAGCTATCCGCACTGTTTACACAATTTCGCGGCATTTTTGTTTATTGAAATCCTCAAAATGTCACTTGAAATAGTTCCGACAACTATTTAAAAATATACATTCGAAATACCAGTATTTTTGCGTACTTGTAGTTGTATTTTTATGTCCTGCACTACACAAACGTCACACCCAAAACGCTGATAACTGCACTAAACCTGTCTTTTCTAACAATAGCAGAACACTACTGAGATAAGGAACACAATGAAACCAAGTGTTCATATAGTTTCTCCAGTGTTGCCGGATCAGTGTATCATTTTACCCCAAACGAAGCGAATATATTTATTTTTAAAGCGTTATTATTAGACATCCCTGTAAAACGAAAAGTAGAGCTAATATTCGAAAATAACTTTCAAATTCGTGATCAGCACCACAAAGTAATTAAGAATTAGCTGATTTTGTTCAATTTACATTTTTGTTGTTGAACAGTGTTATTGATGTTTTAGTTTATCTGTCTTTGGTGTGTGAAGTCAAATTCCACTTTGTGTTAAATGAGTAAAGTTTTTTTTTTAAGAAGAAAAAGAAGGGAGTTTGTGAAGTTTATTTTTTCCGTGATGTGTCCACTTTTTCGGACAAGAGAAATATTTGTGTTTTGTTGAGTAATTCTTTTGTGTGTGTGTGTGTGTGTGTGTGTGTGTTGAAGTGTCGCAATACCTCTTTTTCTTCACGATACCCTATATAAGTGGGCACGATTCGCCCAGATATTTTTGGGATAGTAGCAGTAGCGAAACCTTTTCACTTCCTGATACCGCCTAGGTTGTTGTTCACGTGCTCGAGATATCTCTGTTATATATTGGAGTTCGTTTACTTTATAAATTATACAAGCGGCATTCTAATGCCAGATTCCGTCGTAACGCTAGTGTGTACCCTTATATTTTCTGACATCTCTTTCGGAATCTCGCCCTGTGGTGAATAATACACGAGATTCTACAAAAACTCATTTCTTACGCAAATATCTAGCTTATTTGTAGCTTTGCCGCTAGTTGCCCACCAAGTATTGGAGATAGAATGGATACGTTTGATCAATTTGAGTAAACCTCTACTGGAATCACAATTATTTTGATTTTGAGTGTACCTACCCCGTCAGCAATGAAACTTAGCAAATGTACATTTCAAATATATAATTGGTTTATCACATTAATTATTTTCTTCGTTTCCCCTTTTGTACCCCAGACTCCCGCCACTGATACTAAAATAATCGTAATGATTTTTTAAACCGAGTGAAAGGCGGTATAACCTGATCCCTCCTGTTGTAAAGAAGATTAGCTGAAACAGGAAATGGTTCAGCCTTATGATTATTCTGGTCCCGCCCCCATCCACCCTCCAAAGGTTGCCTTGTGTTATGAGTCGTTGGGCACCAATTACAAGTCATATTAATGCTTATTTTTTTCTTTTTTTGGTTTTGTCTTGTTTTCCCTCTACTTCTCTTCCCCTGTACTTTTGTTTTTCTACTGTATTAAAATTAGCCTTGTACTTAAGTTCCACCTACTTGTTCCCTTTTTATTTCTTGCCGCAACTACATTTCTGAAACCCCTTTTTCCTGCTTTTCCTCCCATATTGCCATTCTACTCATTCTCAGTCCTTTCCAGTTTATTTTACCCTATTTTAATGTTATATCTAAAACCCCTTCATTTCCCGCTCCCATGCCTTCATTAACCAGTGAATGAAGAAGAGGTTACCACTCATTGTAGACCTTCAAGAGGCCACCACCACCCCCCCCTCCAGGAATGCTACATCGAGTACCTATGATTTGATTTTGGACCATTGTTTTACCGTTTCACCAACTCTTCCCTTCATGATGGAGTGCATTTTGTGTTCATAGGAGCCCCGGATAAACCGTTACGATGATAGCGTCCCTCGACGCCATACTGGATTTTCTTCAGAAATTCATCTGTGTGCCTGCGTTTTTTTTACCCGTGATCTACTATTACTAACTCTTTTTTTTCCTTTTACCCTTGAAGAGTATAATTCTACTTGTTATATCACGAAATTTTGCCGTAAAACCCCGTCACACTTCAGTGGTTACATGACCCCTCCCTTCCCTCCTTAATTCACATTGTTTTTTTCTCTTCCTGTTCCAACTAGGCTATAGTTTATTTTTTTCAACCCTTTTCTTAACTACTTTACCTTACTTATTCCACCTAGATTTCCTCTTTGATGCACATCAGTTGAACTTTTTCCCTTGAATATGAACAAATACGAATAATTATAATAACCACCTTCGTTTCGTTACGTAAACTCTGCATCATTCGAAGAACTGTGCTTCGCATCTGTCCAGACTACAGCGCCGCTCTAGTGGAAGCCTCACAGCTCGAGGTCACGTACTATCGTCAAAGACTTACGATTGATATATTTTCAAGGGCATCGAGTCAGTGAATTTTTCTAAAGGTCTTTAGTGGTTACAAACAAATCCACGTGTTTTCTGTTTACATGTACTTTAAAGAACGTCTTTCTTTAGAGCTCGACACAGAAGTCTCTGCCGCGATACAAATGCTTTACACCCCGCCCTTCTTACATGCATTTCTTCGCCCCCTTCTTTCTAGCACCTGCTATGTCGCCACAATAGTCAGTTAAATTCTTGACACCGAGGAGGAAAGATAATATAAAAGTCCTATGCGAATTTATGTTCCATATCGTTCTATCTCCTTTTCGCTGAAGTAAGTTTGGCAACTGCGCATGACACCTTTCATTATGACGCATATGTTCTTTCCATGCTGAACTATAATTCGCTGAATAAAGTGTGGTGTTGCCAACGGCAGACAAAACCAGCAAAAATATACCTTTCAGAAGCAGGAGTATTCTGCAAGATTTCTTTCTAGAAAAATCATTGTTAAAAAAAAATATTAGCATACGACAATAGAGATTAGTAGTGTTGAAGTGTCTTTTTCTAAGTGCGCACGTTTTTCGAACTGTGGTGAAGACAGCCTTTTTTTTTAAAAAAAAAAAAAAAAAAAAGCTCGGAGGTTTTTTTTTTTTTTAGTGTTGAAAGTTTTGTAAATAGCCTATTCCTAGTTTTTAAATTTTACGCTTGTAAAAACGTTTATTTGTACAATGCCTCCAGTGTTGTCTAAATTGAAAACAAAGACTTTACATAGTCAAGCGAGAGAAATTGTGAGTAATGTTAATTCATTTCTGAAGATGGAAGCTATTGGAGGTGTTAATATTCGAATTAAACATTTTGGTAAAAGAGCGGCAGCTGCAACCGGGGTCCCGGAACGAACAATTCAAGCAATTGTCAAGGAAAGAGAAGTTCTTGAGTCGTCAGAAGGGCCCTCCACATCATTCTCTACTCCAGGAAAGAGAAGACCAAAACCGGCACCTAAATCTTCAGTGGACAATTTCGATGAATGTGTCATCCGTAGGTGTGTGTTTGACTATGCTATGCGTGAAAAGCAAGTGCCAACACTTAGCAAACTGCACACGACATTACAAGAAGAATTAAATTTTGCGGGTAGTAAAGAGAGTTTGAGACGCTTACTGCATAAGCTGGGTTTTAAGTGGAGGAAGACACCAAATAATAGAACCATTTTAACCGAAAAGCAAGAGATTCGTGCTCAAAGAACGCAGTTCTTGAGACAAATAAAGCATTTTAGGCGGGAAGGACGACCAATCATATATGTAGATGAAACATACTTACATAGTTCCCATACTCCAGAATATGGTTGGTCAGACGATTCTGGCAAATGTTTTCGGGTGCCTATGTCCAAGGGACGACGTCTTGTGATAGTTCACGCCGGAGGTAAGGATGGGTTTGTTCCTAATCCTTTACTAATGTTTAAATCTAATTCGAAATCAGGGGACTACCACGATGACATGAACAGCGATAATTTCATGAAATGGCTTCGAGAAAAACTAATTCCTAATCTTTCACCCAGATCTGTTATTGTTTTAGACATTGCCTCGTATCACAACGCACAATTAAATCCTGCTCCCACTCAAGATTCTTTAAAAAAAGATATGCAGAGGTGGCTTCAAGAAAAGGGGTTACCTTTCACGCTTGACATGACACGACCAGAGCTGTACGAATTAATCAAATTACACAAACCTAAACATGTAACCTACAAAGTTGACTCCTTGCTAAATGAATACGGACATTGTGTATTAAGACTCCCGCCATATCACCCTGAATTAAATCCAATAGAAAAATATGGGCACTGGTGAAGAACTGGGTGGCATATCACAACACAACCTTTAATTTGGATGCGGTCATGCAGCTCGCACAATGCAAATTTGAGTGTGTCACAAGCGAAGAATGGGGCTCAAGGTGTCGTCTTGTGGAAGAGATCGAGAATGAGTTTATGGAGCGCGAGGGTCTGATAGATGAATATGAAGATAATGCTGCATCGGCACATTTCGTAATTTACGTGGACCCTGAGTCAAGTGACAGCCTCAGAGATTGAGGAGGACTTCTCAGGAGACCCTGAATCAACTGACACGGCCTCGGAGATTGGGGAGGACTTGTCAAGAATAGAAGAATTAGACTAATTAATACGTGAAGTGTGCCATCAGTCTTAGCCTTAATATGTTTGTAGCCATTGGAATAAGGTAAGCTCTCTCTTTATTAATAGGCTATACATGTTATTCATTTACGTTAGTGTAATTTTTTTGTACACTGCTTGGTAGTTATTCTTTTGGATATTTAGATTGCAACACTGTGCTGTGCAACGATCACGGCAGAAAAAAGTGAGTTGGACTCTACGTCGAGTGAACGTTGTGTCTGCAATATATATATATATGTGTGTGTGTGTGTTTCTGTTTCTTTTTTTTAAAAAAAAAAAGAAGAAAAGTAAAGTAATATGTAAAAGATTGGAACTTCTAACGAACTATTGAATTATTAACATTCTTGTTTTCTGTGTTATTTTCGTTTTATTTTTGTGCTTTCTTCGGTGATAAGTATATATGCATATGGTTATAAATTTAGTGGTGAATAATATTTAATGAACGATGATATAAAATACTTGTTTTTTTAAATATATCTTCAGTTCCAGACGGGGGAGTGTAAAGGAATCCCTGTGTGTCGGGGCTCACATCGAAGACTTATTATTGATTTATTGATTTTATGCGTATGTCTTTTATCATCGGACAATGATGTGGGTTACCTGTTTTTGTTTATTTGTGTTTTGTGAAGTTTCGGCGTGTTTCTGAAAATGACAGAGACCTTTTATTATACGATTATACTTATAAACGAGAAATAAGTGTGTTACGAACTTCCGCTCTGAAGAGCCAGTAACCTACTGATTGATATTTTTGCTGTATCAGCATTTAGTGAATGTAATGTGTTTTATGTAATTGTCTTCGCTGTTTTGTAATAAAGTTACGAGAGACATCTTCCTGACTCCTCCCAACACCTTAACCACACCTTCCGTGACGTCTGGGACTCGCTTCTGAGGTCATCTAGAATAGCCGTCGAGCCCGGGGACTTTCCTTAAATAGCCCATGATACTTCCGCCCCGGAATTTGGATTGGGAGCTAGAATCTGAGGAGTTGCGATTGGAGTTGTGATCGAGAATTGGAGTTGCTTCGGACTCCTACTTCGAACCAGTAGATGGCCGTTGAATCTCGCCAGTAGACTAGAACCAGATCAGAGAGAGAAAGGGCGCACGAGACGCCGGAGACCAGGACACCAAAGAGAATCTGACGCACGCCCGGACGCCATAATGAAGGTATTCCTTTCCTAATCCAATATTCCTATCCCAAACCTTGTCTCTCTTCTTTTTATAAAAATTCCTCGCAAATTTGGCTTGTATCCCCCATGATCTTATATTTCAAAGGACAGCCGTCCGAGCCCAGTGCCTGACTTACAATCTGAATTCCCCACTTTCATTCTTCTGACAGCTTGTGTGTAGGTGGAGTTTCTTTTCATTTTTCTCCCCCACACACCCTTTACAGTATGAGGAAGGAGATACGTATATTTTTTGGTCTTATCTTCTTCATAGAAGTTTCTGCTTAGGTAACCATCAATTGCAAATTAATGGTTGTTTCTATAAGAAGGGTTGGCTGGTTTAAAAAAAAAAAGGTGGTTCAAACCAACAATGAAAGCAAGGTTCAAACCAAGTGGTTGTTTTTAATTAGAAACAAAGTACGCTTATTAAAAAAAGTAATTTGTTTCAAAAAACACAAATACATAGCAATTATTTATCCATTTAAGAGTTGTATTACCACTGTCACTGAAGGTCTGTATTAGAGAGGCAAAGTAGGATTGTGAAAGTTTAGGGTTCTTTGTTTGGTCGTCATCTGTGGAAAGAACCAGGTTTATTTGAATAAATACCACAAAACGGTCTTGTTTTTGTTGAAACTGAGTTTTTTATGAAAACTTTTTTTGTTTCAGATAGTATCTTTGTTTTTTGTTTAAAGTTGTGCTCATTAGGGAAAAGTAAATGTTTTATAATACCGCATATTGTATTTGTGTTAAATGTCCACAGCAGTATTTGTTATATAGCTGTATTTTCTTAAAATACTGTGTTTTTAAAAATCACTATTGTTTTTAAGAATTTCTTTTAAAACCTGGATGGTTTTCATCTAGGTTCAAACCAACTTGTTTGAAATCAGCCCACCCTGCTAAAGATATCTCGTTTAGAAAGAAAAATGAAACGGTTGTAGGCTTTTGTCAATAAAGACAATGGTAGCAACTCTTCACTGCAATAGAGAAAGCGTTTTTGTGTACATAGCTAGTAATTTCGTGTGTGTGGTACTGAGAAGTAGGTTTAGTCACATTTATAACAAACCTCTTAATATCGAACTTTTTTTATTTAAAGACGAAGTACATGGTTCCTGAAAAAAAAAACAGTTGAAAATGTTACATCAACTCATCTGTAATGAAAATTGTACGTCAGACATTGACAGGAATACTTATAGGTTCATCTGTGTTTTTTTGGGGGGGGGGTCCACCTTGTTGGCCAATACTATTTCATTTTTATTTTGCCCAACTTTGCCAGGATTTTCCTTCTCAAAAAATGTACGTTGAAATTCATACATGAAAAAAATATATAGTCCCAATTTTAATGGCTCTTAACACGATTGCAGGTGGTTGTAACTTTACCAACCATGTTCACTTTTTAAAATTCGTATTTCATCTTTTGGAAGTTTCCCTTTTCTAAGAGGACACGCCATATGACCCCAATACAACACAATATTTTGCAAGCTACAATTTTCCCTTTTCACCTCTTCTAGTTCCAAAAACTAGAGGTATCTCCTGGAAATTCAAAATCGAGTCTCTTTCTGCTCCTGTCACACACCGGTGACATCTTCCAACCGCTGTATGTCCAGAGTGACAGTCAAGGACCGAGTACATGAAATAGAATTAAAAGAGGTGGGAGAGGTGAAAAGAATTCGAGTGGAACTCTATCCTCTGAAAACATAACTATTCATCAAAATGTTGCAAAAATCATTGTGTCAGTGTGTCATGAAAAGGTTTCCTACGTTATGGACAGCGGATCCTCAATAAATTTGGTTTGCTGAACATTTTTTAAGAAACTCAGAGAAAAATGTAATCCAAAATCGAAGTCTGTAAACATTTCGATTTCTGGAATTCTTGGAAGTAAGACCATTATGGATTAGTGCAAATATTTTTTTGTGAAACAAAAAATTTGTGGACTGCTTTGCAGTAGTGGATCAAACCGAATTTAACCTGTTAATTGGTACACCTTTCCTTCACGGACACCAAACTTATGTAGACTATGCGAAGAAATTAGTACATTTTCCTCAAAAACATATTACAGTAAATTTAACATAATACTCCGAGATGTCTAGTGAGAACAATTGCTGTGCCCCAGTTTTCAATTTCAGGGTTGCCCAGGAACGACCCTTGTCAACATGCTCAACCGGCAGTGGTCTTCATAGGAGTCACAATCCTGACTTTCAAAATAACTTTCGTTGCGGAAGGGGTCTGCAAGGAGAGCTGCGGATGTTGATGTTGGAGGAAATGGAGCTTGTTCCAGTCCGTCGGTCTGCAGGGTGTTCCGTCTATGTCTAGCTAAGTTGGGAGTTTCCAGCCTACAAATTCTTCTTCGGTTCAGATGGAGAAAGAGGAAAATGTAAAGTTGATATACAACGTGAGCACAGAAACAGTACCTGATTTTAAAGTGTAATATAATTAACATTTAATTGAATATTTACATGAAATTTTGTACAGAGCTCAGTAAACTCAAAGTATTTTCCCATCTATATTTCCAGGATCATAGTTCTGACCAGGGCAGTAACATGGAAAATGGCGTTCACCCCACAGCAACGAAGCTGGTGCGTTTTACAATTTGCAAAAACAAGCAGTTTTGTCAGAGTGCAGCGTGATTTTAAACAACAATTTAATGCTGATCCACTCACACACAAATCCATTGTGAAGTGGCATAGAAAGTTTATTGAGACAGGGTGCATTTGTGATCAAAGAAAAGGACATTCAGGGCGACGTCCAGTCTCCGAGGAAACTGTGGAGCGCGTAAGAGCAGCCTTCGTACACAGCCCACAGAAGTCTACGCGTAAAGCTAGCAGAGAGTTGCAGATGCCACAAACAGTAAGCAAAATCTTACGCAAGCGTTTGCGGTGTTACCCGTACCGACTGCAGTTGGTTCAGAAGTTATACCCACGAGACAAGGTAAAGCGCCGTGAGTTCTGTGAGATTATGCAAAATTTCATCGAGGACGACGAAAACTTTCTGACAGAGATTATTTTCAGCGATGAGGCGAAATTTCGCTTAAGTGGAAAGGTGAATAGACACAATGTAAAGATACGGGGAACCCAGAATTCCGTGACTCACATAAAATCAATGTTTTTCATGCATTATCAGAGCGTCCGATGCACGGTCCGTTCTTCTTTCGGGAACAAACAATTACAGGTGAAAGTTGCTTAGCATTGCTACGTAACTGGTTGATTCCGCAACTTAGAAATGCAGAGATAGACGACTTCGTTCTACAACAAGATGGAGCGCCGCCACGCTGGCATCATGCTGTACACAGGTTTTTCAACGGGAACCTCTCAAACCGATGAATAGGGCATCCCGAGTCAATGATCAAGTTCTTTGCAAGTGGCCTCCAAGATCACCTGACCTTACTGTGACTTGTTTCTGTGGGGATTTGTGAAGAACAAAGTGTATGCACCTCCACTACCCGCAACTCTGAACGAACTCCAAGAACGCATCAGTGATGCTGTCAACTCCGTCACACTGGATATGCTTCACACCGTGTGGTTGGAGCTAGATTACCGCCTCGATATTTCCTGCGTTACAGATGGTGCGCACATCGAGTGTTTGTGATTTCAATTATTGCTACAAAAAACTTTTTGAGCTTATGTGTCACTGTTCAAAATTTCAGCAAAATATTCCTTCGCATATTAACTTTACACTAATTTGAAACCTGCGACTGTTTCTGTGCTCATCCTGTATTAACAAACTTATATGCACCAGAACTTGAAGATTATGGTACGGGTCTTATTTCTAGGCATCCTGAAGTTATAAGTGATAAACTTGGAACAACTGAAGATACAGAAATTGAAATTAACTTAGAAGATATGTGTCCGTCGGTAACTCAACCTTATCCGTTGGCTAAACATAAATTACAAGAACTTGAAAATTTCGTGAATGATTTGATAGAAAGGGGTGGTAGAGGAAGTAAATAGTTCTCTTTATGAGTCCCCTTGCTTCTTGGTCTTCAATAATAAAACTAAACGGATCGTAATTACCTGGTAATTATTCGCAGGTGAATAAGAAAGTAGTGACTGCAAGGTTTAGAACTCCTAATGTAGAAGCATTAATACGGTGTCACAAAATCTATTCAAAAATCGACATGAAACTTAGCTATTTACAATTAAAATTAGCTAAAGGTATCAAAAAGTATACTGTATTTGCAACTCTTACTAGGCTCGTAGCATTTAGATCCATGCCCATGGGGTTTTGATATTTTCGGTTTGCGCTAACTAGAGTACTTAATAAGATACTTAAGGATTTAATTGGTGATAATTTACACCTTTTTCTTGATATTTGCATTCACACGAATGATATTGAAACACAAAGAAGTTCTTCAAAAGATTTTTGCTAGATTAAAGGAATGAAGAATAACTATCTCACTTAGGAAAACTTTTATGTTCAAAAGAAAAATAAAGTGTCTAGGCTATGAATTTGAGGATGGTAGTATGAGAATAGATCCTGAAAGAGTAGAAATAATAAAACAATACCCAAATTCAGGAATAAGGGCATTGGCTAGGTTAATAGGTTGTAACCATTTCAATTCCAGGTCTCTGTTTGAGCGGACATTTATCTGTAACCAATCCGTGTAATCTGGTCGCTGTTCGTGGTTCGTGGTCCTACCAATAAGTATTCTCCTGAGGCTGGAACTTACCTGGACAGGACGAAGGACCTCTCCAAGAAGAGTTACAAATTGTTTCCAAATCGCTCGTCGGTCTCAATGATGAGATGAGCATTAGGCGCCGAGAGGTTCGGGTGTCTCGTCTCGAAAACCTCACGGACGATCAGACAGTCATCGAGATCACAACGCACGCAAACATCACTCATACAAACAACGAAAACACACTAGATTAAATAACACTATACTTATTTATTAGAACACTAATATATAAAAAAAATAACGAAGAGAAATGAACACAACACAACACTGAATATGTGTAATAATTTTCATCACTGAAATCACACTTTGCCTTTTTAATGCAACGTAGCCCTTGATATATATATATATATATATATATATATATATATATATATATATATATATATATATATATGAGATTATAATTCAGATTTCACTGCAAATGCTTCTCTCACACCATTGACGCACTTGGGGGATTAGCACTGGGGAAAAGTTGCCTGGATAATCCCACGAGGAATCCAGTTGCTGCGCCAAACAATCCTGAAGCGTAAAGATGAGTTTTCAGCAAATTAAAAACAGAGAAAGTAGAATGCTGATGTTGGAGGGCGCGTTTATAACTTTCTAAACGCACAAGGTTTGTGAACCTGGGACTTCACTAGTTGGAGCTAGCCGTAAGAAAACGTCGTAAGCCAGCCAATAGATTGTGCCACTTAATACAAAATCACACTTGATTCCCAACGTAACGTGCGTGGTGGCTGCATACAATATCGGAGTCAAACTCCCTGAGCACCAAAGCTCAAGGTATGGGCTGCAATGCTCGACTGAAGAGTGTTGTCAGTTCATTCCGAAAACCACTCAGTTAGATCACCTGTATGCACATGCAAACGGAATATAGAAAACAATTTATGTTAATTTTAGTTCACTGGCTACGATGCACGAGACACTGCGAGAACTCGGGCGTGAGAAAGTACAGATAAGGAACTCCAAAACCAATGCAACCGGCGTCACTCTGGTCACTTGAATACCTGTTTTGGTCTAGTCTGCTCTAATCTATTGGAATGTTTCATAAGCGATTAAAGAAAACACTTAATTCAGTTCCCAATAACTATAGAATATATACTGTGCATATAATAAGTCAGGGAGAAACACTGAAATTGTTTGTCACTAACTGAATGTTCTCACCAAAAGCAATGTTTGAATTATATATATGAAAAAGTGATGAAAGACTTCTTTGTCCAATTGTGTGGGAAAGAAGCAATTTCCACTGAAGAAAGAACTTATTTGCGTCGCAGAATAAAGTACAAATCGAAAATAATAATCACTGTCTTTACGAAATATACAGAGCGTCCACAAAAAATACTTCTATATCCTGGTGGCGGTTATAAGGTTTTGCTTCCTATTATTTAAAATTCATTCCAGGGCATTCAGAATATTTGGCCCAATTGTATAAACTAAATCTGAAAAAGTCCCATTTAGGTGGGGTAAAGAAGACGATTTATTATGTAAAATTAAACAGGAATTTAATTGGACTAGATTTGGAAAGAATTGAACAAAATTGAATAAACTATTACAGTTGTTGGAATGAATGGAATTTAATGTTAAAGATAGACAGCTTAAACTTGGAGACATCTATTAGAATTTTTGAAAGTCGTCATAACTTTGACTTTCCGTGCGTTATCAGAATTGGTTACTTTAAACCCCGAAATTAAATTAATAAATTGTTGTTTGAGATTTTCGGAAGTCAAGAATTTTTTACGGATATATATATATTTTCGTTTGAAAATTACATATTTGAACGTTTGATGTTTCGACTTCTTACTATTTGATTTGTTGGTTAACTTCATGTTGTTGTTGTGAATTATATTTTGGGGTTATAATATTGTTACTGGTTGAAAGGTGTGCTTGTGTATATTTCTTGAGACTAAAAATAAGCTTAGTTGCTACAAGAAAAAAAAAATAAGTTTTGGCTTCCCTGCTACCGAAATGAGAAACGAGGGTTCTGCTCCTGTCTGTGTGCTTGTGATTGGTTTGGAAGCTGATAGGAGTATTTGACCTGGGTCTGGTGTATAGTTTCTATAGGTTGGACAGGGACTGCTTGGCTCTTATCAGTCTCCAAACTAATCGCTTGAACATAATGTATGTGCAACATACAAAATAGTACCAAGTCTTGAAGGTCTCTTTTTTCGGTGTAGTTATTTATGAATGTATTTAAATTTAACGTACATGATAAACAGGAGGGAAAAATTGAAGGAAATATATGACAAGGTAATTCGAGTAAGTGAAATTTTTGAGAGTGCAGTTACCATAGGTTGTAGTGCATTTCGTTTGAATTGTAGGAGAAGTAACTTCAGAAATAGAATCGTTTTGAAATTGTAGAGATTAATACTGGTCAGAATAATATTAATTTTGATAATTTTGAGATGGGTAGCTCTAGTAGCGAAGAGGGGTTCATTGGATATGTCGCCTTTGAAAATACCTGTTATCAAAATTTTGAACTTAGTGCCAAGATTAATAATGTTGGTGCAAATCGCTGTAGGCCACGTATTCGTTCTTCGGTGCCTCGCACTGATAGACGTATTGTCGACAATCGTTATTCTAAGAATGAACTCTTGCATTTTAATTTTAAGAGACTTGCAACGGAAGGTGTGTATAAAGCTTTATTAGCTGAAACTAATCAGTTACCAATCGTAGATGGGAATAACACTGAAATGTAATTTCAATTCTTGTTGAAGTTAAAGTAATGAGAAGTAAGGAATTACCGGTAGATGTTATTGACTGTAAGTCTTTCTCGGACAAAGGGTGAGTTATGTTGCAATCCATGATCGGTACTGAATCCCTTTGGGAGGATATTTGTCATCAATTAGTGATCAAGTTTATCTCACCTCTGGCCAGAACGCAATTCATTCGCCTTGACTTCTATAGGGTCATATGAGAAAATCAGGCACTGTACGATTTCGTTGAAGAAAAGCTATCTATTATACATGTATTAGATATGAACTTTGAAGAACGGGTAATTTGTAATCTCATTTGTAATATGGTAAGCGCAATGGTGCATAAATTCTTTAATTGCAGATGTCTTCCTATAACATTTGAACAAAGTACGCAGCTATTCATTTTGATAGTATGTATCGGTATAATTACGATTATTACAAATTACGTAATGCAGTAGGACCGGTTAGCGATAACGTAACTCCCCTTAAGGGAAAACGTAATAAGTGAGTTGTTTGTAATGTGGTTACTCAACCTAATATAGAAGGTGAAATGTTAAATCCTGTGAATGTGGGTAATAGGAATGTAAATGTAGGTCAAAATGAAAACGCAGTTGTTGCGAGTAGAAATTCTCCATCTTCTTCCGTAAGAGGACAGTTTCAGAAATCATCGAATGCCATTAAGAAGAATAGAATATCGAATTCTTCCAGTTCACGGAAAAAAGTTCAAAAACGTAACAGTGTTGCAAGTGAACAGTCAAAATCTTTGTCAGTGGTGGACAATTCTAAAAATCAACCTGTAAATACTTCTCGAAGGAACAGTATTGGTAAAAATATTTTGTCAGTGCCTGCATACATTAAAGGGAAGGTAGTTAATACGATAATAGATACTGGAAACGAATCATGTCTCGTCGGTGAAAGTTTCTTTCGGAATCTGCAAAAGCAATGCAATATTAAGGAACTAGACGTTAGCTTACAAGTGGTTGAACTTGGTGAACAAGTGACTGCAACATCACGCGTGCGCTTGTATTTTCGTATGGGATACCAGCAGTTCTCAGAGAATTTTTATATAGTACAAACTTCGGAATTTGAACTTTTACTAGGGAATAGTTTCCATCGGAAGTACCAAGCTGTTATTGATGTGTTTAATGGTCTGTACAAGATCCAAGCTAGGAAGCTAGTTATACCTATAAGCCAGGTAGTACACAAGTCTACTCCTTGTCCAATTCTTGTCTTCTAGGAATAGCATGGTAGATCCCACTCCAGTACGCTCAGGTGGGGATGAGGAGGCTGCTCGATTCCCTAGAAACTCTCAAAATCTTGTATGCGGAACTTCACGACATTAAGTTGGTGATGGCCAGGCGGCTGAGTTGGAAACTTACTTCAACCATGAGGTGTTACAGATCGCTTATCCCAAAAATGATGCAGCACAATTTCAAGGTAATTATAAGGTTTCTGGGGAACTCTTAGATAAAAATCCTTGTTTACAGGGATATGTTAATGAATTAGTAACTTCTTTTTCAGATGTAATTACTAATAATTTGGGTTGTGAAAAGATTATTATTATAATATAGAACTGATAGACAACACTCCGGTCAAACTTCAACCTTATAGTATACCAAATCATAAACAGAAAAAATTGGATAAATTTATTCCGGAATTAATTTAAAATGGAGTAGTGGAAGATACTAATTAGTCTCTCTTCTCGTGTCCGTATTTTCTCGTTGAGAATAGAGATCACAGTAAAAGACTCGTAGTGGTGTGCGGTGAAGTAAACAAAAAAATCCTAACTCACAACTTTCCGACGCCTTACCTTCAATATGTTATTTCTAGCATCGCTAACAACCATTTTTTAAGAAAATGGATCTGAAGAAAAGTTTTTCCCAGTGCAAGCTCACGGAGGAGTAAAAACATAACTGCATTTGTCACTAAAAATAAAATGTTTCAGTTCAAGCGCCTGCTATGGGACTGTCCACTTCTCATATTTTAAATCATTTGATGTCTAAAATTCTTGATGGTTTGCTAGATCATTTAGAGATATTTTATGATCATGTTTTGATTTTTAACCCCGATATAGAGTCTAATAAAAAGTTAGTTGAAGAAGTATTAAATAGATTCAGGAAGTTTGGCTTAACAGTTTCACCTTCTAAGACTGTTCTTTCAGACAAAAATATAATATTTAGGAATGCAATTTCAACGTGGAACCATGTGTATTGATGATGACCGTTTGCAAACAATTAAAAACTTATCTAAGCCTAAAAATAAAAAAGGTTTGAATAGAGTTTGTACATTTTTCTCTAAATTTATTCATAATTTTGCTTAACTCATCGCTCCTTTGCAAGAGATTCGTTCCGCAAAAGTTCCTATTAGGTGGTCCACCGAACATCATGATGCTTTTCATAAGTTGAAAGACGAATTTTGTGAAAATGTAATTCTCAAGGTTCCAGATATGAATTCTAGTTTTGTTGTACAGCGCGATTCTATCACAGTATAATAAAGTTGCAGATTTAATGCTTATACATGTTTTTAAAACCAATACTTCCATTTGATTGGAGTAAGAACGTGTACGAGTTGGAGGCGAAGGCTTTATGTCTCGCGTTGAAACGATTTGAGTATTATTTGCATAATTTTTTAAAACAGATTCTAAAGCCTTGTCCTGGTAGTTACATAACTATAAGCGGCAGCGGAAATATGGTACTTTAATGGAAAAGATTTCTCAATTCAGGTTTCGAATATTTCACATTAGAACGAGTGTTAATATAGCAGCGGACTGTTTGTAACGCATAGGTAACCATTTAGAATTTTATACCAATGATCCTGATATAGCTGAAATAATTAGACTCTACAATCAGACTCAGAATTGAAAGAAATTATTAGTAAATTAGAAAAGGAAAATGATATATACATCTTACGAGATGGTATTTTATTGACAAAAACAAAGCAAGATAGGTGACCGTTATAGAGTAGCTAGTCCAGGAGTTTGGTACCCACCATCTGAGATTTTCATTTTCAATTAATCAATGGTGCGCACAGAAGTATAAGGAAAACCACTTTGGCCATAGCTAACCTCTGTACCTGGCCCAATATGTTTTCAAATATTCAAGAATTTGTGAGATCGTGCCTGTGTGTCAGAGAATACATGACAGGAATACCTTACCTCAAGGGAATTACTACACTAGACACGTTAAAACTCCAAACAATACGTTCTTTATTGATGTAGCAGGTAAATACCCTAGTAGCCAACGTTATGAATATGTTCTGGTCATAGCAGGTGCATGCAGTAAATTTGTATTTTTGGAGCCTAAGAGAAAATTGTCTAGTAAAGTCATTTGTAGTAAGTTAATGGAAATATTTTTGAGATACGGCTTTGTCTCTAAGGTGGTTCATGATGGCGCATCTTATTTTGTTTGAATATTTCACGCATTTCTTCTATAGCCTAGGTATACAAGACGTGAAAACATCACCATACAACCCGTCTCCGAATATCTCCGAGCGCACGATTCGTATTTGTAAAGAAATTTTTAAAGCGTACATAGATACGAATCAGAGGAATTGAGCCCAATTGTTACCTAAAACAGCATTTTATATCAGTTAGTCTCAACGAAACTACTGAAGTGGCGCCAAGTGAGATCTGCTATGGAAGAACTAACTCACTCTATGACCTATGGAACCCGGAGGTTCAATGCTCCGTTCACAAAAGCTATCCACTGACTTCTATCCTTAGTTAACTGCATCTAGTTTCTACTTTGTATTCCAATCTCTGCGAGAACCATCTTAATACTGTTCTCCCATCTGCGCCTACGTCTTCCAAGTGGTCGTTTTCCGATTGGTCTTCCAGTCAAGACGTTGAAAGCGTTTCTAAATTCTTCCATTCTAGCTACATGACCCGCCCGCCTAAGCCTCCTAGACTTGACGACCCTAAAAATGTTGGGTAAACCATATAAATTATGTAGATCCTTGTTATGAAGTTTCCGCCATTCCCCATTTCCGTTCCCTGCTACCGAAATGAGAAACGTGGGTTGTTCTCCTGTCTGTGTGCTTGTGATTGGTAACGAAGCTTATGGGAGTATTGGACCTGGGTCTGATGTATAGTTTCTATGGGTTGGACAGGGACTGCTTGGCTCTTATCAGTCGCCAAACTAATTGCTTGAACATAATGTATGTGCAACAATAAGTATCAACGCGAAGATTCTGAGTTAAAAGAAATTATTGAGAAATTAAAACGAGGTAAAACTCTTAAAAATTATTGTCTTAAAAATGTTCTTTGAAAACAAAGTAGAGTTCGAGTCAATGGAGGTCGAAAGTTGTAATACCAAAATCGGTGGTGAAGACAGTAATTAAATATTATCATGATGAAGTAGTGGGGGGAGGCCATAGTGGAATTTCACGTACGGTAGCCAAGCTGGCGGCCAAGTTTACATGGAAAAACCTGTTTGAGGAAATAAGAGATTATGTACGTGAAGGCCTCGTGTGTCAGAAATCCACTAATAGAAATACTCCTCAATATGGAGAATATTATTCGAGAAAAGTTATATATCCTAGTCATACTTATTATTTGGACACCTTATGGCCTCTTCCTCGCAGCAAAGGATTTAAATATATCCTTGTACTAGTTGATGGTGCAAGTAGATTTGTGGTTATGGAACATTTAAGAACTTTAAGCTCGCGCCTTATCTGCGATGAGTTGGAGAAAATTTTCTTATGGCTTACGTAATAAGGTTGTCCATGATCAAAGATCATATTTCATGTCAAGTACTTTTAAAAAGTTTCTTTTTATTAGAAGCACACAGAATGTTACAACCTCAAGTTATTCACCTAGTTCTAATTTGGTGAAGAGACAAAAGGTTATTCTCATTTTACGATCATTTATTAATCAGAATCAAAATAAACGGGTTGACTTTATTCGTCAGGTTCAGTACACGATGAATGTTAGTGTAAATTCTGAAACTGGGAAGACATCTACTGAAGTTTTCTTAGGTAGATAAATGTTCAAGCCTATGGATGTGATTTGGTTGTTAGATCTAGGCATTGTTGAATCCTCTACTAATAAGGAAGAGGTTAGTAAAACTATAACTTCCAATATAGAAAAGGCGTGGCTTAGGAAAGAAAGTTTGTACAATAAAAAGAATTCCTTGTACTCTTCCACTTGAAGAGCTTGTTGTTGTAAAAAGAATAATAAAAGCTTCATTGGATAAGAAGTTCAACCCGAAACTAGCCTTATCATATTCGGGGCCGTTCCGTATTTTAAGCTCCCTACTAAAATACTGTCTGGTTACAATCTGTAGAAAACCCAACAAAGAAACTTAAGCATCATGTAATGTTTATAAAAAAAAGTTCTATCCTCCCAGGACTTCACATGATGAAGTTAATTAGAGTTATTGTTGTTTGTAAAAGAAAAGAGTTTTTAGAGTCAATATAGAGAACCTATGTATAAAGTGTAAATATTTTCATGTATTTCATGTAAATTTTGTCGGAATACTGTTTGTCTTTTTGTATATCCTGCAGGAATATCTTCTGTTCGAGATATGTCATGTTCTCAACGATTGTCGTGTTGTCATCAGTCGTATTGGCCATGTTGTCTGTTTGTCAATTCAAGGAGCAAACGAAGAGATCAACATTGAAGATCCCCTGATAATGGATTGCTAAAGAATGTCTCGAGAGAAGAATATGTACGTATAAATCTTGGCCAGGCCTGGGAAAACATCAAGTAAGAAATTTCTATTCCTTTCATAATTGAGCTACATCAGAAAGCATGAACTTAAAAAAATGTCAACTCAAATTCACTAAGTGAGAGACTTTATAAAACTAAAAAAAAAAATTAATGGAGGAGGCACATTAATATGTAACGTCAATTTTCGTTGATCTCAAAGAAAGAAAAAATGTAAATGTATTCAAAGAGAAATCTTGTATGTTTGTGACAGTAACTGCTCGCCTTAATTATTTGGTTTGCGTTTTAACGCTCAGGTGAGCGGTATCTTGGCCTTGACTAACTCGTCACTGATTGGCCTGCCGTCTTCTGGCTGAGTTCTAGACCTCGCGTAGCGGGCGTTTGCAAACCAGTTGGATTGACAGGTAACACTTGGAAAGACATGTATTTTTTGCTTTCCTTTAAAAGCTGTTAGAAATGAGGCAAATTGAGAGAAAGTAAAAATGGTTTGAAGACAAGGATAGAAATATTCATTATAATAGGACGCTAAGCATTTAGGCCAACACTTTTAATCTATTCTTTTTCTCCTATAAATAGTGAAATTATTTTGTGCCTCAATAACTTGTTCGGACATGAATGTTTTGCGAAGTCCATGTAGCAATTCACTCTGACTATGTTTGGTTCAGGTTGAAAAGAGTAAAAGTTAACCGTAAAATTAATAAATTTAGAGTAACATAGTTGCCTTTTGCATGTTTGGTAGATTTATTTTACACAATTATTTCGGCTTAATACCAAAATAATCAATATGTGCAATTAGTGCAAAAATTGATACTTCTTGTTCTGCTAATCGATTCATAAATTTTTGCTCCTGAATAGTATATTGTTTTATTGATTTGCACTATATTCTTATTTGTGTGTTATTTGGTTTTTATATCAGAAATTTATTTACATATATAGTTATCATTGAATTGGCAGTTGAGAAAAAAAGACAAAAAAGGTTGGTCACATGTATTCATGAATTCTAATTTAACTGAACCGAGGTCCTATGCACGCGGCTAAATTACGCTGCAGCCTGAACCATCTCCAACAAAGTCATTCCAGCTCACAGTTCAGGAGAAAGGAGAGAAATCCATCAAAACACCGAAGTACCAAAAACTTCTAAATATGGTATGCTAAAACGACGTAAAACACCTCTCAAATTACCCTCAAGGGATTCATTAAGGACACAAGGCCATGTCCAACAGCGCAGTCGGATACAATCGATCTGAAAATTGATCGGATGGTTGTGCTGAATCTGATGCCAATTAATATCGTCGAATGTGTAGGATTTCATGAACTTATTTTGAAAATTGAACCAAATTATCTCATTCTATCGTGTCAGTCGGTAATCAGGAAAGCTGAACATCTTTATCAAACTGAAATATGGTGTTAAAGATGAACTACACATAAGCGGCAATGTAGACTAGCCCTAATACTTGATTGTTGGTCATCACGAGCACCTCAGTCGTACGAAAAATGAATTTTGTTCTACGTCCCACGATTATGTCGGTTAAGCTAAAGGAGACGGTGATGATGAGTTATGAATGAAGAAAGTGGGAGGAAACGGGAGAACCCCGAGGAAACCCACGCACACGATGTTTGTCCACCACTTGGCCGGAACAGGGTTTGAACAGGACCGCAAGTACCAGAGATGAACGCTTTACCACTGAACCACCGCGGCCTCATTCAGTTGTAAGTAATGATCACGGTCAATCACTTAACAGAAGAATTTGTTCCCCGTAATCATGTCTTCGAGACAATGGATATTGAAGCACATACTTCAGAAAATCTCGCAGATTATATTCTCTCGATATACAAAGAATGGAATATAAATTCAAAGGTTATTGAGACTGTTCACAATAACGCGACTAATATTATTGCCGCTTTCGGTATGCTTCCATTTGAAAGTATAAGACGTTTTGCTCATACTCTTCAGCCATCTGTTAACAAAGGGCTGTAGATCACTGTAATTGCTGTTTATTGTTAGGAAGTAAGAGTTATAAAAAAAACTTTAGACCAAAGAACTTCTTACTAGGCGAGACTCTAAATTTACCGTGCCATAAACTTATACAACACACACAAACACGACGGAATAGCACGTTTGAAGTGATGCAAAGATTGATAGAACAAAGAAGAGCGATGTTACAGATGTTCTCACAGACAGGGAAGTAGCAAAATCTAGACAACACAGATCTTTGGAAATTCCAGTTCAAACCGGTGCAATTTGCAACAACTGGTATTTATAGAACGATAGTTTGTAACGGTCCTGTGTCCGAAAGTGTCTATTTCTGTTCCGGAGGCCATTTTTTGTATCATCGACTGTAATAAATTCCGATTCCATTAGTACTGGCAGCTCCATTGGTATCTGTCCCTGTTCTTGTGTCATTTTTAACGGTCCTGTGTTCGATAGTGTCTATTTCTGTTCGGGAGGTCATTTATTTGTAGCATGGACTGTAATAGATTCCGGTTCCATTGGAACCGGTAGGTTCATTGGTATCTGTCCCTGTTCGAGAAGACATTTTTTATAACGTGGAAGGTTGGGTTTCACGTTACCTCCTGGGTTTCTGAAACTTCTCCATTCGAAATTAACTCATCCAATTCAAAACTAATCCAAATTCTCGACAGCTACTTCAGTTTGTCAAAGTTGAAAAAACTTTACTACATATTAATATTTTTGGTATTAGGTCGAAGTATGCCCTTTTGGCATACCGGTAAGATAAAACAGAAAAATAGTAAAAAGTATGTGGAGCATTGAAAAATATGCATAACATTGTAAAGTGCCCAAAATCCTTACATGTGTGTTTTTTTTTAATTTATGTTATTATTAAACAAGGAAGTGATATTCAAACTGCTTAGAAAAAATAAAAACAGATAACGTCGCCATCACAGCACAATTATAGGAAGTTTTCCTATACGGAAATAACTAAGGAAGAGATTGCAGAAGGAGACCTGAGCCAAGCCCTACGCTACAACCAGGAAGCACCTGAATCTCGGAAAGGGTTGTGCTGGTTAAGGACGGAGAGTAGACTGGGAAGTTGAAATTAAGATCGCATAGTGTAAAGACATCGATTGGAGATTATCAGAGCTGAACTACCTGTGAGTACTGCATCTATTTACAATGTTGGATAATCATAATGGTTAAGTTTCTGTGCCATTACGATGTAGTAGATCTTTATAGTTAAAACCATTTCGAGTCCTAATAGCTTGTGGTGTGATGTCGAAAATATCCCAAAGAAATTGATTATTTCATTTCTTATCCTAAAATGATTAGTTAAATCCATCCTTGAGTTCTCTAAATACACGGTGTTACAAATTTCAGCTGAGCTACGCTCTTCCCCCAAGTATAAAAAGTTTCTAAGATACTAAACCGTTCCAGTTAGAAATTTGTAGCACACGTTAATATATTGCTACTTTGCTACAATATTATTGTAAGAGTATATACATTTAATCGTATACGTTTTATGTATTATTATAAGCGTTAACGTATATAAGACCAGGGACATCACGGAAAACAAACAAACTGAAAAATGTCGATTACAAACCGAACTACCAATGTCTTGATGAGGTTTCTTTATATTATTTAGAAAAATCATAATAGATCAATCAATTGAAGGTAATTGCTGTGGAAATTAATTGCAATTGAATTAATTGCCAATTACTTTCAATTGCAATTGAATGACTGAATTCAATTGCAATTACTTTCAATCGATTGATTAATTGCAACTGATTCTCCATTATTAATGGCCAACTGCAATTAATAATTAACCATTACTTACTTCAATTGTTAATTGCAATTAACAATTAAATTTACAATGAACACTGCTTTGAGGTGACCATGCCGCCTTGCCTCTATCATCCGAAATAGAGAAGATATAGCGCTCTAAAGTGTATTTTGACACGTTTTCGGCATCATGTAGCTCCAAAACTATGTCCTACAGAAAAGTGCAAAGGGACATTTTTCTTGTTTCGATGTCGGGAATCACCTCGCGAATTTTGTCCGTGGAGTTTCCTACCACCCTGTATACATATACCCCAACACTTAGGCCCCCAAACAAATATTCTGGCTACGCTACTCTCTAAGCGAGATATGGAACTGTTCATATGCAGACAAATGGGCAAAGCAAATATTTTGCGTGTGTAAAGACGGTTAGGTCAGAAAAAACGTGACTTGTTTGACCTTGAACTATTCTTACATTGTGTGCGTAGAAGGTTAAGTCAAGATTGAGCGACTTTTCCGATTTTACACCTGATTTTCTGGTATCCTGAGTGTCCAAATACGGTTAAGTTGGATTGATATACTGTAGGCAACTTAACGTATTTTTATCAGGAGTCCTTCTTCAGTGAGTCGGCAAACGTATCGCACTTGTGGCCAATTAGTCGCGGTTTCGAGTTCAAATGAAGGACAATTTTTCTCGGTCGAGAAACGGGTTGGATTCCGCTTTAAGCTTATGTGACCCCTTTCAGCATAACCCGGTTGTTTAATAATAATACCAAGGTGAAACAAACTTGTTCCTCTAAATATTTGTAATAAATACATAGTGAATTATTTAAACCAAAATCAGGTTTAAACCAAAAATACCGTTTTTTTATTATTATTTTTCAATAAAAACCATGGTTTATGCCAACCTGGTAAGGAAATACAGATGGTGATCAGAAAAATAGAAACACCTGTAGTTGGCAACACGTCAGATGTATGGGTTGGCAGTGGTGTCGTGGCGCCCGCAGCGCCGGACCGCTGGTGGTGGTGTGTTAGGTCGGTCTCCATACTACATCAGGCGTAGTGGAACAGCAATGTCCAGTGGCTGCAGCAGACGGAGGTAGTGTAAAATGGGAGACACCTCAGATTTTCAGAGGGCAAATTGTTGGTGCGCGGTTATGTGGAGTGAGTGTGACGGCAGTGGGTACTGTGTTAGGTGTGTCGCGTGGGACAGTGTCGAAGGTGATGACGGCCTACACAACACACGGGAAAACCACATCGGGGAAGCGAAACAGTGGGCGGAAGAAAATAACGAGTGACAGGTCACGCCGGGTATTAAAGCGCATTGTCACGCAGAACCGTCGTGCCATTGCGGAGCAAGTGACGGAGGAACTCAATCAGCACCTCCCCCACCCTGTTTCGACAATCACAGTCCGCCGCGAATTACATGACATGAACTTACGAGGTCGTGTTGCACGGGCCAAACCGCTCATCAGGGACCATAACGCTTTCGCACGTCGCAAATGGTGCCGCGACCATGCAACTTGGACCGTTGAGGACTGGAAACGTGTGATATGGTCGGATGAGTCATTCTTCACCCTATTCCCAACCACGGGCCATGTTTATGTGTGGAGAACGTCCAAAGAAGGTTATGATCTGCAGTGTCTCCGCCCAACTGTGAAACATGGCGGCGGCTCGGTGATGCTATGGGCCGCAATATCATGGTTTTCATTAGGTCCTGTGGTCACACTTAGCGGACGAATCACTGCCAACGATTGTGTCGCAATTTTAGGAGACCACGTGCATCCTATGGTCCGGATGTTGTTCCCGGACAATGACGCCATCTTCCAGGATGATAATGCACTCATTCACACAGCTGGCGTTGTTGCAGCGTGATTTGAGGAACATCGGGATGAAGTTCAACTTCTCCCCTGGCCCACCCAATCCCCAGATCTCAACATAAGTGAACATCTGTGGTCCGTCTTGGAAACACTACTCCGGCGACGATTTCCACCTCCATCCTCTTTCACAGAACTGGCCGATGCCCTGCACGAGGAATGGTGTAAAATTCTACTTGCTACCATTCACGACCTCTATGCCTCCATCCCACGTCGCATCAAGGCTGTTTTGAAGGCGAAAGATGGCCCGACACCATTAATCTGGTAATTTGCAATTTCGTTCAGGTGTTTCCATTTTTCTGATCACTATCTGTATAATACCATTTTTGTGTCCATCATTATTATGAGTAATGATTATAGGGTCGGTCATTCCATGTGAAATCAACCAAGCCCAAAACCTTATGGTGTCAGATTTCAATGAAACTTGTGTACATGTAGGTCCCTACAAGAGATGATCATGCACCAAATTGTAGCCCTGTACCCCATGTAGTTTCAGAGTACAGGGTGGTAAATAAGACTTAAGGGACAAATTTGATGTTTTTTGTAAAATTTTGTTAGCTTCAATTGGTCATATCTCCCGCAAATAATGAGCTAGACAGAAAAATAATATACAATCTTGAAGAGGAAAGAATAAGGTACAAGATATGCCAGGAATATTTATTTGAATATCATTTTCAGGGAAAAATTTAAATCAGTGATATTTCAAAGTGCCCATTTGAATTCCTTGAAATTGGGTATCAAGGTCCATATGTCCGGCATAAATATACCAAATGTCAAAACTTGGACCAAGAATGGGTCTGGAGTCTACAGTGACTTTCGTGTGACCATGTCAGAAAAGACCTGGAGTGCCAATGTGGTATAACGATTACGTTGTATTCCATATATTTCGTTCGTAATGAGTTCAGCAGCGCTCGAACATTTTGCCATAAAATAGAAGAAAGAAATAACGTAATCAATATCAGTGGATTGATCTATATATTTCTGTATGTTGCTATGGTGACGTAAATAGTTGTGAAGGAGATGTTTCTATAATACTGAGAATCGCCATAACAGCTTTGGTGTGTGATGTAATGTAAAATAAGTAATTTCTCCTCAAATGTAGTGATTTAGAAATTGAGATTGGAGTATGTTCAGTGTAACTATTTCTAATATACATAATTAAAATACATGAACTCATACGAACTGTGACAATATATGTGGTTACAGTGACATAATTATCTCTCGTAGGGGCCTACATGTACACTAAATTTCAGCAAATTCTGAAACGAAGAGTTTCTATTTTTTTCTTTCTTTTTTGAAAATTTGGTTCATTTCACATTGAATAACTCTATGTAATTTATGCCTCTTCCAATATCCTTTTAAAAAATCCTGCTATGAGCACGTATAAAAAAATTAAAATACATTGAAAATTAATTGAACAAGATCAGGTACACAAAGAAAGACATGGCAATAAAGAAATATTTTTATCCTATACAGCAAATACTGTATATCCCTGTATATATAGTTATCCAGAATATGTGATACAACCAATGATATCATGCCATGTAGGATTATGAAAAAAAAATATAGTGAAATTTGCGGATGTATTAAGATTAGTCGCATCTCATTCCGCTGTCTAGTCCACCAATGGAACAAATGGTCAATTCTTTCATCGTTAAGCAGTTGTGTTATCAATTGTTTTAGCTTACATTTCATACATTTGAGCTAACTCTTTGTTTATATTAACGTGATTTATCACCTACTGACTTACTTTTGCCTCCACATGTGAGAAATAAGATGTGTAGGAAGCGATTTTTATAGTCTGAAGCACCTGTTGATGTATTCCCAACAGTGCAAGTAGGAGTCTCGGAAGCTAGGGGGGGGGGAACATGGTAAGTGGCAATTGTTATTTTTGAATTGGATAGTTTGCCGCGCTGCCACAAGAAAGATATTCGTATGAAATGCAGTTTTATTATAATAGACATCTGTAGAAATTATACTTGCTACTAGCATCAGTTATCCCCTTCACTGGATTATTTTTTTTAAAAAAAAAGTAAAAAAGTGACTGACTAATGGAACACATTGCTACTAAAGATCAGTACACCGTTTTTTTATTATTATTATCAGAAGTCCTTCATGAGTGAGTCGGCAGACGTATCGCATTTATTCCCAATTAGTCCCTGTTTCGAGTTCAAATGGAGGACAATTTCTCTCGGATGTAAGCCGAAAAGCCGTTTGGATTCCGCTTTAAGCTTATGTGACCACTTCCAGCATAACCTAGTTGTTGCATAATAACACCAAGGCGAGACAAACTTATTTCTGTCCATATGTAATATAAATACACGGAGCAAATTATTTAACCCCCCCCCCAAAAAAAAACTGGTTTCTTGGCTTTTTCAATAAAAACCATGATTTTTGCCAACCCTGGTCATCGATAAAGCTCGTGACAACGGGGTAATAATTGTTTGTTTACCGCCCCATTCCACCCATAAACTGCAACCTCTCGATGTTGGCTTTATGGGTCCACTCGAAACTTACTGTACTCACGCTGTGGAATCATGGCTAAAATCGCATGCAGGTCGAAACGCATTATAAGGTAGCTTCAGTGCTGTCTATTGCTTACGCACGAGCTGCAACAATCGAAAATGTAGTTAATGTATTTCGAGAAACCGGTATTTTTCAATTTCAACCAACAATTTTCACAGAAGATGTATTCGGGTCAGATACAATCCCTCAAACGCACTTCTTGTGACAGGAACGCCCCACAAAGGACGTTTAAGAGAGCACTCGAATAAGACGATTAAATTACTACCTGCCAAAAGACCTGCCCAAACAGCAAGACAAAGAAAAAGTTAGGTGGAAGCAAGGCTAGACATGTTCTCTGTGACACGTCGTCTAGCAGTGACAGCGAAGACGACAGGTCTAATTGCAGCTATACGTCCAGTTCAACAGATAACGACACTGGCAGTGAATACAATACAGAATGTCCTATTTGCAGACACTTTTATTCTAACAAAAAAGGAGAATCCTGGGTTGCATGCACAAAATGCCACATCTTGTTTCATGAAGAATTCGCTGGGTATGCAGCCAAAGATCCTTATTTTACTTGCCAATCTTGCCTTGGTAGGTCTAACAAGGGGTTTGTTTCCCAAGAGCTTCCAGCGAACAAAATAAATCTCTGATTTTTGTAGGTTTCTTTTGAAGAAAAAACAGCATAAATATAATACAGCATGTGAAGAATGACTTGTATTCTTGAGTTGATATGTTTCTTTTTAGTTTAGCTTTACACTTGAGAATATGGACAGATGTAGTGGGCGAAATTTGGAGCTCTTTCCCAAATCACTATTTTCGTATTCATGAACATAATAAATAATTTCTTCAAGAATATTGCCTAGATTAACTTTTACGTGTCATAAGTATTTAGGTAAAAGTGTGTATAATATGTACCAATATTTGTTTAATTCTCATAGCTTTGGGAATAAGAAATATGCAAATTAGGAAAAAAAACTGGGCGAAATTTGGGTATTTTCCTCTATTATATCAACCTTACGTTCCGTCGTATATCTCTGGACTGAGCTTAATTTATGAACAGTTCACTATATAATCAGATCCTCCGATCACACAACAGTTAATTTGATCCACATCAGGCCAGATACGCGTTCGGGACTCGAAATGTCGTTTCGTGTAGCAGTTTGCGCGGCAATAACAATAGCGAAAAGAACATAGTGCAGAGCCGTTTGTATTCAATAAACAGTAGTGGTAGTGATATGACAGTGATTACCATAAAGAAGATTTACAAAATTAGCATTTCAAGTGGATCATCGAGGCAGCAGCATCTCAGGAGGCACGGCGTCTAAATCCAGCAGTCGTAACAAGTCGGTAAGTAACTTCTGGATTATCCTTTTCCTTGTTGTTTTATCCCTAATCAGTGTTTATTAAAATACGTGAGACACAGCGCTTAGTCCGTTAGTAGGCAGCATACACGGGACAAATCAGTCGTATGCAGTCATTTGTGAGTGCGTTCAATGAGTGAAATAAAGTATTGAATAAATTAAGACACGTCTCGAACATCTGAACTCAGTGTGGTCTAAGGTGCAGGAAATATAAGATGTAATAGATATCGCACAGGATGGCGAAACATCAGATGTTGCAAGAGGAGAAACTGAAGACCTGTTTTTCTATGTCAAGGCTAAGATGAAAGCGTTTTTAAGTTCGTACGAACAGAAGCATCAATCGTCAGGAAACAACAATACACCTAGTTCATCGCAGGTTCATACACCCTTTAAACTACCGACAATTCAGCTGCGACATTTGATGGCGATAATAATCAGTGGCCTTCGTATGAAGACACATGCAAATCACTTATTCACAACAATCAGATGATTCCACAATTCAGAAGCTGCAATATTTGTGTGTGTGTGTGTACAGGGAGAAGCGCAGCAATTAATTCGGAATCTTCTCGTAACAGAAGCTAACTACTCGGTGGCCTGGCAGTTATTGATGGAGAGGTATTCAAACAAGAAGCTTATCGCCGCATCATACGTTCAGGAGATCCTACACATTTAACATATTCAACGGGAAGGTGCAGAAGAACTTCCGAGCCTTCAACACGGCTTCAAGCAACTTGAACGCACTGCAAGCTCTCGAAACGGACGGACAATTAGCAGACAATTTTAGTACAACATTTTGTTTCTCGATTGGACAATAGCTCCAGAAGGGCGTGAGAATTGGAAAACACAGAATCAAGGTTTCCCACTCTTTCGGAGCTATTGTCATTCCCAGAGAAAGGGTGTCAAATTTTAGAAACTATCAAACGCAAGCATAGTGAAAGCAAGCAAGCTAAAGTAACTCAAGTTCAAATGAAGTCGAACAGACCTAATTACATGAAAACATGTGTGTCAACAGTGTCGCACGAATATTATTTTTATTTTAAAAATGAATGCTTTATATCCATGTCCGTCGTTCCTTCAACCTAGTGAAAAACAAAGATGAATGCGTTCGCCAAAACAAACTTTGTATAAACTGTCTGCGAAACAATCATGTAGCAGGTGAATGCAAAGCGAACACGTGCAAGAAGTGTGGAAAGAGGCACAATACATTGTTACATTTCAATACAAGAACAGTCAATTCGTCTCATCCATCAGAAGCGCGGCACGAAGAGGAGACCACTAGCAACGAAGAATCATCATCATCATCATCATTACAAGCATGATACTGCACGCTCAACGGGTTGCATACTTCGCAGGTTCTTCTATCAACTGCAATGGTTAAGGTTCAAGACAGTGGGTCACCTGCAGATGCCTCTTGGTCAGTGCCTCACAGAGCCATTTCGTATCAGAAGATTTGGTGCAGCGTCCCAAATTAAGAAAACAAAGATGTCACATCCCGATTAGAAGATGTAAATAGAGCAACATCAGAAACACGATTCAGTATTGGTATCCCCTTGCGTTCTATGGCAACGTAGTTCGCAACTGATATCAGTTGTTCAGTGTTGTCACGTATCACCGGCAACTTACTATCTCATCCCGTTGACTGCAGAAACTGGAACATCCCTAAAAACATGGCATTGCTTGATCCCATCTTCAACGTACCTGGAAAAAGTGGTCTGTTATTGGGGGGGGGGGAGGATTATTCTTTAAAATTCTGAAACCAAAACGGGGGACGCGCCAAGGAGCATTTACTGTGTTGCAGAATACGGAGTTTCTATGGTTAATAGAGGGCAAATTCCACAAAGCACCCCACACATTCACCAGTAACGTCATGCTTCACTAGGACAGAAGACAATCTCCATAATCACTTTCGTCGTTTCTGGAAATTGGAGGTGCTTGCTACGAAATCAAAATCATTGGAGAAAAGCTTGCGAAAAGCATTTTAAAGAAAATACTATGCGGAATGAAACAAGCCATTTCACCGCGCGCCTACTTTTCAAGATCGGAAGGTGCTAGAAGATTCAATACAGCAAGCAACGACAAGATTCCATCAAGTAGAGCGTAAGCTGCAACGTCAATCGGATTTACGTGAGTCGTACATAAGTTTCATGGAGGAATACGAACAGCTTGGTCACATGGAGATCAACAATGAACAACAAGAGAAGATAGGAACAACGTACTATTTCCCTCATCATGCAGTGCTGAAGCCCACGAGCAGCACAACAAAACTGTGCGTGGTTTTTGATGTTTCGGCAAAATCTACTAGTGAACATCATTAAATGACATTCTTATGACTGGCCCTTGGGAACAAAAACCCGTCACTTATGGCACAGCTTCAGCGTCATTTTTAGCCACTAGATCATGTCTCCAACAGTTGGCAGAAGATCAAGTCACATCGTTTCCCAAGGCCTGAGCAACATTTTGTCAAGATTTTTTCATGGACGACCTTGCAAGTCGGGCACACTCATTAGAAGAAGCATTAATTCTACAAAGAGAACTGATTGCATTACTACAGAAAGGAAACTTTAAATTACGTAAATGGTGTTCTAACAGCGCAGCGTTGTTAGAAGTAATTCCACCAATTTACAGAGTGATAAACTTCTCTATTCAATTCCAAGACGACGAGGGAGTAAACACTTTGTGATTATCTTGGCCTCCCGAGAAGGACAAATTCTTCATTAACAATAAGTGTAACGAGAGTAAAAGTGACAAAACGACAAGTGGCATCTACAACAGCAACGATTTTCGATCTGCTTGGTTTGATAAGTCCAGTAGTTATCAACTATAAGCGTTTCTTGTAGAAATTGTGGTTACAGCCAATACAATGGGACGACGAATTCTCTATAGAATTAACCGTAAGATGGGAGCAGCTGTATCATCTACCACCATCAATCAACACAATGCAGGTGAATCGTTTCGTCTTGACTGAAGGCAGCATTCAGCAAATTGAAATACACGAGTTTCCAGATTCAAGTGAGACCGCTTATGGAGCATGTATATATATGTTCGTTCAACCAACCGTAAGGGCGTAAGAAACACGAGTGACACGACTGCAATTAGGTGGTGATGGCTCAGTTAGTGCATTAGGTAGCAAAGCATCATGAGACTCGGGAATGAAATTATGGGCAGCATCGATAATTGTCTGCCGATCAACCCTGTAAGTTGTGTGAAATGCGTAAGAGATAAAGCAGAGGACTACACAGGATAAAATGAATTTCCTTCCAACAGGCAACTACTGAATGATCAGGAACAGTTGCTTCAATTCTCGAAGTTGATTTCTGAAATCGTTAATAGTGTATTAAAGAACAAAGATTATATATGAAAGAATATTAAAGAACATCAAACATAATATATATATTAAAGAACATATGAATATTATAACAATTAAGACGGGGATTCCGGTAAATTGCTTGTTTCCAGCGTCGCATGTTTACATATGCCTGATACAACCAGGGAAGTCTCTGACGGTACGGTAGTGCACTCTGTTTTGCGTGTATAGCAGTTCTAATTTCGGAATAACCGTAGATGTAGTTGTGCCTGATTTTCTCATGATGTAACGCTCGACATAATGCTCCACTTATATTGCAAAAGGGATGGTACCTGCTACTTCTAATAATGCGTTGGTGGGTGCAGTTTGAGGTAGTGAAAAGATGGAACGTAGAGTGGTTGCTTCTAGTCTCAGTGGTATTTGGCAGAGTCGGGCTGGTGTAGGTGCGAGTATAATCCCTCCATACAGAAGAAGGGCATCGACACATTGTTGGAATATGCGTAATAATGGACCTACATCCGTCCCCCATTTTTTGTTACTGACGCTTCGTATAATGTTGATATAAGGTCTATCTTCTCTTGTAGCGCTGCTAATTGTGGCTTCCAAGTTAATCGGCGATCAGAGGTGATTCCCAAATAAACTAACTTTTGCTGCTGTGTTAGGTTGAAATTGCCTATTTGCAGGTTGATGTGTCCCATCTGTCTTTTCCTTGTGAAGATGGTATAGGTTGTTTTGTCCCAGTTCACTTGCATGCCATTGGTGAAATTCCATCGTTGCACAAATGTCAGAGCTCTTAATCGGCTTTGCACTTCTGTTAAGGAGGAACCTCTGGCGTACAAAAAATGGTCGTCGAAGTAGCTGATGATTCGAATGTGTTGCTTCAGGGCCTTTAGTGCAGAATTCGGAAACTCCATACTCGCACCTCTCTCAATACCATGCCTACTTCACCTTTCTCCTTCCAAGAACTCTCACCGTCAACGTCAACTAGCCAGCCTCAAGCTCTCCGCCACAACTTAACAAAACCCTCAACATCCTACAACATGTCCCCTAGATCGGGAGGAAGGACACAGGAACACATGAAAGAACGCCGAGCCACACGCATAGAAGAGAGGAGACATTTTGAGAATTTTCAATCTCAGATTCATACAGGATTTTCCACAAGTAAACAACGCAGAACACAAGAAGACACAGGGGACTCATAGAGGGAACCCTCGTCCACCTCTAGACGCCGGACGATGCTCCAAAAAATGCCGTCCACGATAACAGAACCAAAGGAAGACTCCCTGAAAAACTTTCTACAGAATCTCTTACATAGCATAGAAAAATATGCTGCCATAAATTACGGTTTTCAGCCCGAAACGCATCACACGGAAAATTCCACGCTCTATCAGCACTTACACGACTATTTCAAATCATTAGCAAATGGCCAGTAAACCAGCGTCCAAGATATTTCAATGAAACTGTCGCCAACTGAAGGGAAAAGAACCTTTTCTATGGCATTTATGCAGGTTCTACGCCCCATCCATTCTTCTCTTACAAGAAACTTGGTCAACTCCCAACTTTTCAATAAAGATGTCGGCATACCGGATGTATCCACAACACAGACCAGATGGATACGGAGGCATAGCAGTAGGATTTCATAAACACTTACATTCGCAACACATACAACAACTGGATTTTCAACATCCTCAGCTGACATATCCGATTCAAGTGCAAGGCTTTAAGCACAAACGGATCACCATTCTCAACATTTACGCTCCTCCAGACAGTGCTATACCGCCGAACTTATGGAAATATATTTTTACTCAGTGTACGGGACCTTGCATCATAGCTGGCGATCCTAACACCAAAAGCATCCAATGGGGCTCAAAGAAGACCAATAGGGCCGCTGATTACCTCTAGAGGCACTAGAAAACCAACCTTTTTTGATAGCTAATGATGGCACAACACGTATGCCGAATCTCAATTCGCCACCGTCAGCCCCAGACTTAACCTTGCTTAGTGTGGACACTTACTTATATCATACTTGGTCGGTCTAAGGGTTCACAGGTGGAAGTGATCATTTTCCAATTATACCATCTTTGGCAAATATGGAGGGGATAACATCACATACGCAACCGGGATATGCCGAAAGGACTTTTATACCGCTCAAACAAAATTATAATACTGCACTTTACCAGGAATACATAGAACAGGCTCACATACCCACAACGAACGGTAGCTTCATTATTCCGCTATTGTCCGAGCAAATGACAACAGAGGTGCAACTGGCGGGGAGAAAGAATGACAATAGAAGAAATAGCCGCGCAAAATACACCTATCCGTGGTGGGCCACCCAATGCCAAAAATTACTCAGTAACAGCAGATTGGTACAAAAACGATTCTTGCACGATCGAACGCTGGTATCCTAGTTTCTTTCTAGATAGGCGCAGGCGCAATTTAAGCAATATATACAAAGAAGACGCAGAACACACTGGCAACAATTCTGTAATAGCTTAATAGAAGGGACCAGTGCCGCATCCATTTGGAAATACGTCAAGAGTAATCTAGCAAATCGTTCTCCTTACACTGGCTCACAACCTACTCCCAATTGGTTGGAGGAATTCCACAGCACATTAACAGCACCGTCAGTATTGGCTTCGAGAACAGAAATACTATCACACCTTTCCTTTTCTGCTACCTCTCCAGCAATCTCTAATCAAGAACTCGACGAAGCGTTACCAAAAGGACGTCTTATCAGCACGGGCGTCGATAAAATCTCAAACCAACATATCCAAGATCTTCCTGGGCAAAGCCTTCCGCTCTTATTGCAAGGATTGCAATATATCTGGTCTACTGGACACATACCGCAATCATGGAAGCATCACTTAGTCGTACCAATCTTGAAACACAACAAACCGATGGGACACTCTAACAGTTACCGGCCAATAACATTGCTGCCGTGTCTAAGCAGTGTTGGAAAAAGTCCTACTCAGGAAAATGGAATGATATACCGAATACTATAACACCTTTCCCGCCACAATCATAGGAGCTCGGAAAAGGGAAAGCCACCTTAGACGCACTTGCTACCTTCCTTTTAGAAATTTGGCAAGCATACCAACACCGCCAATATGTAGTCGCAATTAAATTGGACTTCGATAGAGCATATGACAGTATAAATCTCGACAAACTGGTGTATCATCTCACTAAGGCCAAAATACCGTCTATGTTTATCAGGTTCGTCCACAATTGGCTGGTCAACAGAAGGATTAGTACTAAGTATCACGGGAAACTCACTGCACCACGTAGCGCTTCCAAGGAACTCCCTCAAGGATCGTGTCTCAGTCCATTGCTTTTTAACATCTACATGCTAGAATTTCACAATGCCCTGGCGTTAATATGCATATTTGGGCCCCCTTGGAAAAAGTTATTTTTCTAATTCTTGGGCCCTTTTTCCTTCTTTCTCTTACACTTTATGGAGCCCCCGGAGCCTTGGGCTCTCGTGCGTGGCAAGGTCAGAGGGCCGTTAGTTACACCCCTGGGCCCGTTCCATACATGACAAATTAAGGGGACAATATTGACAAATCACAAAGCCACACGAATAAATATTATTTCTAGAGCCCCTAATAGTAGACATTTTTTTACTGAAATTGGCCCACCATTCATTTTTGTTTTATTTACCTTTTGTGTGCTGTTTGGTTTATGTAGTGAATCTGTTTGATGCTTCATTTATAATTTCATGTTCGTGTCATATCTGGAGTAAGAAAATGTCTTAAAATGGGCCTCCTCGAACGGTGGGGAGCTTCATTGGGAGGGCAGTTGCCCTCGTGCCCTCCCCTCACAAGTTACGGTCCTGATTGGTCTTATCTGTCATTAGTGGAAACCGGTAACATCAAATTATTCAGCGACTAACACACAGTAGGCAGAGCGGTTACTGGAACTAGTCGCGAATCCTCTCTAAATGAGGAAGCTCCTCGCCCTCTCATTATTTCCACTAATAGAGTGCAGTTACGTTGTTTCCGTATTTCCCTGACCTGGACAGCTGTGCAAGTAGTTGCACTGTTAATAGCAAAAGGAGAAATGTTAGGTTCATCATTGGCACTATTAATTTTTTCGCAAACTTACTACAAGATATCGTACCACAAGGAATCGCCATACTTCGTCTTGCTCATTTTCTGCATTACGTTGATTTTTGATCTCTTTCACACTGGATTTGGCCTTTTTGCGAGAAGATAACCCTGGACCCGATATTAAAAGAATACTTAATGATATATGCATCTTGAAATGAAATATTGTGAAATAAAAATCCCGTGTTTCCGCCGCTACACGACACCGGAGGTTCACAAGAACTTGCTTTAGATTCCTACCAATATTGTAGACACACCTTCACCGTACGATCAGCGTGAGTGCAACGTGTTCAAATAGTTCACAAAACCGTCACTCTTGTCAAGAAAATGCACACAACCACGATGATGAGCAGAACCAATACGAATATAACGTAAATGAAAAACGGCAGTACCGTAAAGATCGTGCAGATTTAGAAGTATCTTATTTATATATTTAAAACAAAAAATACGCATATCAATTAAAAAGAAACAATTGAAACACACGAAGGTCGGGATGGGTCCATGCTCACCTCATTATAACATAACGTTCCTTCATCCTTCACTTTCAACATTCCCATTAACCACTCTGCGAGTCGTCCTGCAGAAGTATTTGCAAACAGGGCAGGCAAAGAATATGTAGTTGAAGTATGATTGAATGAATCATAAATTGAAGCTGACTTCTTAGTCCTACTCCCTCCTCTACGTGAAAAAAATACTGCATGAAGGCGTTAATGCTATACAAATGGAAGGACCTACATCAAAAGTCAAGCTGAGGAAATCGGACACCATAAGAATCAAAAGAAAGACGAAAGATTCAAATCACATTAAAAATATAACAAAAACGGTTGCAAAATAAAATAACAAATAACAGGAGTATGTTCCAAGTTTGGTACAGGAACGTACCCAAGAAACATCAGGAATATAGGTAGCCCCTCCCCCTACCTCTCATTATAACATGTTTATCCTGGTGTCACCAGTCGCCAGAGCCTCGTTAGCCTGCATTACAAAGAACGCAGTTTCCAGGGTGCACTACGAGGAAGTGAGGTTGGCCTTTGAGCACTCACAGGGAAGCGCCCCTTACACCCCATTTTCATTCAAACAATAATGGAATTAATTTAGACTCTTCAATATTATTTTCATTAGATGCGAAATTTAAATGCTAGTTTAACTGTTTTAATTAGTAACTTCTAATATATATTTCTATGCGTATATAAGAGGTATGGCATGTGTAATGTTGACGCATGGCCAAAATTAGAAACAAGAATGAACATACTGGTAATCTTTCCTTGACGAAGAAACAAGAAAAGGTGAAAAATTTTCTATCAAAGTTCATCCAAATTCCTCGAATTTGGAAAAACACACTTTCAATGTTTCAAGCTATGAGAAAATTTTCTGATTACACTAGTGCATATTAAAATCAGAACAGCTTTCATGCACCATTCTGTAGACGATCTCGACTCGTGAGAGGTGGTGTGCAAGATTGCTCTGCTTTCGGTATGAATTCTGATAACTCAAGTGTGAAAGTGCAATTAGGTGCACCATGCTGTGGTAATCGTAGATGTACCAAGCATTTTATCAGTTTAATCTCTCCGTCATCCATCCATACAGGCTATCAGATATGTCTTATTTTACACTCACTTCTTTACTTGAGAAAAATGTTTAATATAATTGTTAATCAAGGTTATCACTCGTTTGATTCGTTTATTTAGTATTACTTTTGATGTATATTTTATTTCATAGTACCACTGACACGCATTCAACTGCATATTTTTTATTACATTCGTTGAGTTGCTTTATTTGCTTTTTTGACTAGGTTTCCATAACTTCATAATTATGGAGAGATGAAGCCGATAAAATGCTTTGTAGCCAACTATAGGTCCGATGCGTATTGGCACAGATATTTTGCAGTTTCTACAATTACAAAATTCACCCTGTTTATAAGGATTTTGAGAGCATGCAAATAATATAGCAATACAAAAAGATGGAAAGAGAGATTTGATTTGATTTGATTAAGTAAGGTTTAATGCGGAAGTCAGCATCGTGGCTATTCGTCCCCCTCATCATCAGCTCGACTGCACCAAACTGACGCAAATAGAAAAAAGATAATAATAATAAACGGAAGAGAATAACAATAAATAGTAAATGGAGAACAACGAATAGAAAAATAATACAGAGTAAAAATTGAACAACAACAAGAAAATAAAAGAGGTATAACAGTAACAAGAAATACAACCGAAACTGACAACAAACTAACAAGAAATACAACAACAAGAAACAGCGAAAAAACAATAAGTTAGAATAAAATATAAAACAATACTATTATGTACTTTTGCTGCACTTTTATTAGGGACGGCGGCATCGAGACCACGGGTCCCCGTCACGACAAACAATACTGCACAAACACCAACTACAACGAACAAAAACATCCTTCATAACCCATCTCCTGGTGTCACCAGTCGCCAGAGCTTCGTTAGAGTGCATTACAAAGAACGCAAGTTTCCAGGGTGCACTACGAGAAAGTGAGGGATGGAAAGAGAGGAAAGTTGTTGGAAATAGGTGGCTTTTAATCTAAAATGGAATTTTTCCAATCGCATTAACCATTTGAGATTCACACTAGTCACTTGTCTTATGTTAAATAAAGAAGCAACGTTCTCAGTTCATTTCCTTGAGCCCTTACAATTGCAACAATATAGCATTCTTGGGAAACTGATTTGAGGTCACCGTTAGTTCCCTCAGACAATAATGTGCATGATCATCCTTTCATATTTGCCTTTACGTTCCGTTCGAGAACCTGCTGAACTGGAAACGTTACTTTTTCATTAACATTGAGCATCTTACCACTATGCGGCCCAAACGGCTGGCACGATTGAAAAATTCCACCATTTTAGGTTGAAAAGAACCTTTCTCCAACAACTTTCCTCTCTGTTTTTCTTTCCGTATCTTTACACCTAACGGGATTGGCCTATAACCCCGGACTTTTAACACACCTTATATATCACACTACTATCCATTTCATAAAGATAGGCCCCTGACTTGGCGGTGCTGCCGTGACGTCCAGTCAAAACTTGTATTGCATTGTCGTACCTCGTTGGAATTGTTGGAATATTATCTTTTCAATACTTAAGACACACAAATTTTCTTTGTACTGTATAGTGAGAAAAAAATAGAAATTAATGAAAAAGTGCGTATTTTTTCGTACTTTTTTTGGTAAATCAATGTTTATAGGACTATATCTCGGAAAGGAGATAACATGAAATAATTTCCTGTGCACCATATGTAGATGCATATCTTACCTGTAAGTTCTGAAAATTTCATTACTCAACACGTAGTAATTTTCTTGTTATTCAGTAAAAAGTGAGACATCATTATCTCTGAATTGCTGCGGTGTATTAACAATCTTAAAAAACTTTTAGAAAGATCTTAAAGTAGCTTTTTCAACCAAACTGTTTTGACTTGTTTTAAAAGATAAACAATCACAAATATGACATTATAATTTTCTCAGCTTTGCGCCCTTCGCTATCGCAGTTTATACGGAGTGCTACGTTGCCACATTTTCCTGGCGCGTATACACTCTCAGACGGACGGGTATTTAAACTTGTCACGCACACTGTCCGGCACTTTTAGAGATATTTTTAAAATTTTATGTCTCCACAGATTTTAAACCAATTTCTTATAAATTAACAGGATATACAGAAAATGTGCCAAATGTTCAAATTTAGAAAAGCGAACTCTTATTTTGTTTGGATTTGCAAGTGATGGTCTTCGAAAATTTGTTGCTTTTTGTCAGTTTTTCACTTACTGCACGCAGTACAAAATACACTTGCACAGAAACAAATACAAGCATAAACTTTATTATATGATACAACCTTAGTTGATATGTAATATTGAGTTTACACTTCACAGAAAATCTGTTCCACCACTTGACAGACATACTAATAGCTTTTGGGTAGTTGATTTGTAAAAATCGCGTAAAGCTGGCTTCCGTACAAGGCTTATGTGAATAATTAGTGTAAAAATTTCCTTGTTTTTAATTAAAGTAACATGCATTCATTTAGAAAACAAAGATTTTTGGTTTAGTATTTTTTTTTCTTTTTCTCAATCTGCTGTTTTGCTTATTGATTCATAACTTTTAATACTATTCCTGGGGGAAGCTCATGTAGTTTGGATTCCACGTTAAACAATAGGTCGACGTCTCATATAGCCTCACTGCTGAACAGGACGTTCAACTCAAAATCAATTCAACTTTTTTTTTACTATAAAACTTCATCGGTAAAAACAGCTGAAACACTTTATATGCGGAATACTCTGTAGATATCCCAGCATTTTGATCAATTCCCGGGATACCACTAAACAGGGGTATGCATTTACTTGAATTTTATCGCTCCAAGCTACATCAGAATCTGTCTTTGAATAGGAACGACACGTTTTTTTCTCTCTTTCCCGGCGCAGCCTGAGGTTCACTTGAAACAGAGTTACTATCTTGATCACTCCCGAATACGCCACTGAGCACAGAATAATCAATGTCATTCCTATTCATTACTAACTCATAACCGTCTGAGTCGGAGTCATTCATCAGTTCTGCAATTTCATTATCGCTAAAAATTTTGCCTCTTCTTTTTGTAATACCGCCGCTCGTAAAGGAATATCCATATATATATATATATATATATATATATATATATATATATATATATATATATATATATATATATATATATGCTATAATTAAAAACCACGACATATACTAAGGAAAATATAAATGCCCATTCGTCCGTCTCATTGCAATGAACCCATATGGTGTGAGTGCATGTCTAAGTTTTTGACGCGTACGAACCGAAGGGAAGTGTTGAAGACGTAATCAGTGCAACGTGATTAGTCCCAAATACAGCCCTCGTCACCTACTCATTGCTTTGTTTTTTTTTTTTTGTTTGTTTGTTTTTTTGTTTTTGTTTTTTTTTTTTTTCGTTGAAAGAAAACAAAGGACCCATTCTGTGTTATTGTACATTCGGCAGGGGAATTGATCGCAGAACTTGGGTGAACACGTGATTGCCAAGGATACATTTCTTTTTAACCTTTAACATGTTCGTAAGCTGGAAAGTGTGTATACTGATAGATCTTGAGGTAGAAATGGAGCCATTGTTAATAAGTATACAGGAAGATAACAGGAGCAGCGATGAGTCAACAAACCCATTACGAAAGTGAATGAAGTAAATAGATTAAGAGATGAGTTTTTCGATGTTTTACTTCAACGTTTTATTTCGATTAAATTGAGATGTGTAATGCATTATTATTATTTTTATGATGTGAAAGGTTATAATAGGCCTAAATACTTTTTCCTATTACATTCTTATGAAGTAAGCTTCGCGCTACAAACTTCCTGAACGCGACAACACTGCACGACAGCGTTGCCGCACTTGCACTTACTGTATGCTGTTTCTTCATATAAGCGCGGGGAATTTAAAGATTGGGCTGCAACATGGCTCACCGCTTAACGCAGAGAACATGTTGAAGTAAAAAATTTTTTTAAAAAAATAAATACTCTACCAACTAAACCTTTTTATGTTAATAGTTTCAAATATTTGGAACACTAGACTTCCAAATTTTCGAACAGTGTTCTGTACGTTTCTCTAACTACCATGGTAAAGGAGATCAGAGCGTCGTACATTTGTTTTAATTACACAAAAAGTATCAAGTAATGAAAATTGAACTTTTCACAACTTACAGTTAATGGATGCATCTACATATTGTACACAGGAAATTATTTCACGTGATCTCTTTTCTGAGATATAGTCCTATAAACATTGATCTACCAAAAAAGTACGAAAAAATACGCACTTTTTCATTAATTTTTATTTTTTTCTCACTGCATAATACAAAGAAAATTTTTATGTCTTAAGTATTGAAAAGACAACATTTCAGCAATTCCAACGGGGTACGACAATGCAATATAAGTTTTGACTGAACGTCACGGCAGCACCACGAAGTCAGGGGCCTATCTTTATGAAATGGATAGTAGTTAAGGTAGCTTAAAAATCTCAAGTTTTGAAATGAAAAATGTGTTGAGATTATAACTGCTGACACTCAAGAGATTTTAATATTTTCGTCACGTTCGACTTCAACGCTGCCATACTTTATTATTTATTTATTTTTTTAAAGAGTTAGTTACCGGATTTATTGTTGCGGATATTAAGGCGCCATATTATATTTACGTAAACTTTTGTCAACTGACGTTTACAAACAAATTAAAGTTTCATTGTCCATCTTGGCTGTCTTCGTCTAAATTTAATTTTTGATTCTTTCTTCCTGTTATGCTTTTTGTAATTATTAGTTTATATTTAATTCAAAAGACAAATAACCATTATGGACAGGACTGTCGTTTAGATTGTGAAGAGTGACAGAAATAAGGACTCCAGGTGGCTTCTAATTTTACAATAAATCTCGATAAATCATGAGCAAACTGTCGTGTACGCAATACGGGGCGTATGGGTTTCAACCTTCTTCCTTAAGCCAATTATTATGTACAAATTAAGATTTACTATATTAAGAAATGCACCCTGCTACCATCTTTTCTAAATCCTGCATTTTTCATGTCTTGCCTGAAAAAAATCTCGCTTTGTAAAACCGAGCATTTCATTTATATAAGAATTTAGCTCAAAGAATAATTAATGGGAGAGATTGAAACTTTATTTGCACTTATGTACAGTTCGAAACATAGAAAACGTTGCAAAAAATTTAAGTCCAATTAAATTGGACCCGGTTAAAAAATCTTTAGCTTCCGAACCGGGTTTCGAACCACGAACCTTTTAATTATCGATCCATGACTTTATTCACTCAGCCACGGTGAACTCTACGTACTATGTCACGTACTTTTCCTTTACGTACTAGAATGGGATATTCAAAACATTGACTCGCTGGATACGACGCAGACCTCTCGTAGCTTAGTTATAAGGTGTATACTGAACTTCCACTTGTTCAGGAACACTTTAAGTCGGTAAAATTTATTCTTATTGTGTTCTAAGTTATATTTGATAGAATTATATGATAAAATAGTGCCTAATACTTTTCGTCGTTGTCTGATACATGAATGTCTAATGTAAGAAATTCCTACTTGGATGTTTTTTTTTTTTTTTTTCTTTCTTCAACCGAGAAACTCAATTTTGAAGTAAATGTAGTTACAGCTAGTTTAAGACGAAATTATTTTCAAATATGATATTTGTTATTATATGCTTTTCTTTAACTTAACGGTGTTTCAACTTTGATATTAAATCCAACTACCTTAATGTAATTCATTCCCCTACGTCATATGCTGAATGTTTGCACAACGACGACAGTCGGACAGAAATTTAAAAATATATATATATATATATATATATATATATATATATATATATATATATATATATATATATATTATTTTGCTGTAATATATGTAACTTACAAATTTATGCAAATTTATAACTTACAAATGGCTATGTTCAGGTTGCGGCTTGTCAGATGAGGGTTTAGTGAACGGTATTCCTTCCCTGGTGGTCCTAGGTTCGAATTTTGTCAATTCTTGTTACTTTTTTCTATGTATTCAGATCTTCAAGCTATAATCATATATAGTATCAGCCAGTGAATTAATTGTAGCCAGGGTTGGCAAAAACATGGTTTTTATGGAAAAAAAAACAGGCTTTTTTGGTTTAAACCCGGTTTTTTTGTTTGAATAATTTACTCTATGTATTTATATCACATATGGACAGAAATAAGCTTGTTTCGCCTTGGTGTTAGTATGCAACAACCGGGTTATGCTGGAAGGGGTCACACACGCTTAAAGCGGAATCCAAACCGCTTCTCGGCTTACATCCAAAAGAAATTGTCCTCCATTTGAACTCGAAACCGAAATTAATTGGCCACAAATGCGATAAGTCTGCCGACTCACTCACGAAGGACTCCTGATAAAAATACGTTGACTGATCTTTACATATTTGTTAATACAATCGTCAAGAGTCATTAGGACAGAAGGACAAAAAGATAAACAATTGCACAAGTGAAACCATTATACAGAATTACATATGGACAATTTCAAAGTACTACAGAGTACAGAAGAACTAATTTAATGCAACTCAGTTCACTACGACTTTTAAGAGTCCAAGTTAAAGAAATATAACGACTTACTTTGCATATCAGTAAGAAAAGTGAATAAAGATACGAATTATTTGAGTCCACTTTGGTTCTGACCCATTTATACATAAATAGTTACCAAAGATTCTTGTTATTTCAATAATTGCCTCTCGTGGGGTTAGTATAACCCCCTCTCCAAAAAATTTCGGCATTTCGATGTATTTTATTAATAGTAAACATTATTACAACGAAACAATGTTTAGAATTTTCCTTTTGTTGGATAACAATAATAATAAACTATTAAAATAATCACAAAAGAAACATCCATAAAGTTACATAAAAAAAGTTGCTTTAGTAATATAATCTCTTTGAGTAAAGAATGGGGAATTTAGGACTGAATATAGTACGAATAATATATGGGAGTGAAACGTGATAACCCACAAATATGTGTTCATCAAGATTTTACGAATAGTTACACTTTTACAAACGTTTTTCGTTTTTTTTTTTTTTTTTTTTTGGTTTAAACCAGCCAATCCTGATTGTAGCTGACATTATTTTCAAATATGACACGTTAATACATGCTTTTCATTAGCTTACAATATACAACTTTGAAAATAATACTACATTCAGCTTTGTAGCTACACTTAATTCACTAGCGTTATTGTATTTGCTTCAAGCTTGAATATCTGGAATGCATAAACTAAGTGTAGCTAAAAGAAAAAAAGTAACAAAAATGGGCGAGATTTGAACTCAGGGACACCAGCGTAGAAATTCCGTTCACTAACCCCTCATCTAATAAGCCCTGACGTAAACATGACTATTTGTAAGTTATAAATACTCATCCAAATGACACCATTATGTGAATGTGTAATAACTTTTTGTTCTATTTCTCTTCAAAAAAATAACATATTTAAGACAATTTGATTTATTTTCCATTAGAACTTCGAAAAAGATTATCTGTGTTTGAGTATATTGTCTTCTTTATCAGACATTTCTACCCAATATAACTCCATTCACACAACAGTAAAAAAAAAAAAAAAAAAAAAATGTAACTGCCTTAGAAAATGTTCCTAAAAAGGAAAACTGCATCATGCACCCTGAACGGTGGCGAAACTAACTGGAGCGCGGTGCGGGAGGCTCACGGCAGAAGGGGGTCCATTTAAGTTTCGTAATTCCTCTTTGTAGGTTTTTATATAATTTCACACTTTTCCCTTTAGCCTAAAATGGACACTACTTCTTTCTTAGAAGAGAAGGAAGTTGTAAAGGAACTGTAGACTGTAAAATCTACTCAAAACATATATCACCTCTTTGCTACAACAACTTTAACGGACAGTAATAAAGGAAAAGATTGCATGAAATTTCAACTTAGAATGAATTAGCCAAAGTTTTATTCTTAGATAACTGTCATTGCTAGTAGTGTTCCGTATTTGTTTAGACCCCTATTCATTTATAACTGTACCTCACTTTTCCTGTGACGAGGATAGCACCTAAGCGAGCATTCAGTGAACTAAACGCCATTAAAACCTATATTCATAACACAATGGTGCAGATGACGTTGAGCTCTTTGCCAAACTTTAGTATGGAGAAAAAAAAAGCCACCACATGGTATTGAAAAAGTAGTCAACGAATTCCTCTTCGAAAAAGATCACATGGACAGTTGTTTTTCAGATGGTAATTTATAGGTATACTTAAGAAAGAAAAAGAAAGGGTTTTTTTAGTTTTACGTCCCACGTCTATGCCGGCTAGGCTAAAGGAGACGGTGATGATGAGTAATAAATGAAATGGTGGAATGAAGGAAGTGGGAAGAAACGGGAGAACTCCTAGGAAACCCACGCACACGGTGTTAGTTCATCACAAAGTTCACTTGGGGGAGCAGTGTTTAAACCCGGGACCCCATGCATCAGAGATGAACGCTCTACCACTAATAGGTATACTTAAGTTGGTTGAAATTCCTGCATAGTTAGGGGCTAGATACTGAAACCATCCCCAATAAGGGAGGAAGGTGACATGTAAAAGTAGTCAAATACGAAGATATTAGTGTCGAATTCATAGTTTTCGGGGTCACAAACATGATGCTTAAGTACGAGTTAAGCCTTGGTTGACATGGAGGTCAGAGTGGGAGGGTGACATTCAAAAAGAATTGAAAACGTTCTATACTTGTGTTGAATGCATAGTTTTCGGGATCACTGACATAAATAGTGTGATTCCAGATGAAGTATATGTCCAAGGTCGGACCCAGTGGCATGAGGGTCAGAGGGGAGAACCAATAAAGACTTCCGAACCGTTCCTTTGGCATGGGTTTCAATACACTGGAAGAAACAATGGTAATGCACAGATACTGGTGTCACATCCGAACCTATCAGAGATATGATTTCTGGGGAACTGTTGTACTATCCCCTGACCGGCTAAAATCGTAACTGCTTTGACGACAGAAATTTATTTCAGGAATAGAAGCTTTTTGTGGGGTCCAATTCAATATGAGGACATACAGTACTAAAATGTCTAACATCATCTCTAAAAATAGGTAAAATTTACAGATAAGTAGTGATATCGGGGAGCACGGGGTTCTGAACCGGCAGGGCTTACACTATGTGTATGTCCCTGCTACTGTGAGTCGTCATAAGCTTCTCTTCAAACATATAAAACATACCATGTGTATAAGAAATGTAGAACAGAATAAAATGTAAATAATAAATATGTCATTATAACTAAAAGGTAGAAAATAATTACAAACTAAAGTTGAAGGACAAGTTTTTTAAACAATCACACTTGAAAGGAAAAACATATTTATAAAGCCATTTTCCACTTACGCAGGGCTAAAATAAAGTGAAGAGAGCTCATCTGAAGTGCCACTATTCATCTCTTTGAACAAGAAAACTATGAATTCAACACCAATATCTTTCGTATTCTATTACTTTTTTACATATCATCCCTTTCTCTCCTAGGTATGGTTTCAGTTTCTTTCACCCCACAATACATTGTTCAAATGGTAATTTACACATATAATAGATTCGTTTGAATTTCCACCAGGAATCCATGTTGCATCGTACGGTTTATTGTACTTTTTTTTTTTTCGAGTCGAACTTCCTATATATATATATATATATATATATATATATTACAGTAAGAATGGATTTTTTTTTTTTTATTACCGCCCGACATGTCGTTGTACAAACATTCAGTATATGACGTAGGAAAATGAATTACATTAAGGTAGTAGGATTTAATATCAAAGTTGAAACACCGTTAAGTTAAAGAAAAGCATATAATAACAAATATCATATTTGAAAATAATTTCGTCTTAAACTAGCTGTGACTACATTTACTTTAAAATTGAGTTTCTCGATTGCACAGTATGAGCGTGGCTAGAAGAAACAGTCAATAAGAATGGTCGGGATTCGAACCTAAGACCATTCAATTAGGAATCCCTTACATTAAACATTCATGTAACAGACAACGACGAAAAGTATTTCGCAATATTTTATCATATAGTTCTATCAAATATAACTTAATGAACACAGCAAGAAATTTTACTGACTTAAAGTGTTCCTGAACAAGGGGAAGTTCATTATACACCCTATAACTAAGCTACAACAGGTCAGCGTCCTATCTCAAGGGCGCATCCACCCACTCAACGTTTGGAATATCCCATTCTAGTAGGTAAAGGAAAAGTATGTAAAATCCTACGTAGAGTTCTCCATGGCTGAGTGGATAAAGTTATGGACCGATAACTAAAGGGTTCGTGGTTCGTAACCCGGCTAGGAAGCTAAAGATTTTTTAAATTCTTAATTCTCCAGATCTTAAGATCTTTCCCTCCCTTCGTAATCATCTGATGCTCTAAAAAGAATTCTCTATCTTAATTCAACAACTGCCTAATGTGATCCTCGCAGTTCGGAACCTTTCCTCCTTCTGTTTCACAAAGTCACAATTTTCATCATAATACGGATGCTGTCCGATCATTTTCTCTCTAATTCTAGACGTATATATGTAAATCATTCCTTTCTGTCTCATTATTTGAATCTCTTTTTCTCTCTCACTCTCTGTCAATGTCGTCCATGAACTGTTATGGCTTGGGATCAAACCTTCGACTCTTGAAACTAAATGTAAGCGCTCTAGCAATTTGCTATCGTAACTATATAGGTTTGTTGTTAAAAGCAGCATCATTTTAGATTTTGGCCGGGTCCGGGGGAGGAGGCAGAGATTCTCCGCCGACATAATAGTTTAATTTTTTTTAGTAAAAAAATGAAATGAAATCTTTAAATTTTCCGTCCCACGATTATGCGGGGATAATAAACGAAACTTTGACGATAAGCAAAGAAGGAAATGGCGGAATGAAAAGGTGGGAGGAAACGAGAACCCACGCTCACGATGTTTGTCCACCAGAAAGTTTACTTGGCGCGAGCTGGGATCGAACTTTTTTTTTATTACATTACTACACATTTGATCAAACAATATGTATTTCTCAAGCTCAAGGGTGAGGCAATTACATCCTTCTGTCTTTCCCAAATGACGCCAACTGAAACATTTGCTTGCAATTACTAAACTGCTTTCAAAACTAGAAACAAATCGACGTTTGGAGAAGCACGTGGTACGCTGTTGCCACTTCGTGCGCATCCCGTTAAAAGTCATCAGCTAGAACTGTTCTGTGAGTCTTAAAGAAAAGAAAAATCTCTAAATATTGGTTTGTTTGGATGGATGAAAGGACATGTTGGTCGTCCCAGTTTGTGCGTGTTGGGAAGATTGGGGTGGGCTTTAAAAAAAAACACGCACAAAGAAACGAAAGACTAAAATAGCATCTTTCCTTCTGAAAACACGTGTTTACTAGCAGCAACATTGGAATGTTAAGGTCTGTTGCCAAGGACACCCTCCACCCACTGTTGCTAAAATGACGTTTATGATTCAACCCTCGCTGAGTGACCGCAATAACTATGTGACGTAGATTCCCTTCTTCAAAACAAATCTGCACGTATTTTTGAGCTGTCAATTTGTTCCTAATTTTGAAAGCACTTTAACAACAAATGAATAACACTCATTTCTGTCGGTAGTTTTTAGAGCTCTGCGTCGCATTACAGACTTTGGGAAGCACAAAAGCTACTGCCAGATTGACAATTTCTATAGAATTCACAAGTATCTTCCTATTTTGATGTGATATGCAGCCTTTGAAGAAGGGAAAGAATGGAAATAAGGATGTTTATGAAGCTATGGGAACATTTTGTGACGTGTTGTTTTATTCAGGCTCTAGAAATGCATTTCAGAACAAAGGAATCAAAGAGACGGTTTTAGAGCGATAAACCTTGTAAACTGGTTCCTGGTTTTTTTTTTTTTTTTTTTTTTTTTTTTTTTTTTTTTTTTTTTACGCCACACACCGCTTTAGACAAGGAAAGGTGGAGGATGGGGGTAAGTTGGGTTGAATACCGAAAACAACTAGATAAGAAGTGTATTTCGGAATGCATAAAGCACACGGCGCAAGAGATTGCTCCAACGTTGGACTCAAACTTTTTGTAACATTTTGTATGCTTCGAACTGTACCTTAAATATTGTTCGCAAATCGCTTCATCATTTTTCATGTCAGAATAAGTTTAAAAATAAGAACATTTTTTTAAGACTTAAGAAATAAATTATTATAATTAAATCATTAGATTGACGGAAAATGATTCAATATGTATCTATAAATGCATAACAAGAAATATTATATTACAATTTATAAGCACAAAGTAAAAAGTACACTTTGGTATCTACAGTTATCCATATTTAGAGATCAAGAATTTGACAAAATTAGTCCGGCTATCCACTGAGTATTGGTCAAATGCATCTGCTGATGTAACCTGTTCGTGGATTAAAATACACTACAATGAAAACACAGATACTCAAGTACGAGTAACAAAATCTTTTCATTTGTCACTTAATGCAGAACAGGAAGCTCCGATAAAATCGTAACTAGTGGCAACGAAAAAGAAAAAAAGATTGGAAGTATGCGTGAATCAAAAATGAATTTCCCACTGGAACGTTGATGCAACTGCATTTTGTAGATAATGCATCAATATGATATTCCACTGCATAAGCGAAGTACGCACAACTACAGAATATAAGCATGTTCCATATCGTTACTGGAGAATACAGATAACTTTCTAAGTTTGAAGTTGCCAATTAAAAGCAAGCACTCAACATCTGAAATCTTAAATCTTTTCATTTCAAATGTTTTTAAAATTTCATTCTTAGCAAATCGAAATTCCTTCACTATCCCCAGTGTTCTTAAATTCCCTGGTTTTCCAGGTTCTTCGCTACCCTGCTTTCCAACCTTAATCATAAAGTGATAAAGCCGGCAAAGATATCTGTAGACCTAAACGTAAGCATAGTTGTATCTAATGTTCGTATTCCTTATTTCTTTCTTCTCATTTTAGTGTAGAGAATCTATACACTTTTGATGAGTAGTCAGTTGCTGAAACTTTGGTTACTTATAATTACTACAATTCATACTATATTATGTCAGTTACCTAAATGATTGCCTACAAACAGCTTTCCTTATTTAATTATCTTAAGTACGACACGGTATGTAAAATCACTTGTTAATGATAGTGGGCTAAGATCTGGATACTAGGCACCGATTAATCGGTCGTAAAGTGTTTTTTTAACTCCCTAAAGCTTGAATGTGTTGGCTAAGCACTGTTCCGGCCTTCACCCAGTGTTTATCTTGCACAGTGCGCGGACACAACCAAACTAGGAACCATTGTAACTTTGTATTGTTTTAATGGTTTCTCATTAAACTTTGTTGCCAGATATAGAGGAAATCAATTGGGCTACCGTTTCGTGATCTCAATGCAAACACCTGAAATGATATCTTCGGAGCTTGAACTTCCTACCGTATGACGAAATTCTGACTATCCTACTGTTAGCATGCTAAAAAAAATCATTATCTTGATGACCGGAACGCTAAAGATGCGTATCACCAGTTTGTGATTATCAGAACTATTAATTGACTCGAAACGCTTGACAGGTTGGTAATACAGCAATAATACTTTACGAGAATAACGAAGGAAAGCTCAAGACAAAAATTAATTCATAATTAAACACACACAAGTAAATTAACAATATTTTACTAAATCTAGTATGACATGGAAAATATCAGCAAGTATTGTTGGTAACTTACGATATGGCTACACTGCAGACGGTCAGAGAAAATAAGGAAGCTGCTCAACATGAACAATTATAGTGTAAAGAAGTATTTACCAAAACTTGTAGAAACAATTAACGAAGCCTGTATTACTTTCGAAAGTAAAATACTGCTGAAGAAACAATACAAATCATACCTTACTTTTTTTTTTTTTTGTTTCTTATATTGCATGAACGTTAAGGTGCAATTATTAACGTATTTAAGGACATCCCTTATGTAGGCGTCAAATCAACGTAAAAACAACATTGACACCTTCGCCCATTACCATCCAATTCTGTTCCAACAAGAATAAGAAACACATGCAAAGTAATTTCTGCGTACGGTTCAGATTTCCGTGCTGATCAAGATGTAAAACATGTACAAACACAGACAGCATTCAGATATATTCAGGAATATTTAATTATGCTGATAGCGAGAAAGAGAAGCAATTATGACATAAATTTCGTCAAATGCATATTAACATCGTCAGTTGGTACCCATGTGAAGTCATTGAAGTTACAAGTGTGGGAAAGAGTTCCGTAGTTGGCATATTCCTTACAAGAATAAAAATTTCAAATACTGAAGGTTACCTGAATAGTGACAAACGTATCATTAAATTGTATTTTTGAAAGAAAACATCAAAATTAAAAACAGAAAGAAAGGGAAAATTCTAAATAATTACATAAATATATAAGGAAAAAGGAGCTGCTCGTGTTTCGCCTTAAGTTTATTGATGGGCGCTAAGCATTTATACTTCACTGTAAAGCATTAAATGTGATAGTAATTACTGGGTAAATGATCTAAGAATGAAAAGAATGTGAACAGGGAGAGAAACGGAAGAGCTCTGAAAAAACCAGCACACTCGGTGTTTATTTAAAACAAAACCCATATCGCGCACTCATTGTTTGAATGTAGGAACATTGGCCCCAGAAGTGAACATTCTATCGACTACACCACCGAATTTCTGTAGTATCAATATGCACAGTACTTGATACCCACGTTAAATATTAAACGGATTCTATCTCTTAAATCAGTCCCCTTAATTGAATGTAACACGCGATAATGGACATTCATGAAGAAGGAACCTGTTTGCTTCCTCAGTTCCAAAGCCAAAGGATGTTTCCTTGAAAAATAAGATAGAGATCCCATTTACAATTTTCTTTCTCACAGTACAGGTACGAAAACGTCAACTTTAAAACAGGAACTGCGCATTGTGAAATTTCATTTCTTCCACAGTGTACTGGAAATAAGACAACTTAGATAGCATTTTCTAATCATTTTCTTTTCATTCGTTTCGTTGGGAACTGCTAAGTAAAGAAACCCAGCTTTTGTTACGTACTTTTGGAAAAGTTAGCAATTAAAAATCAGCACTCAATCACATCTGAAATCATCTCAGAATTTTCATTTTAAAGATTTGTAAAACCTCATTCCTGGAAATTCCTTGACTGTAACAGAATTCTCTAACTTTACCTGGCCTTGACGAATTCCGTTACTTTTTCCTGGTTTTCCAGCTTTATTGTCGTCCTTTAAAATACAAGGTAAAAATATACATAATATATAGCAGAAGCATTCACATTTTAGTGCATGCCATTGATGGAGTCATGTCCCTTAAAGTTGACACTGAATCTGGAATCCCCTTAGCTCCCAATACAGATTAATTATAAGAACATTACTAGTATAATAGGTATTTACTTGTGTTTAACATCAGGGTTGGCTAGTTTAAACCAACTGTTTCTTTCAACAACTAAAAAAAAAAGTTTAAACCAAAAAACGAAAATTTTTCGTAAAAGTGTAAGTGTTCGTAAAATCTTGATGAACACACGTGCTATCTAAGCATACGTCGGTTATCAAGTTTCACTTCATATATTATTCGTATTATATTCAGACCTAAATTCCCCATTCATTACTCAAAGAGATTCTACTACAAAAGCAACTTTTTTTTTTTCAATCAAAGGAAAATTCTAAATATTGTTTCGTTTTAAGAATGTTTACTATTAATAAAATTTATCGAAATACCATACTTTTTTCGGGGGGGGGGGGTCACAAACCTCACGAGAGGCATTTACTGAAATCAGAAGTATCTTTGGTATCTATTTATGTATAAACGGGTCAGAGCCAAAGTGGACTCAAATAATTCTTATCTTTATTCATTTATCTTACTGATATGCAAATGAAGTCGTCGTATTTCTTTAACTTGGACTAACAAAAAGTTGTAGTAAACTAACTTGGACTTAATTAGTTCTTCTGTACTCTGAAGTATATTGAAATTGTCTATATGTAATTATGTATAGTGGTTTCATTTGTGCATCTTTTTGTCCTTTTGAAATGACTCTTGAGAATTATATTAATAAGTAGGTCTACGTAAAGATCAGTACAACGTATTTTTATCAGTACTTCGTGAGTGAGTCGGCAGGCGTATCGCATTTGTGGCCAATTAGTCCCGGTTTCGAGTTCAAATGGAGGATAATTTGTTTCGGATGTAAGTCGAGAAACGGTTTGGACTACGCTTTAAGCTTATGTGACCTCTTCCAACATAACCCGGTTGTTGCATAATAACACCAAGGTGAAACAAACTTATTTCTGTCTATATGTGATATAAATACATATAGAAAATTATTTAAACGAAAAAACCATGTTTTTTGATTTTTTCAATAAAAAACATGTTTTTTGCCAACCCTGTTTAACATTATAGGCGTTAAGTGCCACAGATGGCGGTTCCAAAATACAAAATTTACGGAGAAATGAACAGAATCAGACGAAAAGTCACCACGTGAGTAACAGGAAAAAGGTCATCACTGTAAGCTGATTAATTAGGAGGAAAAAAACTAGGTTAAATTCTGGACTATATGTCGAGTTTATTATCAAAACGGTTGTTTTTCACTTTAAGGTATCAGTAGCATTTAATTCTTCAAGGGCATATGTTTCTGCTCCTGTATTGATTTCCTATCGCAACAGCCTATAAATGTTTAAAACAGCAGTTTTAAACGTGAGTTCGTGTTCATGAGGGATCTTATCTACAACAACAAGGCGCACAATGATGAAGGGTTTCTGACTCAAAGTTCGTCTTGTCCTTCACTACTGAATTACTACAGGCCAGTTTATTTCAAAGTATCTATTATCCGAATGCTATGCAGTGCTACAGCAAAGAACAAAATAACTGTAAACAATAGAATTTTGGGTGATTTAAATTCATTTCTCCCATGGAACAGCGTTGAGTGATATTACGGTTTACAACTTAAAAATTTCGAAAGGTTTCAACGACTGGTTTTGTCTTGCTGCGATGCCATTACTTGAGCTGCATGAGAAGCTTAAAAACATAGTGAACGCATTTTTTTCTATTAAAACAAATATATTTATTGCAGAGATGTCAAAAAAAAAAAAACAAACAAACAAACAAAACAAACAAAAAAAAACGGAAGAACCAAAAGATCTGGAAGAAAAGAATCTTGTTGCGCCACGTTTACCACGTAAAAGCATCAGCTGCGTAAGTTGTCATGTTGAAATGGAATGTAGAGAAGAAACGTTATTCATCCAAATGATTGTCTCGACAGCCCAATGGTCATGACGACGTAGAAGGGAAGGCTTTTACGGGTAAAAGAATATCTACGTTACGATATTCACAAATTCCACAAGTTATTCTACTTGGATACAAGAAAAATAACCCAAGACATTTTTATATTAAACCATACAATCTCCTTAACGCCACAATGGAAGAGGTCAAGCAAGGAATGACAAAGAACAGACAATGCAGCCATAGGCTCGACACTACTCTCCAAAATTTCATGATGAGAACCAACCATTGACAGAAATGTATAAAAGTTTTGTTACGTGTTGGAAGTTTCTGATAAAAAGGTTCAGCTGGTATGTAACTTCAAAAGTGGACATTTTTGTAATAAATTTTCTATTTCTAACCCAAAATTTTTAATTGACAAATATAGGCCTACATTCCGAACAAATTTTAATTGGCAAAATAAAATCTGATTCTAACGATATCGGAACAAAATGTAATTTGTTCTGATGATTTGGTTTCAAAGCGTCCCTTATCCTAGCTTTAATTTCAAAATGTCTCTTCTCCAAAATATTTTCTTCAATATTTCGGACATAATTAGTATAATAATGTACACTTGATTGATAATAAACTCTTACCAAAGTAAAGAAACCACACAAAATATTTCATAATTCCGAGAAGTTTTTAAAGCATTGGCTGTTTTTTCTCTGTACCAAAACTTTTGTAAAGTGAACAAGAGATCTTCTGAAAATACACTCGGCATATAAGTTCGCGTATTGAAACAATATTAGGTAAACAGGCATATAGAGCACCCTATGGCAGTGTTTCACACCCATTGACTTGTTAACTAACCAAAGACGTGTATGCTGCAATAATGGAGGGAAATACAGAAATGTAGTAATAAAAGTAGTAAGAGGGAAATATCATCTGAACCAAATGTGGTAAAATTTTGGGAGCTATTCCATTCCTTTGTAGCATAAATTTGTAAAATCCACGGAAGAAGTATCTTACTTGATTTCATATAGAATTATACAAATGGTCAAAATATATGGGGAACTTTCCTCTTTCATATATAATAATGTAGAAATACGAAATGAGAAGTTTGCTCTTCACCACGTAGCACTCCATAACAAAGACGTACTACAAAATGATCATAGAAACGTCGCAAAGCTGTGCCACATGCATACCATATAAAATGTTTTTCCAGTATATACCCGCTGTCGCTGACGCGCCTATTCCCTACGAACACACACTTTGATACTGCTAGGGCCCCTGCTGCCTTCACTCGGTTAGATAGTATCTGCTTTTTCGTGGCCATCCAGTGCAAGTTGATTTGTGTTTTATGCACTTTCGTAACGTTCAGCCAAAGTATGCCAACTAATGAACTAGTACCCGAAATGTGTTTTCGCATACGCGTATACTCAGTCACTAACACACTCGTTTCCTACGGACGAATTCCCTTAAAGGGCACCTATTTTGCCCTTCCCTGAACCGGAACAGATGCAAAATTTAGTTGTAGTAGCTACCTATTGAAGTTTTCACCTATAGAAACACACGAGTTTCTCTAATACTTATGGAAGATCATTTCCTTTGCATATTTTAAATCGGCAAGTTTTACCATCCAAAGCCTAATCAGACAAGTTTTTACTTTGGTCATTTCACTCGATTCTCCGATTAAGTAATTTAGTTCTTTTTGTTCCGGATTTCAATGATTGACTGAGGTTTAATAGGGACGTTAGCAGCGAGGCTATTTGTCGCCATCACTATCAACACGACTGCCGTAAATAAAAGTTAAAAATCAACATATGTATGAAAATGTAACAAAAATACTGCTGCACAAGAGAAGTGAAAAAAGAGATAACATATATATGCAATTAACAAATATACCGTAAAACAGTAATAATAATAATACAACAATACTAATAACAGTACAATAAAAATATAAAACTAAAACAGTATCAAAAATAACAATAAAACATCAGAAATCAACGTTAGAGACGAACTTTTCCACGTGGGCCAAGTACTATTGTCCATTCAATATCCATGAGGTTGTCTTCCACCAAATCAGATTTCAAGCAAACTGCAGGTAGCTTATGAACAGGTGGAGATTTTGTTCTTTCTGGGAAAGTTCCGTATCACTAAGTTGAAGTCTGGGTAAATTTTAGATCGGCCATATAAGGTGAGTGGCGAAGATCTGGAGTTCGCCGAACACCAACACTAACAGAAACACATGGAGTTTAGGAGAGTTCGCGAGACGATGCGACTTGGGTCTGAATTTCTGGACGTTCGTCAAGAACAAGATGAGAACGTCAGACATCTGAGTTGTCACAGATTTACAAGAGGTAGCTGCAACAATAAAGAGTCATTCTGTAATTTCTTGGTATCTTTAACCTGACCGGCGTTAAAAGTAATAACTGTACTAATGAGAAAAGGGGAAGAGAGTCCGTAACAGCATTCGGACGAATTGCTTCAACAGTGGCACTATCAGCATTTTTATTTTTAATTACATGGTATCGGACTACAGGTATCATGGTACCTGTCTTTCCCACAATATATACAACTTGAGGGCTTGTCTCGTTCTCGCCTGCTTTGGGCTCTCTACAAGAGAGTTAGCTCTACCTTCACTTTATATTTTTAGTACGGTACCCATAAAAAGTTATTAAATATAACCGGGCCGCTTGAAAGGAGAACTTACGCTACTCTCATATCCCATAAGCACGCCCTCAGCGCAGGATTAGCGTGGGGCCGACGCGTTCAAGGGAAATGGAGATTCACGAAAACCATTCCCGGCAAAAAGAACCTCTTGATGAATGACAGACACCCAGCAACCTACAAGAGAACAAAGGAACAAAAAAAGGTATGGATGTTTTTTTTTTTATCGTTCTGAGCATTTTTATTACCTTCCTTTTTAATATTTTCAAGAACTCGGACACCGGACAACACAAACACTGGATGCACACAACACATAGAGATTGGTGCAAGTCATCCCAGATGAAGGAAGAGGTCCAAGGACCAGTACTTCCCAAGACTGCCATCAACCATCCGAGAATGATTGTAGCGGTATTCGAGGCTCAGAGAGCATGTGAGAACATGCGGATGAAGGGTGATGCATACATGAAAAAATAAAGCCGCCCTCTCAGCTACAGCCCCATTGTTCCATCTGGTAGAAATTCTTTATGAATTGTGCCATTACTGTCAAAAAAAAAAAAAAAAAAGCATTGTTTTGATGCATGATTTTTCTGCTTTCTCATGATTTTCTCATGATTCTTATGAAAAATGCAGATTTTTCTGCTTTTCTGTATCTTTTTCCGACGAGGTGATACAGGAGAACGCCATTCCATGCTTTGGCGTTTTCTTTCCGCATCGTACTTCACACCAGGATTCATCCTCAGCAACTACAGTTCAAGAAATTTGGACTTTCATCCGCCATAACGACAACATCCTGTGAGGCAAGAACACGTGTATGCTTCCGGTCATCACTCAAGTGCTGTGGCACGAATCGACAACATGCTTTCCTTTTCCCTAAGTCGTTGGTGAGGATAAGTCTCGCAGATTCACAGCTAATGTTCAATTCCTCAGCAATCATTCGCACAGTTAATCGGCGATTGTTCGTGATTAATGTCCTCTCATTTCAATGTTTTCGTCTGTACGAGAGCTTGACGGCCTTCCGCTACAGGGGTTATCAGAAACACTACCTCGCCCTTCTCGAAAACGGCCGAACCACTCGTAAACACACTTCAAGGACACTTGCTTGATCTTCATAAACCTGTACCAGCACATCATGGGTTTCCTTCGGTGTCTTGCCAAGCTTAAAACAAAACTTTAAATTGATCCTGTTGATTCTTCGGAATACTTATTTAAAGAGTAGCAACAAATACCTGGACTAAAAAGTTGTTGTTGAAAAATCCAATTATACTGAAGAATACTTGTGTTAGCATCAAAGATAATAAAAAATGATACTAATAGTTTTACTAATGCACTACATATTTACTGGTAATACCGGCATTCATGGACTTAAACCCATCAAACGTATGAGGGATAGCGTCGCCGAGGACACTATTCACCAAAAGTATCTTCTAAAATATAAAACTGCATATTTTATTTCAAATAGACTATAAGCATAATCATACATTAATGTGTTCTATAATTATCTCAAGCTCATCCTTTAAAAAAAAAAAAAAAAAAAAAAAAAAAAAAAAAAAAAAAAAAAAAAAGATCCATTCAGCACATTCAGAACGTGAAAGTATTTAATTCGACCAATGGAAGTCCAAAATCTGATAAAAATCACTTTCAATGTGATCACCTTAGTTTTACCAATACAATAGTAATAAAAAGCTCAAAAACCCAGGTGGATTTTTTCAGGTGGAACAGGCGTGTCAGTGATGGCGGGTATACGCGTAAGCGAAGATAGTGAAAAGAAGTTACGTTTTGGTACGGATATGAGTTTCAATAGCACTTGTCATAATTTTATACTCGTAACGCTTCACTTGTAAACATAAAATACAATTTTTGTACACTATGCAGAAATACAATGTCCGTGGAAAATAACATCTAATAGAGCCATCTTTCTTATGCACTTACTTATTTTATCCATCGTAATGCACCTGTAATAATTTTACACTAATAACTCTACACTTGCAAAGCTAGAATACAGGTGTATTACTTTGTATAAAATTCTGTCGCTTGCAGAAATGTATTTTTTATACATACGTCTTTTCATACAATGTATTAAATTTTACCTGTATACCTTCCAAAATGTGGTGTGCCAAAACTACACCAGCACTGTTTTTATTACGCTTTCGGTTGAGCACCAGACAGACGACCAACTTTGGAATCAATCCCCTCTATTGTACTATCAATTGTACCAAATATACATAATAGTAAAAAATAATAGAAATAAATAATAGGTAGTACAGTGTAAATAACAGTAACAATCTCTCCTTTAACAAATTGATGGGTACATGCTAATTACGGTAGCCGCTATATAGCATTTTCAACTCTCACTTCAAACAATTTAGTTCTAAAATTGATAAAATGCAGTTTATACTGCGAAATAAAAATGTTGCGAACAAAGCCGAAATTGCATGTTTACGTACTACGTTTTCCATCAATAGGTTATTATTTAGTAATAGTTTAACAGTAATCGCCAGGATATAAAGCCACATAAAAAATAAAGTCACTACCAAAAAATTTGTCTAAAATTTTAACCTTTTCATGTATAATTTGATTTGAATACAAAGTGATCCTCTACCTCTTCCCGTAAGGCCTAAATCCGCCTAATTTTCTTCTGCCACTGATGCCAGGTACATCGTGGGTGCTATTTAGTTTTCCTGTCGGAAACTATAAAATTCCCGTATAACTCTTACTTTTCATAAATCCCAAATAATTTTAAAGAAAACAAATTCAAATAAAATTCCCTTTTTACAGACTACTATTAAAATTTACTATTTACTATTTACTCTTTGCAAATCTACAACTAAATGTAGAAGCTCTGTAAGTCCATCCCTGAGAACCTTCCCTAATGTAGGGTGACCAAATCATCAACTAGATAAAACGGGACACTTTTTATATCTAAATAGGTTGCTCCCCTAAATATATTTTTTAGCCACTCCGCTCGCTCTCTCTCTCTCTCTGTATCTCTCACAAAAAGGGATAAATTTACACTTTTTCGTTTTAAAACCTATTGAAAAGGTTGTGAAATTAATTAGATAACAAATAACTATCAACAGCTAACAAAAAATGAGATATTTGAAAACATTACTAAAAAAAGATGAGCGCTCAAATCTGTCACCGACAGGGTTTATAATTACTCTCAGCATCGGATTGCAACTCCTTTTATTTGCATTTTCTTACTTTTAAACATTATTTCACTTATAACTAGTTTTCTTGTTACTTCCACTTTTATAGTTTGTACCTTTGTTCTGCCGGCGGGAGCTCATGTGGTTCGGATTCCACGTTAATCAGTAGGTCCACGTCTCATATAGCCTCGCTGCTGAAAGGGACGCTGAACTAAAATCAACTCAACTGTACCTTTGTTCCCTTTTCGTAGTGTGTTACATCTTAGTCAAATCACATGAGCTCCTCCGTGGCTAAGCGGTTAGCGTACGCGCCTTTGGCGTGGGAGACCCGGGTTCGATTCCCGGCGGGAGCTCATGTGGTTCGGATTCCACGTTAATCAGTAGGTCCACATCTCATATAGCCTCGCTGCTGAAAGGGACGCTAAACTAAAAAATCAATCAATCAACTTAGTCAAATCACGTAAACACTGTACTGTACTGTACTGATGACAGTGCCAATCTTCCACCGCCCGAAACAGAGAGTAAAAACAGATTACATTTGTTCTTCATACGATTTTCAGTCCCTTGCACTGTCGTCTATGGAGTGGGGAGACCTGATGGAAAACAGTGCAGCCACCACATCACCCCACTAATGATTATAATCAAACGTCTCAATATTTAAAATAATTTGAGGGAAAACTGTAAACGACTCAACTGTCTATGTCTTTTGTGTATACTCGATTTATATAAATACTGTTGACCTATATTAGAAATACAAAATAACGGAACGAAACTCCAAGTCATTTGAAATAACTGTACAAAATCACTCTCAGTTGTGAATATGGATTACTTATTGTTGTATAACGTTATATCGCTTAATCCTCGATGTGCCGTATACACTGAGAAAAAGAAAAAAACATAAATGGCGTACGTAAAAACGTAGGTTACATGTGTAAATCCTGTAGTTGTTGGACTTAACGTACAGCAAACATATAACTGAAAAAGTATGTTTTATGCGTACTTTCCGTACAAATAAAAGACCTGTATATTAGCTGTCAGGATCTCACATATAGATGAACGTATGTAACATACAGCTGACATATATAACATACGTATATGTATATAATATATGGAAGACTGTTAGATGTCAAAACATCCAGTAACGGCATGGTGTAACACATAAGCGGGAAAGAGAGCAGTATGTATGTAGCATATGGATAACGTATGCCACATACTGATTTCTGTAGTAAACATAACGGTTCCGTATATTTGTACAATATACCGCTGTCCGGATAACGGATTTTTCTCAGTGTACCTAAGGAACCTAAAAATTATATTGATAAACAATTATTCAACGTATAAAAATCGGCCCATGAAATCAAACTTGCGGTCATATGCACTAAGTTTTTGTCAATGTCATGAAAATGTTATTTCGATATTAATTTTATGAGCACACATTAAAAATTACCAAGCGATGCTTTGAGCGTCGGACCAGGCCATACCCATGTAGTCGGCATCTATGGTGTACGGCATTACCGATTTTCAATACTACATTTCTCTTTAGTTTTGTAAGAGGAACACCACTAATATGTTTTGAAATGAAATTAAATATCTAGTTTAACATCCAACGATTATGCACAGAGGCTAAGGGAAACGGTGATGATGAGAAATGAATGAAATGGTGGAATGGAGAAAGTAGAAGGAAACGGAAAACCCCACGCACACGATGAATGTCCACCAAAAAGCTGACATGGCGCAAGCTGGGATCGAACCAGGGACCCGAAGCACCAGAAGTAAACGCTCTACCACTGAGCCGGAACATGTGCAAGACTCTTTCCCAAGAGTCTTAGTCTTGGTCTTGGTCTTGCACCCATTGGTCTTGGTCTTGGTCTTGCATCGGGATTCCTGGTCTTAGTCTTGGTATTGCATGCATAACTCTTGCAAAAACTGCAAGACCAAGACTCTTGTGCTCATCACTAGTTACGGATATCCTTCAGTTTCACGTCTCACGATTACGCCCTTTAGGTTAAGGGAGACGGATGATTAAGACAAGTGAATAATGATGGAATAATTGGTGGAATGTGAATGTGGGAGGAAACGGGAGTATCCCAAGAAAAGTCACTGAAACAATGCATTCCACCAAAAAATTACTTGGAAGGGGATCGACCCAAGGACTCCTACCACCAGAGGTAAGCACTCTTCCACGAGCCACACTGGCCCCTATGTTACGGATAATATACAAATATGAATTTCAGTATATCATTACCGTTTAAGGAGAATTTTTTTCCCAAAGAGTAAATTACCATGCATAATTTTCGAGAAAATGTAAAAGAAAAAAAACATTTTTATAAACGGAAATGTTAATGCTGTACGCTGGAACAAAGTTATGTTGGAACATACACACTGTACATGTTTTTACATATATGTAGATTCACTCTAACAGATACACTTGTCTCCGAGGCTTATTCACTTAATCCAATGCAACAGAGACAAGAATACACACACGCACACACAGACACACACACACACAAACAAAAAAAAAGCTGGATGATAGTTTAAAACATCTCTTTAGTGTGACTCGAAGCCAACAATGCATTCTACCTCATGATCCGAAGCCAAATTCACCGGGGCTTAAAGTTTCGCCTATCCAAGATTCGCCTAATACCTCCTAGCTTTGCAAACGTCAATCTAAACGATGACACAGAGCTAATTTTCTTATTAGGCGAAAGTTGAATTTTTCTTAAACCTTGGTTTAGCTCGTATATGTTGGTAGTCCTGCACCTCATTCATAATTTATAGTATATAAAAGACACAAAAATTAACCAATCCTTGATACTGTGCACTATTGGGACATGAACGATACGGTTTGGTTGGATCAGACCCACTGCTGCTTCAGATGATAAAGGTGATTAAAACAATCAGTTTTAAGGAGAGCTTTTATGTTTTAATATTTTAGGTTTCATATAGGCCTAATAAACTCTGCTTCTTTCAGAACAGGAAAGGTACCTATTACACTGAAAAACTAAAAAGAATAAGAAAGAATGAATTTCGAAAGATTCATAAAAGTTATGTATAGTTCAAGGGTAGTTCAACACTAAGATAACGCCAACATGTCACTTTCATCTTGTTATTTGATTCCCGAAATGTGACTTCCTTACAATTAATGCATATATCTGAGTAAAACAATCTCGAACAAAAATAGTTGAACTAAGGACATGAGGGTTTTACATTTACAATACACCAGCTTCAGAAAAGAAACTGATACTGCGGTATGTCCAAACAAGTAATTGGGTAGCATTCTTCATTTTCTCCTCCGATCCGCAATCAATTGCTGGAATATCTTACTCCAGCCGAGTTTGCTTCTGATAGTACACCTTCAATACTTGTCGTCTGCTCGCACGTTTTTTTTTTGGGGGGGGGGGTAAACTGAGGGATGAGTGGCTGGTGTGAAATAAGTCTTCTGTATGTGAAATACCAACAGAATAGCCTCACTATCATGCGATGCATAAAGGTGTAATTCGAAAAATTATCCCACTTTTACGAGTTCTTCAGGATTCGTAGTAGATGCATCAATTGACCAAGCGCCATTTTGCGATTTTCGAGATTTTTACATCAGTGAGTAGGAAACAATATAAATAATGTAAAAAAAAAAAAAAAAGGTTTGAAACCTTACATATTTGTTTAAATGTTCAGGAAAAGCTATTCGACGAAGCGCCAAGTACTGGATCGTAACGGGAAGGTTTCTATTTCCTTCAATATCTCACAAAGGAAGAGAGGGAGATTATATATCGAAGTGGAAGATGGTTTGTACTCCAATCGAAAGCACTAATGACGCCTATTACGAAATTGTAATAAAAATTTTCCGAATGCATGTACTGTTTGAGTTTTATGAATATATATGAGTGTCCCGAAAATCCATTTCCATCCTTAGAAATCGCAAACAGTGAACCAGATGCCAAAACAGGAAAACACGTGTTTAATTATTTTAAAAGTACAACGTATCAAAGAAAAAAGTGTTGTACCAGGGTCAGCCGCAAGGTCGCAGGAGGAATCCAACTCAAAAATTGCAAATATTGAGGGGGTCAAGTTGCATATCGTTGGAAACCTGTTGGGAAATGAAACGAAAGAAGACGGAACAAGTCTCGGCTCTCTAGAATTATCCTGTGCAAAATGGCCACCGGTCAAAATGTTAGCAAAAACGTCATTGTAAAGTCTATGACCATCTTTAAAAAAATGAAACGGTAAGACAGATGTCGAAACAGGAAAACACATGTGTAATCATTTCAAAAGTACAATGATTGAAAGTAAAAATATTTGTCCCAAGTCCTCTATAGGGTTCCAGACGGGGCCCTACTCAAAATTTTCAAATGGCAAGGGGGCTCAAGAAGGATATCGTTTGAAGCTGTTGTTAAATGAAAGTAGATGGAACAAGTGTGTTCGCTCTACAATAACACTGTGCAAGCATCATGCATTTTAGTTCTTCTTTCTGTAGTCGGGTTTTAGTTTGTTTTCACTTCAATTCTTATTCAACGGAAAGAAAGGAAATGCCCCTACTGTGAGATTCTGCTCTTTGAGCCCAGTAATATCTAAATAAATAAACAAATAAAAGAAAAGAAAATTAAGAAATAAAGAAAAGAAAAGAAATAACATTTGACATCTTTGAGTATATAACTGACTAGCTAACATATAATGTACAATACTGGTACTTATCCTCGTTGTCTGGACTATCAAGTATAAAATGATTCAAACAAAAAAAAAAAAATCTTGCACCAGGAACAGCGAATACGTACAATCGTGTCATAATGACAACAAGTACCGATTGCTAAATGGAAAGCGGATGTGCTTGAAGAATCGAAATGAGGATGTACATTTTGACCGGCCACCATTTTGCACAAGATAGTTTTAGAGAGTCAAGACTTGTTTCGTCTTCTTTCATTTCCCAACAGGTTTCCAACGATATGCTACTGACCTCCCTTACCATTTGAAAATTTTGAGTAGGACCCCATCTGTGGAGGACCCTGGGACAAATATTTTTACTTTTAATCATTGTACTTCTGAAATGATAACACATGTGTTTTCCTGTTTTGACATCTGTCTCACCGTTTCGTTTCGTTTTTTTTTTTTTTTTTTTTAGATTGCAATAGACTTTACAGTGACGTTTTTGCTGACCCTTTGACCGGTCGCCATTTTCCACAGGATAATTCTAGAGAGTCGAGGCTTGTTCCATCTTCTTCCATTTTCCACAGGTTTCCAACGATATGCTTCTAGACCCCCTTACCATTTGCAATTTTTGAGTTGGACTCCGCCTGGGACCCTGCGGGTGTCCCTGGGACAACACTTTTTGCTTTGATACGTTGTACTTTTAAAATAATCAAACACGTGTTTTCCTGTTTTGGCATCTGGATAACTGTTTGCGGTTTCTAGGAGTGGAAACGGATTTTCTGGACACCCTGTATATTCATATAACTCAAACAGTATATGCATTCGGAAAATTTTTATTACAGTTTCGTAATAGGCGTCATTAGTACTTTCGATTGGTGTATAAGCCATCTTCTACTCCAATACATAATCTCCCTCTCTTCCCTTGTCAGAACCGTGTTTTGGCGTTTGGTCAATGGATGCATAACACCATTCAATTAATTGTCTATCTCTCGAGTAGTTTCTAACAAGTTTCTTCCCTTTCTGGAACAGAGTCGTGTCTCTTCTTAAAAATTCGTGTAAAACAGTATCACATCATCCATATTTCCCCATGTATTTTCATGTATTTAAACATTTTGGCTGGTTGATGAAATTTGCCTTCTTTGTGAATCAGTTAAAGCAATCAGAAAAATACACTTGAAAGAAACAAATAACAAGATTAAACGACACAAGCCTATCATTTGTAACTTTATATCTACCTAACCTACAGAGATGACATATACGAAACAAAGGAAATTTTGTTTAGAAAATATTTTGTTATAAGCTCGAAGACCGTATAATTGAACCTAAGGTAAGAAATCAAGGAAAACATGATTGTTCTATAAACGGCGGCGGCTTGAATATATACAGATTTGTAGATCTTTTGAAACAGGAGCAAGCAGAAAATGAAATGAAAATGTATCAACTCCAGGTGGGACACGTCGCTAAATCAAAGAAAGCAAAGTGGTGACGCCTTTATCGATGTATTGTGAAGAAGGGTTGGAACACAAGAAATAGTCATAATACAGCACTTTGATGCTGCAGTGTCTCACTACATTTCATTTATAAGTGATTCTTGGTGCTTTGTTTATTTTATGATTTATGCAAACTTTCGTATAATTTCTATCACTCCATTTTATGTTTTGTTTTCTGTCTGGTTTGGTCATTTTGTAACTTCGTGTAGCATTATCACAGCTCGATGTCAAGCGTACTTATACTATCTATTCATATACCATAATTGTGCTTAAGTTTTATGTAGTAATTCTGTAACTTCATCTAACATTTTCATATTTCGATGTCAAACATATAATATCAGTCATATACTGTCATAGTCTAGTCATATGCTGTAATTGTGCTTATACTTTTTAAATATGTGTCTTTTAAATGTACATTTTTTAAATTTATATACAAATTTTTAAGTAATTTCTTGACAGTACTACCAACATAATTTCGTATTAGGCAAATCTTGAATTCAAAATTCGCCTACACTTTCTCTTGAGTTAACATCTGTAAATTCCATTACCTGCAGTTATTACGCGAATCTTGAATAGGCGAAAGTTGAAGTCACCGAATGCACAAAACCACTCGCATTTCGTCGCTGGCAGCTACTAGACCAGCAGGAACACCAACTTCTCATAAGACCACGCAGTGGAAACGGAAAACTTCAGAGGGAAATTCAGTGCAGTTGTCTCGCAAGAAATTCCGCAGGGTAAATCGTGTTTATTTTCACTATGTCTGCTTAGGTTTCGTAATTTTGACCGTATCCATGTGTACATAGTGCACTGACAAGGATAAACCGTAAATGAATGTTGTAAATAGCCAAAAAAATAATAAATATTTGATTTAATAATAATTACTCTGAGAACTTTAGTTTACTCTCCCTCATTCATTCTTATTTTTTATTTACATTTTTGCAGTGTCAACTAATTTTAGCTACTTCAGTCCCATGGCTAACATATCATTATGCAAAAGTTTATGCAAATAGAATTTCACATCTTGCATAAAATGTAATAATCATACTGATGTTATGTGTGCTAGCTCTGCCAAACGTGTAACAAAAACGTGTAACAAATACAGAATATTTTCTTTTAAATAATTACATTTATAAGTGAACGATAGTCCTCTCGATACTTGAGAGGATACATATTTTTATGTAAGAACATATTATAATAAATTTATAGAATGAATGCAACTATTAGTAATATTTAAGGTCTGTTAACAAAAACTGGCTTGTTAAAGCCACTTTCTAAACAAATTAATTAATATTCAATCTGTATCCTTTTATTAACGTAAAATTAGTAAGAATTACAGTAATATCGTATTTAGGAGCATTATTCATTTATCTAACTAACTAACTAACTAACTCTATAGCCTATGGAACCCGAAGGTTCAATGCCGCGTTCACAAAAGCTCTCCACTGACTTCTATCCTTAGCTAACTGCATCCAGTTTCTACTTTGTATTCCAATCTCTGCGAGATCCATCTTAATATTGTCCTCCCATCTGCGCCTAGATATTCCTAATGGTCGTTTTCCGATTTGTCTTCCTGTCAAGACTTTGAAAGCGTTTCTACTTTCTTCCATTCTAGCTACATGACCCGCCCACCTAAGCCTCCTAGACTTCACGACCCTAACAATGTTGGGTAAACCATATAAATTATGTAGTTCCTCGTTATGAAGTTTCCGCCATTCCCCACTCCTGTTCCTCTTGGGTCCGAATATTCGTCTCAAGATCTTGTTCTCAAATACTTTCAGTCTATGTTCTTCCCTCAGGGTAAGTGACCATGTTTCGCAGCCATACAGAACAATAGGCATGATTACCGTTTTGTATATTTTAAGCTTCAAATTTCTCGACAGAATTCGCGACGACAAGAGATTTTGAACCGAATAGTAACACGAATTCCCTGCTTTTAGTCGACATTTAATTTCTCCGTGAATATGATTTTCCTCTGTTAATATTGATCCTAGGTATTTGAAACTATCCACTTTATCAAAAGTATTATTTAATATTTTAACGCATCCATAGTTTGCTGTATTCCGGTCCCGACGCACTTCAGTAGATATCCCCGCGGATAGACGGCCGAGTCAGCAAAAAATTATCTTGTTTTCCTAGAAATCGATACCATTTCCTGGAATTGGGAGGCAAGTTTCGACAAGCCTTTAGTTGCTATGTTCATAGCCTTTTACGGGTAGTACAGAAGCGCGTGGGAAAATTTTGGTTTATTTGAATCCCCGTTACCCCCTACTCCTCCTGGAAAGCCAAAGAGCATAAGCGATTTAGCCCCTTGATCCTATTCCCACGAGATGACTGTAGAATATGAACTGAAAACATGATATTCAAATGATCGAAGCTTCTCAGCAGATTGTATGAAATTGGTCTTAGTTGATAAGGTAAATATTATATGTCATGATTTTTTTTAAAAGCGTGAGATGAGACACACTATATGAGTCTCATAACGAAACACATACTCATGCAAAATCGTGTTGATTAACCCCTTGGCCCTATTCCCACAAAGTGTCTGTAGAAGCCGTGATAGTCAAATGATCAAAGCCTCTCACGAAATTGGCTTAGTTGCTAAGGTAAATATTGTATTTCACAATTTTTTTAAAGACGTGAGACATGAAACCAGATATAAGTCTCATAACGAAACACATACCTATACACTCCTTTCCCCAGACCTCCTGCGAATAGATTCCAATGATTGAGCAAATTCTAATAATGGAAACTTCTCATAGCATATCATATTGTTTAAAACGTAGGGTGTGAAGTATGTTATATGAATATTCACATGACGATGTCTGCTATGATAAGTAAATCGATATCACTTCCTGTTTAGTTGTTATGTTCATAGCCTTTGAGAACATCATGTTGCTAGAAACAAGATGAAACATGCCTTTTAGGGTTACCATCAGCTATAGGTTCATGAAAAAACATGCCTTTTCTAGTCGTCTTGTATTGGTTAGCTAATTTGAATTCCCAAGCCCCGCCCCCTCCCGTAAAGACTCTTGAACGTCTACCGGATCTTCATCAGAGTCCTTTCAGTTACCACGATTGAAACCTGCCAATTGATTGTGTTTTCAGCTTAAACTGTAGTGAGTGTTTTGTGCTTTAAGTTCTTACGAATAAATCCTATCAATTGATTGTGTTTTCAACCTAAAACTGAAGTGTATGTGTGTTTTGTGATACCGCTCGTTCTTATTAAAATAGGTAAGTAAAATATATATGTTCTTTCTTCATTTAGTTATAAAGGCAGTTGAAAGAACAAGTGTATTTATTCAAAGTTCCGTTTTTAAAAAAAACACACAGACACATATGTGAATGTCTGTTTTGTTAGTCTCTTTCTTCCTCTGTTTTGTTAGTACATTGAACTACATCTTAAAATGGTTTAGTTTCAAGAACAACAGATAAGATGCCATTGTCAAATGTTTTGATGATACGTACTACAACGAGATAACAAGACTGCCCTAGTTAAAAACAGATAAGTGAACTTCTATGAGGCTTCTAAGAAAAATGATAAGATGGAATTCTTGAATGTTTTCTGGCTCGCATTGCAATTGACGCAAGAAGTGTCTGCAGACTTGGTATTTTAATTTTGATAATATGATGTATACGTCTGTCTTTCTGTCTGTAAATGAAATCTTTTAAACAATGAAGAGTTTTACGTCCAACAATAAAGCCAACAAGGTCTGTCTGTCTTTCTATGTCGGCTATGCTAATGGAGGCGATGGTGATGAGTTGAGTTGATTTTAGTTCAGCGTCCCTTTCAACAGCAAGGCTATATGAGACGTGGACCTACTGATTATCGTGGTATCTGAACCACTAAGTTTTACGTCTTACAGTTATGTCGGCTATGCTAATGCAGGCGGTGATGATGAGTTGATGAGTTGAGTTGATTTTAGTTTAGCGCCCCTTTCAGCAGCGAGGCTATATGAGACGTGGACCTACTGATTAACGTGGAATCCGAATCACATGAGCTCCAGCCGGGACGATGGTAATGAGAAATGAATGAATGAAATGTTGCATTAAATTCACGTACACGGTGTTTGTCCATCGAGTTTTACGTCCTACGGTTACGTCTACTAGGCTAATGAAGGAGAGGTGATAATGAAAAATGAATGAAATGATGTAATGAAGAAAGTGGAAGGAAACTGGTGAACTCCGAAGGGAAATCCACGCATACGATGTTTGTCCACCACAAAGTTCATAGGGCACGAACTGGGATCGAATCAGGGACCCAAGCACTTGAGGTGAGCGCTCTACCACTGAGCCACCGTGCCCTCTGGAACGTAAAAATGAAATGATAAGGACGGTTTTCCGGGGACAGTCAATAGCATCTTTTCGTTAAGTTGTAAAGGAAGCAGGGAATTTGTGGTCGCTAAAATTAATGACAAGTATATAGAAAAAAAAAGACGTGATTTGAATACGGGCCCTCATGCACCAGAGGTAAACACTCTACCACTGAGGCACTGAAGTTAATTTCATAATTTTCTAATGTTAATAAGAGTGAAATCTAACGTTAAATACACATACATAAGTCAACGAACTGAGAGAGTTTCTGTATCTGCAATGTCTACTTGCAAAGAGCAGAAAAATAAGATAACAGAACATGTTTTGTATTTCAATGTTGTTCTTCAGCTATCGCGTCAACATTATCTTAGGTCATGGTTTCAGACAACACGAAGCGAAGATATGTATGTGTGTGTGTTTTAGGTAATATTAAAACAGTGTTTGAGATCTAAAACTTGACAAAACTAGTGTTGCCTATTCATCTTGGATGTCGTTACTTATGTACACATGATGTTGATTGATTTTTGAGTTTAACGTTCCGTTCAGCAGCGAGGCTATATGCACCACAAAGTCCACACGGCGAAAGTTAGGATCGAACCAGGGACCCCCAATCACCGGAGGTGAACGCTTTACCACTGATCCACAGCACCCCACGATTTCAACATGGGTACAAATCTTCAAGTTAAAACAAATGTCTATTCTCAAATAAGAGAACATTTCTCCATTTCTTTAAGTTGATCTAGGAAGATGAACTTTGTACAGTTTTCTCTATATTATAGTCTAAGCTGTATGTGATATTACTTTAAAAGGACGAAAGTAGTTAAAATATTCCCTATTATTATCATCAATTTCTTTTAAAATGCTCAGATTCCCGTCATAGAATTCGTATACTAGCTATGTACACATGCGTGCATCAAGAATTTTTTTTGTTGGGAGAGGTCCCCAAGCTTTGGGCGACGGGGCTCAAACACTACAAGCCTCTGTGTAGTATTGAACGCGTATTATTCTGCACTCGAAAAGACAATAAGTACTTGTAAAATACTTTCATCTATATTTTCATAGCGTCCCTTTCAGCAGCGAGGCTATATGAGACGTGGACACTAAATCACCAAGGACCCCTATCGCATCACAAGTGAACGCTTTACCAATGATTCACCGAGTCCCCTAGTACTTGTAAAAATTCTTTCATCTATATTGTCATAGCGCCCCTTTCAGCATCGAGGCTATATGAGACGTGGACACTAAATCACCAAGGTCCCCTATCGCATCACAAGTGAACGCTTTACCATTGATTCACCGAGTCCCCTTAGATCAAAGTACAGTACTCATGTAATAATATTATCTAACATAAAGTTTACTTGTCGAGGGGCTCCCTGGGTGTAATATTCATACACGTAAAATATTTTAAAATAAACAATATTAGTACCGATTCCATAGTTTTCGAAGGTGCTGTATTCAATAAAGACACTTTGAAAATAGTAACATGACATCTAACGGATAAAAATAGTGATGAGCTCACGGGGTCTCCCTAGGGGGGTAATATTCATACACGTAAAAATAATTTAAAATAAACAGTATTAGTTTCGATTCCATAGTTTTCGAAGATGTTGTATTCAATAAAGACACTTTGAAATCAGTAACGTGACATCTAAGGGGTAAAAAGTGTTGAGCTCCCGGGGGTGATATTCATACACGTAAAATAAACAACATTAGTATCGATTCTATAGTTTTCGAAGGTGTTGTATTCAATAAAGACACTTTGAAATCAGTAACATGACATCTAAGGGGTAAAAAGTTGTGGGCTCCCGGGGGGTGGTATTCTTACACGTAAAAAATAATATAAAATAAACAATATTAGTATCGATTCCATAGTTTTCCTAGTGTTGATCCCATATCGTGACAGGATTCCAATCTGTGACTTCCCGTGCACTAAAGATGAACGCTGTATCACGTAAGAAAAAGAGATGAAATCTTTTAGTTTAAAATGTCTTCCCTCCCTCATTCACACGTTAAGGGTAGCATATGAATAAGACAAGTAAGACACATGTAGGAACGGTTTTCCGGGGAAAGTCAATAGCATCTTTTCGTTAAGTTGTAAAGAAGATAGCATTGAATTTGTGGTCGCTAAAATTAATGACAGTATAAAAGAAAGACGTGTAGAGAGGAGGAGGAGGAAATACGGATTTCGCGTTCACTAAAATTAACGATAAAATTCTAAAACAGAATAAGTATAAAAGGCCGTGTAATCTACATATCTTCATTAGTCAATACAATTGAAAGAGATTGTGAGCATACATTTGTTTCACTCCTCATCCCATGGAATAGGAAGAAAAGTTAAAAATATTTAAAAGGTATGATGAGAGATTATTTCATTGACATCATAAAGTTCTGTCTTATATAGTATATATTTATATATCTAATATATATTGATTTATAAGTAACAAAATTCATTTCTTTTTTATTTTAGGTTGCATACAAATAAAGATAAGTGTAATCCTTTTCCCTATTCCCGTTGATATTATTATTATTATTCCTTTTTAATTACTTATATATCACATTTTACTTACTCGTATATTCTTTTAAACGCTTATATATCCTTTCAAAATATTTATATACATATATATATATATATATATTCCATTTAAATAAGATTTATATATCCTATTATATATCATATTCATATACCGTTTACACATATTGCATTACGTATATATACATCTGAGGAAGAAAAATGGCAAAAGAGAGTACGCAAGATTTACTGAAGGAGATTACGGTCTTCATTAATGACATTGAAGAAGAAGAAGAAGAGGTAGTGGGCGTAAATAACGAAACGCAAGTTCTTTTAAGTGAAATAAATGCCATAATCGGGATAGAAGAAGAAGAAGAAGAAGAAGAAGAAATGGAAATAGATCATCATGAAAAAATGCAAGAAGAAGAAGACGGAGAAGAACAAATGAAAATAGAAGAAAGAATAGAAGAAGCAGCAACAGAAGAAGAAGAAGAAGAAGAAAGAGAAACTATTGAAATTCAAATTCCAGTAGAAAAAGAAGAATATGATGAAGAAGAACTATTACAAATATTGAACAGTACTAGCAATAGAACGATAACAGAAGAAGCATCAGGCCGTATTAAAGAAATTATAAAGTGGTTACAAGAAGGAACAGAAGAAGACGTCGAAGAAGAAAGGAGAAATGAAGAAGAGCTGCTAAATCTCACGTTTTCCCAAATAATAGGAGAGGATTACAATAAGGAAGAGATGAAGATAGAAGAAGAAGATGATAAGTTTTACACGAATGAACTAGAAAATTGGATTAACAATTTGTTTCCCGATCCCAGAAAAGAAGAAGAAGAAGTAATATATCCCTCAATTATGGAAATATTAGCAGAGGCTAGTGCAGAACACGAAGAAATGGAAGTCGATTTAGACGACATAGAAAAAAGAATGGACGAATTGCTAGTCGTATTTCAAGCACAAAGAAATTCAAATATACAAGTAGGATTCGGAAATAACAACCGTAATGATGGACACAATAGATTTCATATAATAGAAGAACGAAGAAGACAATACAGAAGATACAATATGGAGGGTAGAATGTTACGATTCCGTCTAGCCCCCGTGCGTGCAGATGAAAACCCTTTTACGGCAATTGAAGCAAGTCTACGGGCACTAATAGATTATTTACTACGTAATGTGGACCAGCATGATTACGTAGGAATAACAATCGCAAATGAGAGAGAAGGACACCGCCCTTTTTGGTTATCATTCAGAGAAGCAAGAAATCTCTCAGCAGAAGTTCTATGGACAAGCTATGAGAAAGTACTGCAAAGTAATGCGGCTTTTCTTATAAATGAAGATTGCATCGTGAATTTTCATCATGTACGTATGCCGAGAGGACAAGGTCCTTTGAAACAACATATTTTGAATACTGAAGAATATGTAAAGGCAAAACGTGGTATTATCACAATTAAGAATAAAGACACAAGATGTTTAGCACATGCAATCGTCGTTGCCATAGGACTGAAAAAATACAAGGGAAGAAATCAAACTGAATATAATAGATATGTAAAACATCAAAGTAAATATATAATAGAAAAAGAAGCAGAAGACCTGTGTGAAGCTGCCGATGTAGATCTTAGTCATGGTGGTGGAATTCCTGAAATTCGTAAATTTCAGGAATATTTAAAGGATTATAAAATTACAGTGTATAGGGGCTTTTCAGGAAGTGATGTCATGTTTGAAGCACCACCAAGTGATAACGAGAGAACTGCTTTAAATTTACTGTTTATAGATAATCACTTCAACGTCATTGAAAGCTTGACATCATGTTTTAGCTGTAAATTTTATTGCGAAAGTTGTCATAAGAAATATGAAAAAAAGCATGAACATTTGAAACATTGTACAGCTGTATGTTTTCGTTGTCATCAGAAGCCTCCATGTGATTTTAAAGAAACCCATATTACTTGCAATGATTGTAATCGAGAATTTTATGGCCAGTCATGCTATGACTATCACAAGTCAGCGCCGTATCAAAATGGAAAGCCTTTATGTTCCATTGTGAAATGTTGTGCCCAGTGTTTGAAAATTTATGTAATGAAAGAAAAACGTTCTCACGTATGTGGAGAAACTTATTGCAATGTTTGCTATGCTATTGTACCACCCAATCATGAATGTTACATGAAAGTGAATGAAAGAAGAAAATCGAAAAAAGTCAATGAAAAAATCATCATGGAGAAGAAATCTATGATTCTGTTTTATGATATTGAATGCACACAAGATACGAAAATAGAAGACGAGGACGCAAACATATATGAACATATACCTAATGTCTTGGTTAGTCAACATGTATGCTACCAATGTTATGAAGATAACAACATCAAGAATGATTGTGTCATTTGTGGAAAGCGAGAAAATATTTTTGACGGAGAAAATGTAATAGAAGATTTTCTAAAACATCTTCAACAACGTCGACCAAACATTAAATCAGTAATCTGTGTTGCCCATAATTCAAAGGGATATGACGCACATTTCATCATTAAGACAATGGTTGAGAAGATGAATTGGACTCCAGAAGTAATCATGAATGGAGCAAAAATTCTCTCTCTTAAAATAGAAAACGTAACCTTCATCGATTCACTAAGCTTTCTTCCTATGCCCTTAAGTAAATTAAGTGGTGCATTTGGGCTTCAATCGTGCAAAGGATATTTCCCACACTTCTTTAATCGACGTGAGAACCAAACCTATGAAGGGCCGCTTCCAGACATTAAATATTATGGAGCAGATACTATGAAAGTAGACGAAAGACGCAAGTTTCTCGAATGGTATACCGAACATCAAAACGACACCTTTAAAATGAAAGAAGAACTCATCAAGTATTGTGTACAGGATGTCGAAGTATTACATCAAGCCTGTATTTCCTTTATGAATACATTTGAATCTGAAACTAATGTTAATCCCCTACTTGAATGTATTACAATTGCCAGTGCATGTAATTTGGTATATCGTAGAAATTTCTTAAAGGAAAATACAATTGGTATCATACCAAAGAACGGATATCGATGGAGAGATGTACAATCAATTGAAGCAGTACAATGGATAGCTTGGGAAGAAAAAACCAGAAACATCCAAATTACGAATGCTGCACGTAGTAAGGAAAAACGAATAGCATCAATGAAAGTAGATGGTGTATGGACAGAACCCAATACAGGAAAAATTCACGTGTGGGAGTATGAGGGATGCTGGACGCATGGTTGTATCAAGTGTTACCCTAATGACAGAGATAAATCCATCTATAACAATGCTACAGATACCATGGAATTTCGATATGAAGCAACAAAGAAGAAAATCCAAAAATTAAAAGATTTTGGCTGTGAAGTGCATGAAATATGGGGTTGTGAATTTAAAAAACAATTGGCAGGAAATGAAGAGATGAAGAAGTATGTTAGTAATCATCCGTATACAAAGAAATCACCATTAAATCCTCGTGACGCTTTTTATGGAGGACGTGTGAATGCCATACGTCTGTATCATAAAGCACAAGAATCTGAAGGAGAGACCATAAAATACAAAGATGTTATTTCATTGTACCCATTTATCTCTAAGACTAAGAAGTTTCCAATTCGTCATCCTACTATCTACCTGCCTGGAGATTCAAATATTCCCACCATTGAAGAAGTAGAAGGATTAGTTAAGCTCAGTATTTTGCCTCCAAAACAACTGTTTCATCCTGTCCTCCCTTATAAATCAAATGATAGATTGATGTTTCCACTCTGCCGTACATGTTGTGATGAATTAATCCAAGCACCTTGTAATCACAACGATGAAGACCGAGTGCTACATGGAACATGGGTAGCAGATGAAGTAAGAAAGGCATTAGAAAAAGGATATAAAATAATAGATATTCATGAAATATGGGCATATGACGTTGTTCAATATGATGAAAAAACAAAAAGTGGTGGCTTATTTGCAGAATACATAAACACCTTCCTGAAAGCAAAAACAGAAGCTAGTGGATGGCCATCATGGTGTGAAACAGATGAATTAAAGAAGAAGTACATTCAGCAATTTTATGAAAAGGAAGGAATACGTCTAGATGAGAACAAAATTAAACATAATCCAGCACTTAGAAGTTTAGCTAAATTAATGCTAAATTCATTTTGGGGAAAATTTGGTCAACGTGAGAACATGGGTCATGTCAGCATTATTAATGAACCCAAGGATTTATATGAGAAATTATCATCTCATGATATAGATGTTCATCAAATATTTCCAGTAAATGATGACATGTTATATGTATATTGGCAATACACCGATGACGTTCCTGTTTCATTACCAACAGTAAATGTTGTCATAGCCGCATACACAACAGCACAAGCAAGATTAGAATTGTACAAATATTTAGATCAACTACAAGAAAGAGTATTATATTTTGATACTGATTCCGTCATTTATACGCAAAAACCTGGTGAAAATACAATTCCAACTGGTGACTTTTTAGGCGATTTAACAAATGAAGTCCTCGAATATGGTAAAGAAGCCTATATTTCAGAATATGTATCGGCGGGCCCGAAGAATTACAGCTTACGTATTTTTGATCCCAGTACGAAGAAGGAGTTTCAAGTATGCAAGATACGGGGCTTTTCATTAAACTATGAATCTTCAAAACACCTAAATTTTGATGTAATGAAGAAAATGATAGTAGATAGTGAAGAGGATGCAGAAGAGGAGGAAGAATCTCGTCCCACGGAAGTCAAAATTACCAATGAGAAAAAAATTTGCCGCAGGAAAGACCATACTATCGTCAGCATGCCCGAAACAAAAATTTATAAGATAAATTATATTAAACGACGTAGAATTCCAAATTCATATGATACTCTTCCATATGGCTACACTACTTCCAACAAAAGAAGAAGAGAAATGTAATAAGGCCCTTTATAAATATACGTATAAGGAAAGAATGATCATACTCTTTAACATGGACACGACGTGGAAACATCCCTTTTCATGTATTGTTGCCGGACCAAGTGGATGTGGAAAAACTTCCTTTGTAATACGATTCCTGTCCAATTTACCACGTATGGTTAATACATCGTTTCGTCATATTTATTGGTACTATGCAGAATGGCAAAATGCATACAGAGAAATTTCGACAAAAGTACAATTTATTGAAGGATTACCTCGAACAAAAGACTTTTTACCTGAAACTGGACCACATCTTATTATTATTGATGATCAAATGTGTGAAGTGAACCGCAATATAGTTGATTTCTTTACAAAGGGTTCTCATCATAGAAATCTTAGTGTACTATTTATTACACAAAACATATTTCATCAGGGAAAAGGAAGCAGAGATATGAGTTTGAATTGTTCTTATCTCGTATTATTTAAAAATCCAAGAGATAAATCACAAATTAAACATTTGAGTTATCAATTAACTCCTGAGAATCCAAAATTTCTTCAAGAAAGTTTCAACGACGCAACAAAGTTACCATATGGATATTTCTTTATTGATTTAAAACAGGATACGCCAGATGAACTTCGTTTTCAAACAAATATCTTTCCTGATGATATTTATCATTACGTTTATGTTCCATCGAAATAGAAGAAGAAGATGTGTTTATAATGTTTGTTTTAAACTGTGTTTCTTCATTCTGACAATATGTCTCCAAGAGTAAAACACGGAGATCTTCTTCGTACGCTGAGCAAAGCAAATCCTAAATTACGTAAAGCTATACTGGCAAATGCAGACTCTTCAGTGATTCGAAGTATTTGTGAATGTTGTTATAATGTATTAAAAGGGAATGTACCTCTTACAAAGACACAGAAAGCAAGATTAAAGCGATACAAGAGGACGCTTCGATATCTTGTGAAGAAAGGAAACTCCATCCAAAAGAAGAAGAAGCATTTATTAGTACAGCAGCAGGGTGGATTCCTACCGACATTATTAGCTCCTATTTTAACTGGTGCATTATCAAGTTTACTATTCCGTTAGTACAATGGAACACGCAAAGAAGAAGATGATTTTAGTTCCACCTGAAGTTCTGAATCGTATACAAACACCAGCATCATCATCATCAACCCTGGAGAAACGTGAATCTAATTTGGATCAAGAAATGCAAGAGATTTTACAGTTATCATCGCTTAGTGATGAAGAAAAGTGGAATCAGTATAACAATATTCTTCAAAAATATTTACATTTAATACGAAAACAAGAAGAACCTGTGATACTTTCAATTACGTCAACTAAATCAGAGAAGCCTGAAGTAGAAGAAGAAATATTATTATCTATACCCAAAATGTTTCGTAAAAGAGCTGAATTACTACTACATAGAATGAAACATGATGATAATATCACGTGGGATAATAAAGGAACTGTTTACATCAGAGGTGATAAACTAGAAGGATCTCACATTGTAGATTTAATTTCTGATGTGTCGCGACCTCGGAAACACACAAATCCACCGGGATGGGAGAAATTTTGTAATTATTTATCTTCTAATAACACACCTCAAGAACTTATTGGAAATCCAAAACGTTTGTCATATATTTTACGACGAACTAAAGCATCACCAACAGCATCATCGTCAAGGGAAAAAGTACCTCTGAGATCGTTTGCAGAAGACGACGAAGAAGCAGAAGAAGAAGAAGAAAAGGAAAAAGTAATATCTCCTATAAGGAAAAGGAAACGTGCCTGTAAACGCCCAGTATGGTCAAGGTGGAAACCGTAAACAAACAGTTAAGCAAGATTTACTACAACCCTTCACATCCTGCCTCGTTTTCAACTGTTAAAAAATTGTGGATAGCTACAAAGAAGAAAATTCCTATACATTGTATAAGAAGATGGTTACTGCAACAAACAACATATACGTTACACAAACCTGTACGTCGTCGTTTTAAAAGAGATTTCTATGTAGTGAATAACATTGATGATGAGTGGGAAAGTGATATTAATGATCTTCAATCTCTTCATAAATTTAATGATGGATATCGTTATATTCTGACAGTGATAGATGTGTTCAGTCGATATGCATGGGCTGTGCCATTAAAATCTAAAAGTACAAATGATGTCTTAAAAGCATTGCAAATTGTGTTCAAAGATAGAAAACCGATTACATTCCGAACAGATAAAGGAAGTGAGTTTACTAATAAAACAATACAGAAGTACTTAGTGCACAACAAAATAAAACATATTACAACTAAAAATCCTGATATAAAAGCTAGTATTGTAGAACGTTTTAACAGAACTCTAAAAGAAAAAATGTGGAAGTATTTTACAAAGTATCAAACGTATAATTATTTAAATGTATTACCTCTTCTTGTGAAATCATACAATGAAGGTTATCATTCAAGTATAAAGATGTCACCTGCAAATGTTTCTCAAAATAACCTATTACAAGTATGGCATAATCAATATGATAATAAAATAAAGAAGAAGAAGAAGAAGAATCCAAATTTCTCAAAACATCTTAAGATTGGTGATACAGTACGAATTAGTAAAACTAAACGTACATTTGATAAAGGATATATGCAAAATTGGACTTGGGAAATATTTAAAGTGAAGAAGATAATACCAAGAGATCCACCTGTTTATGAAATTGAAGATTTAAACAAGGAACCACTGGATGGATTATTTTACAAAGAGGAATTACAACCTGTGACGTTATCAAAGACATTTTACATAGATAAAATCATACGTACAAGAAGAAAAGGCAGCAGAAAAGAATATCTTGTTCATTGGAAAGGATATCCTTCTTCTTTCGATTCCTGGATACCTGCATCATCCGTAAAGAAGGTCGAGAAGTACAATGGAACCTGATGGAGATTTTTACGTTACGCTTCCCAGTAATAGTTCTATGGAATATTTTCCTGACAACACCTTAACATCATACACTACGAAACTTCATCAAAGAATGGAATTCCATGAAAAGTGGGAAGTGGCTATTGTTGAAATTCATTATCCTCATTCAATATTAAATATTAATGACGAAAATAATAAAATTTTTTACAAACCTGCAAAAAGTGATGAATGGAAATTTATAACTATTCCTGTACGTTATTACACTGACATATCAGAATTGATAAAGATAATAAATACGTACAACAGATTCACAAATTTACATATTTCTTATACTCGTGAGAGTAATACCTGTTTTATACGACGTCTTCATAAAGACATAGATGTAGACGTTGCATTATCACCAAGTGTTAGTGCGATGTTGGGGTTTGATCCAAGCGTTGATTTAAAGGATATGCAACAAGGCCAAAGCATTCCAAATTTACGTTTAGGACTTCCATCTACAATGTATGTGTATTGTGATATAATTCAATCTGTATTTGTTGGAGATACAGTAGCACCATTATTACGTATCATAAATATGAATCCTGTGAATCATACATTTGGAAGTAGTGTTATAGAAATTTTTAATCCTCCACATTATGTGCCTATAGAGAAGATGCATTTTGAACACATCAAAATAGATATAAGAGATAGTACAGGCTCTCCACTGGCATTCACTTTCGGAACTGTATGCGTTAAACTACATTTTCGACCAGTGCGTCAACATCGACAAATATGAATAATCCATATTTACAATATTATCAAAAACAAGCTCTTTCTGGAACTGGAAACGTTTATGTTGGCTCCCCTTATCAAGTTGGACATGGTATTGGAAGTTTCCTTGGAGGATTATTTCGTTCTGTCATGCCATTAGTAAAACAAGGAGCTAAAACAGTAGGAAAGGAATTATTAAAATCTGGAGCAAACGTTATTACTGATGTCATCATCGACAATCAACCTATTAACGAATCCTTTCATCAACGAATGGGTGAAGCGAGATCCGTCTTGCAAGACAAAGCAAAAAATAAACTGAAATCTATGCTAGGATCTGGATATCAACGAAGGAAAAGAAGAATTACACATCATTCCATCTTTAACCCTTCACCATTACACATCATCAAGCGCAAGAAGAAGAAGGAGAAGGGCAAGAGGAAACGTACACAGAAAACAAAGAAAAATCAGTCTTATAAGAAGAGGAAGTTATCACACGATATCTTTGATTAAATCATCACCATTATGGCTTTCTTACATCATCAATCCTGCGAGTGTGTAAAAAGTGAACTAGATATTTTTTCTACAAAACCAACGCAAACCAGTATATTGGATAATCATGTTGTTACATACAAACCAATAAGTTCACTAGCTGATAATGCTCCTATAGAGTTTGTCATCCCAGGAACAAGTGATGAATACATAGATCTACCACACACTCTTCTTTACATCGAAGCTCAAATCGTTAAGCCTGATGGATCAGCATTTGGTGAAAGTGATAAAGCTGTCGCTCCTATTAATGACTTTTTAAATTCTATGTTCAGTGAAGTGGAAGTGTATTTAAATAACAAACTGATTTCATTTCCATCTCATAATCATCCATATCGATCATACATTGAAAAACTGTTAAATTATGATGATTCTGCTAAAAATACTCATCTTCAATGTGCATTCTGGTTTCAAGATACTGCTGGACATATGGATGCAACATCTAGTGGTAATAAAGGATTTCAACAACGTTATGAATTAACAAAAAAAAGTGCAAAATTCGACATGCTTGGACATCTTCATTGTGATATTTTTAATCAAGATAAATTTTTAATCCAAGGAGTAGAATTACGTCTCAAGTTAATTCCTGCAAAGCCAAACTTTTGTCTCATCGCTAGTGATGCGTCTGTTGAGGCTAAAGTGAACATTTTAGACGCTGCTTTACATATTAAAAAGATTAATGTTAGTCCTACAATAAAACTAGCACATAACAAGCTTCTACAATCAACAACAGCCAAATATCCTCTCACAAGAGTGCAAATGAAGTCGTTCGTCATTCCAAAGGATCTTCAATCAAAAACAATTGATAATTTATTTATGGGAGTATTACCAACTCGTGTGATTGTGGCGTTCACACAAAATGATGCCTATACAGGAACAATAACTTCAAATCCATTTCATTTCAAACATTTTGACATCAATTTCTTCTCTCTATACATTGATGGAAAACCTGTACCTTCAAAACCATTACAACCAATTTTCGAAAACAACCTCTATGTTTCCTCATATCATACCTTATTCTGTGGATCAGGCATTCACTTTTCCAATCATGGCAACAATATTCCTCGCCTTGACTTTCCTCAAGGATACACTATCTTTGTTTTCGACATTACTCAAGATGGAGAAGCCAGTGCTGTGCAGCATTGGAATCTTATACGTCATGGGTGTGTTCGTCTGGAAGTTCATTTTACGAAGCCTCTACCAGCACCTATCTCCTGCATTGTGTATGGAGAATTCCAATCTCTCTTAGAAGTGGATCATCAGAGGAACATCATCATGGATTTTTAAAGGTACGTTATTTAAATATCATATCATATATGTACATGTCTGCATTTTTATACATGATGTCCTCTACACTAGATTTATTGAATGCTTTGCAAACAAATTCTTTATTTCACAATCATTTCGTTGGCGTATATGCAGCCAATGAATTACCGGCACATGTTCCACTACCTGCAGCTATCATCATAAATACAGATCCCTCGAACAAACTTGGTACACACTGGATTTCCGTATATATTCATACTGATGGCCGTGCCCACTACTTCGATACATTTGGATTTCCTCCATATGTAATGCATCATATTCAATTTCTACGTAGAAATTCCACTTCTTATACATTTAATAATAAACAAATTCAAAGTGTAAAATCATCCCTATGTGGGCATTATTCATATCTTTTCCTATGCTTCAAAGCTAAAGGAAAGTCCTTAAATGAATTTCATTACACTTTCTCATCAACTCCAGAAAAAAATGATCGTCGTTTGCTGTATTTACTTCTACAGGTAATCATGTCTTCATTCTTCTTCTTCGTTTGTTTTGATTACTTTCTTTTCATATTATTGCAGGTAGCCTTTTCTTCTTCTTCTTTATTATAATGTGTTTGTATGTATTATTATTTGTTCATGATTATAGATAAAATAAATTTTAAGTTTGTTTTTCAATTTTTTTTCATTTCAGAGAGTAAAAGATCGTCATCGTGTGTATGGACATCATCTTCAATGTACACATTGACTTCTATCTACGTTTCATCACCAACATCAACAGCAGTAGTATCATCAGTGAACAGTATATGGCAGTTGTGAAGTTATCAACACGTGAACAATGGAAACAAAATCTAACGTTCTTTTTAAAATGTACTATACTTACCGTCGTTTTAATTGTGTAAATAGTTTCATCAACAATAAACACTTTGTATTATTTTTTCTCTTTGAAAACAAATGTTTTATTTCTTATTTTCTCCGTTTCCTAATAAATAAATATGTTTTATGATCAACTATGTAATTAAATACACATATCATAAAACATATTTTTAAGTCATTGAATTAAAGAATTTCATAGTGATTTAAAAAAAAAAGATTCTAAAACTGATTTTTAATTCAATGATGTAATCATATAACTACATAATAATAATAATAATGAATTCAAATACTTAATCAGTTATTCTTTCGTAAATTAAATCAAGTATGTGAATTCAATATTATTATTATTATTATGATAGGACTTTTGTTTTTTAAAATTTTAATATTAATTATTTTAGTTCCTTTTTTTAAAATTAAAAAAAGTCCTAGCATACTTAAGACAAAGTTGTATAATAATAATAATTTCAAATACTAATTTTTATTTTAACATTCATTTCAAGAATTTGAATTCGTTATGATTATTATTATTATTATTATACGTATCACTTATACGAGGAAAAAATATGTTAGGATTTTTTTCTTATAAAAAACTTTAAAATCCTATCATATTGAGGTGTATGAAACGAACACAAAACACACACACAAATAAAACATTTCACTTTTCACTATATATATTTTTTATTACATTTAATATTATGTTCTTTAGCATACATGAAAAAACAAATCAATTTCTCCTTCTTTATGAAGAGTCGTTCACTTCATTGATACCCTCCGAAGGCTGAGTTTCGGTTTCCCCCCACCATGGCTGTGTCGATACACTATCAAATAAATCAGCCATAATTGAATCTATGAGTTTTTGTTTGCAAAATACTTTCATTTCCAATTTTAATCGTTCACCATCAATGTTCACATCACTGTTCTTATCAAGAGAGACACTTGGAAAACTAATGTTCATACCATTAATAATACTCTGTTCATCTACACAGGTATGGATTCCGGCAAGTCCTCTGCATGTAAGACACTGCAATTGTACATGATTACGAATAGTATCTGTACACAAGTCAAAATATTCACGTAGCACAACACTACAAACTTTACTGTTTTTCACAGCATGTTCAATACACGGTAATATTTCCAAGAAATAAAGCCAATCACTTGAAGTTAAGTACACAGTGTTTCGAGGAGCATGAAGTGTTCCTTTCTTCTCTAACATCACTAATTTTTCACCCATTAGTTTTCGCACCACCAGTTCGTTTTTTCGACCAAGAGATTTTATAAATGTAATTTCCACTTGAGAATTTAAATAGTCCGTAACAAATGGGGTTAAATGTACAAGTTTCTCCCACTCTGCCAAATTTAACTCCACTCCAAACACAAGTCCTTTGCCAACACGAATCACTGGTTCAAATGTATCACTATCCAGTCCGATACAAATTAATTTGGTTTTCATTGAATTAAGTCCATATTCAACATTTAACAAGTACTCTTTCTTGGTATCCATAGTTGACGCACAAGCACTCAAAGACATGTTACTCCAGTCGCTGGTTAGCACAGAATAACGACACTATGCATACAGATGACTGCGCATGCATGAAGAGGAGGGGCGAAGAGGAAAATTCATGTTTCATCTTGTTTGTACATGTCACCATACACTTACGATGAGTAAACCAGTTCAGTAAATTCAAGATCGTGCATGTTACGTCCAGATACATTAATCTTCATTCCTTTATATATTAAACAGACATTCCCACTTTGTAAATACGTTAATAATGCACCATTATCTGCTTCCAATTTTTCAGTACAATGTCCAGGTAAAATCACTTTTTCACCTCCTTCAAATGTCACACAGGCCTTCCTACCATATACCGTTGTAATTATCTCACAGTTTACAATACGAAATGGTACTCCAATCTCCAAATCTCGCATTTTTGTAAAGGGTACCATTGATGGCTTATTAAGCTTATCTAATAAACTCATTGACGATGACATCTTTAAATTTTTGACGTTTCTTCCTTTGCAACAGCTGCTAACAGAATGATCTACACAAGCACATACGTTCCGCTTACGCTCTTCGCAGGAGGGGTGAGGGGTTTGGGGATTCAGATTATTAGCCAATAAACGACAAGAACACGAAATATTCATGTTTTATCTTGTTTTCTACATCTGGTAGGCGTCTAAGACTATGAGCATAGCAACAGCAAACCAACATTTTCCCACGGGCTTCTGTGGTAACCGTAAAAGGATATGTACATAGCAACTAAAGAGGAGTAGGGGGTAACGGGGATTCAAATAAACCAAAATTTTCCCACGCGCTTCTGTACTACCCGTAAAAGGCTATGAACATAGCAACTAAAGGCTTGTCGAAACTTGCCTCCCAATTCCAGGAAATGGTATCGATTTCTAGGAAAACAAGATAATTTTTTGCTGACTCGGCCGTCTATCCGCGGGGATATCTACTACTTCCATGTATTTAGTTTTATCTGCATTTACTTCTAAACCCATGTCCCTGCAAGCGTTTAATAAGATCTCTGCATTTCTTTCTATTGTTCTCTTTCCATCACCTATTAAATTTACGTCATCAGCATATGCCATAGCCTGGTGAATACCGTTCAATTCTAGGCCCTGGTTGCTATCTTTGATTTTCCTTATAGCGTATTCCAGAACGAAGTTAAATAATAATGGCGACAACGCATCTCCTTGTTTCATGCCACTTTCGACGTGAAAGTCGTGGACAAAAATTTTCCTACCCGGACTTTACTTTGGGATTCATTTAAACATATCTTAATTAGTCTAATTAGCTTTCTCGGTATTCCAAGTTCTGTGAGGACGTTGTATAATGTTTCTCTCCTAACCGAGTCGTACGCCTTTCTAAAATCAATAAATAGTTGATGTACCGGGGTATTGTATTCCCACTTTTTTTCGAGTATTTAACGAATGGTAAATATTTGGTCGATAGTTGATCGATTCCGTCTAAATCCGCATTGATAATCTCCAATAATTTCATCTGCGTATGGGGTCAGTCTTGCTAATAGAATATTTGAAAGGATTTTATAGGATGTTGACAGAAGAGAGATGTCTCGATAATTATTACAGTCAGTTATAATATTATTCATTTATCTCAATCTTTAAACAATATTTTCTTTTTTTTAAAAAAAAAACTTTTTGGGCCTTATGGAGGGTCGTTCTTACACCAAACTGCAAATTGCTGAGCAAAGCAACGTGTATTACAAAATAATAACTGTGTGACAGTTTCGCCAATTAACTGAATATACTGGCTTCATCAGACACTGTAAAAACAAGAGAGAGAGTTGCACCTAAATATAACAGAATCACAGAAAATGGTTCTGAATGCTGATTGGCTGATCAAAACAGATTCAGCCAATCATAACAGAAGTTGACAAAAATGAAACTAAACACCAAAGATCCATTTCCCTCCCTGATCCAGCGGAAAACCAAGCTACAAATTAAGACTTTCCAACAACTTGCCCCACTGTTCGTCAATTTTAAGTCCTGCATTCCAATTCATAACACAGCTTTTTCTCTTTTTCAATGAACCTGGCGTCCTTCCACTTTCTTATTAACGTCCTTTTTTCCCGTGCTAACACTTCAATCTTGTACCAATTAATATTAGACCCCGTGTCCCTTACATGTTTAAAAATGGCATTTCTCTTTCCAATCTCACATCATCTTGGTGTTGTTTTAATCGTTCTTTTAGTTTTTTCCCCGTTTCACCAGTATAACAGCTATTACAATCACTGCACCTTATCTTGTAAACCACTCTCTTCTTTCCATCAGCTTCTCTTGGCTTTTTTCTTTCTCTCCTTCCTTCTTTTTCTTCATTCTTAGCACATCCAATAGTCTCTTACTTCTTTTCCTGTATGTTGAAAACTTCCCTATTTTCTTTAGAGCCTTCTTGATTATCTCAGTATCTTACCCTATAGTTTCTATTCCCCACCATGGCTTCTTTGATCAGCCAATCAGCGTTCAGAACCATTTTTTGTGTTTCTGTTATATTTAGATGCAACTTTCTCTTGTTTTTACCAAGGATGTTATAAAATAGAGGATCTGCCCATACGTATCTTCATCATATGAACTCAATGAAGCCGAAAAACAATCGAGCATCGTCTCAGCGGCATGTCTGATTGCCTACTCTCGTTTCCGCCATGATTGTTGGCTCGAAACATTGCGATCTTATTGGTGCGGAGTGGGCAGAGTAGGTGTGGCGAAGCTGTGACGTATTTCTTCACGATTTTGTTGTATGGGCAGATCCTCTATTTTATAACATTCTTGGTTTTTACAGTGTCTGATGAAGCCAACATGTTCAGTTAGTTGGCGAAACTGTCACACATTTATTATTTTATAAATAAACGTCGCTTTGCTCAGCAATTTGTAATTTGGTGTAAGTTATTGAATATAAGAAAGCTAGTATGAATTAATTAGAGTCGTTCTGACCCGTAATTAGTGCCATATTAAAGAGATTGACTAACATGCAAGTAGTCAGGCATTTAGTATGACGCTAATCATACGTCCAAAGGCCCTTTAGGTCTAACTAGAGTTTCAACACCTCGAGAAAGAATTTTTCAGTTTTGATTGTTATTACAATCCTGTTTGAAGGATTCTTGGAATTGGTGAATATAAGGGCAAGAGTGAGTTAAACCCGAGAAGTATGAATTGAGATGATGAAACTGACCGATTATCTTACTTCTTTTTATAATTTTTTTTAAAAATTGGAAGTAGGTTCGTGATTTATGCGAGGAAACGATTTTACATAGCTTTATAATGAAACCAAAATCCGATAATCAGTGAGAAAATTATATGATATTTATATGACAAACTTAAGGTGGTTCATTTTCCATAATTGGTCCCTTCTTTAGAACTATATTTCGTCGTCACAAAGCATAACCCTCACTGACGTCCAGCGCATTGGAAATTCCAGTCTTCAAAAAACTCTGAACAAATACGCGTTGAACCATCGTTTCCCATTCTCTCGCTATTCAGGAACATACTTGTTCAACTGATGGGCCTCTTGTCAAATGGTGTACCGTTCAGCTGTCCATTCGAATACAACTTTCTCACATTGTCTTCAAATGGCTTGTTGACAGAGATATCTCAAGGATGAACACTGATGATGTGAAACCACCGGGAAAAACGGCCCATAACCTGAACACCCGCCCGATATCAGGTTGCAATTTCTAAAACGTTTTTAAAAAACTGTACGTTTTATTTTTCGAAAATCAAGCGTTTTTGCCATACATCGACACGAATTTATTTTTCAGTTTAATATCCCAGATTTATGTACCGAGACTAAGGGAGGCGGTGACGATAAGATTGATGATAATGATGAAGTGAAGAAGATGGGGAGAAACGGGAGAATCTTGAGGAAACCCACGCACACGGTGCACCACATAAGTTTGCACGGGCTCGGGCTGAGCCTGCTGGCCGGACTCAGGCGTACAAAGCATATATCACTTTAGGCGCCCAGGCCGGGCTAGGGCAGTAATTTTGTAAATATACAACTATATTTCTCGGGCCTTTTCGAGCCTAACTTTGTAAATATACTGTACAACGATATATATTGCACCGTTCTTTCTGGAGAACTTTTAAAGCGCAACTGCAAAATTAAACCTCTAATTGCAGTAAATAAAAATACAATTTCGCATGAATTATTAAGTTTCTGTAATTCGGGCTTATTTCGGGCTAATTTGATTATCACAGAAGCTCAGGCCTAAATGCTAAAACATATTTCGGACTCAAGTCTGGCCTCACATTATAAATTCGTAGGCCGGGAAGGCCCCGGGCTAAAAATTTCGGCCTGTGCAGACCTCTAGCACTACAGAGCTCTGTTTGCAGTTGCACGGATTAGGATTGAACCGGTACCCAAGGCACCAGAGGTGTGCGCTCTACCTCTGGCCTACCATACCTTTCCTAAACTTTTTTTTCATAAAGATAGTAGTCAGATGGCTTGGTAGTCATGCCCAGAATATTTAAGCTACCCTATGATACATTCTGCATCTACAGTCCGGAGCAAAAAACTTGCAACATGAGCACGTAAGTTTATTGTGAAATTACGCCTAAGAGCGCAGCGAATCACCATTGCGTCTAAGTGGCACGAATCACGTTAGGAAAAGCCTCGCCGTCCTCCCCTGCACACTTATTTTGGAGCAAAAGACTTCGTCGTTTCACAATAAACTTACATTTCATGCTGCAGGTGTTTTGCTGCGGACTGTACAAGATCCAAATGTTCCTTTCGCAAAATATACAACTTTATCTACTAGTAATGAGTCTTAAGAACGCAAACGATCTCACATAAATAGATGTCCTCAATCATAATTTGAAGATAGACATACTTTCTCTCTTCTCATATTAACTTTGACATACTGCGTATATTTATATTCAGTAAAAAGTAGTCTGTACTCACTTCTCTTGTTTCGAAGTTTCAACTAAACTTTTGTTTTAATACTTGGTAGAAAACTCATTTTATAGGTCAACCATCTCCGTTTTTTTAGAAAAAAAGAAAGAAAAATCAAGTATTTCACATTTTTTTAAACAAAAAATTAATATTAGTTTTATATTTTTCATCTTTCTTTCAATATCCGTATTTTAATCTTCTAAGATGTTATATGTGATACAATGTTTCTTAAAACATGGAAAAGTTTGACAAATTTCTCGTTTGTAAATGATTAATTGCTTTGGATTTCATAGTTACAATGCGTTCACTGCTCGTGATTTTCTTAAAGAGATTGATGATTTTCTAATATGACTTTTCGATCTCTCAGTGACGTCACATCATCATTCTTTACTACAAGTTTTACTAGGAACTCTTGCTCTTTTAATACTTTTTCTTTTATTTTATTTTCTTTCTTTTTCTTATAATTAATCTCCATACTTCCAGTTTCTTTACAAAATTACAATAAAAATAACGAATAGAGAAAAATAAAAACCAAACTTTTTGTTTTAGATTGTAATCACATACTTTGTTTTAATTTTGTAGGTTGAACTAAAACTTCACCTTTTTTTCTTTTCTTTAAACTTATTGATAGGTCATTACTAAATGCTAGAGATTTGTATCAAAAGAATTTGTGTCATATTGAACAGAGTGTTAATGAATCATTTCTTATTGTGTTTTTCTTAAACCGATACATACTCGAATTGGAACTTTGAGTCTAGTAGAAAATTCTCGTATCCAATTATTCCTTGATTGATTGATACTTAGTCCTTTGACAATACAGTGAATATATAGGTACAGTGCTTCTTCTAGACATATTTTGGGTGCACTACCTCTAGAGCTCTGAGAGTGCACCCCCCTGACGAGACCAAAATAATACGTGTATAATATAAATAGAATAGTACCGTGTGAAAATAATATATGCCTCTGGAGGAACAATTTTTCTGAAAGAAACATTGTATGGGTAGAGCTACCAGATTTTCATACTAATAAACCGAAACAACCTATAATATTTTCTCTTAGGCTCATCCAGTGAAGATTTACAACAGGGATATATAGAGTGTTTCAAAACAACACCGACAACGTTTGGGAGGTGGTTCCTGACACCTAAATAAGACCAAAAGTATAGACCAACCTGGGTGCAAAAATGCTTCCTTTCGGAGTTACACGCTGCCGAAAACATGAGAAAATGAACTTTAAAGGTCCATAGCTCCAAAACTATGGAATCTACCGTAGGCGGATCAAGACTTCACTTAAGAACTATTACGTACCCTATCAAAATATCCATGTTTCACAATCCTAAAGTACTCACGCAACAATTTTTATAGAGGGAGTTTGGGTATGGGCATGTAATTTCAAGTACTCACCAACTACCTCTATAAAAATTGTTGCAGAAGTACCGCAGGATTCTGAAACATCGATATTTGGATAGGGTACATACTAGTTCCTAAACAAAGTCTTGACCCGACTACGGTAGGTCCCATAGTTTTGGAACTACGGACATTATATTTCAATTTTTCATGATTTCTGTAGCCTATAACTCCGAAATGAAGCATTTGTGCACCCAGGTTGGTCTATACTTTTTGTTTCATCTTGATGTCAGGAATCCCAAACGTTGCCGATGTTGTTTTGAAACACCCTGTATAGTTATACGGTGGTGGATCTAGCCCGGTCCTAGTCCCCCAATATATTGAATGACAAAAATAATTTAAGCTATTATTTATATTCTTTTCAAAGTTTATAACAAACTCATGATATATCTATCATAGCCTGTGTCCTGACTGCCCCCAATGTTTTCCTTCTAGATGCGCCACTGTAGTTATGCACATTGTTTTGTTGAATTACCAAAGATGAGTAAAAAAAAAAAGAGTAGGTTATTCCTATACGTTGAGAATTGATTACTTTAAAAAGCATACGTTTTAAATATCGCATTAATCGTAATAACTTGTTTTGTAGTAAAAATACGGATATTTGGAGTATTAAATAATTTTGCTGGAGACAAATTATGTAAATCGTGGACGTCTGCACAAAAAAAAAAAAACGTATGTGGTGGCGTACGTAAAAAAGTAGCTTATATGCGTAACTCCTGTAGTTTCTGCACTTAACGTACGGCAATATGTAACATCTTTCAGCAAATATATAACTGAAAACGTGTTTTATAATACTTTTCGTACAAGTGTTCCATCTATATTTACTTTTGGATGAAAGAAAAAACTGTATATAGACGGTAAAAGTCACACATACAAATGGACGTATGTAACATATAACTTACGTATGTAACATAGTATACTATGTAATACACGGAAGACTGTTAGATATCCTGCACCGGCATGATACAACAACTAAGCCGGAAAATGCATATGGAAAACATATACTCAGTACAGATTTCCATAGTAAACACATTGATTCCGTATATTTGTACAATATACCGATATCTTGATAACGAATTTTTCTCAATGTGGAAACTGTACATATGGTACAAGAACAATGGTTTAACGTGGGTTAAGAACTATTGTAATAGATAGATGCTCTTGTACCTGGAACCGATCCTTGAATCTCGTGTACCGAAAACACACGTGCTAACCATTAGATCATCGAATAGGGCTTAATTACTCCTGATGTACAGATGGTGATCGGAAAAATGGAAACACCTGTAGTTGGCAACACGTCAGATGTATGGGTTGGCAGTGGTGTCGTGGCGACCGATGATGGTGGTGTGTTAGGTCGGTCTCCGTACTACGTCAGGTGCTGTGGAACAGCAGTGTCCAGTGGCTGCAGCAGACGGAGGTAGTGTAAAATGGAAGACCTTTCAGATTTTCAAAGAGGGCAAATTATTATTGGTGCGCGGTTATGTGGAGTGAGTGTGACGGCAGTAGCTACTGTGCTAGGTGTGTCGCGTGGGACAGTGTCGAAGGTGATGATTGCCTACACATCACACGGGAAAACCACATCGGGGAAGCCGAACAGTGGGCGGAAGAAAATCATGAGTGACAGGTCACGCCGGGTATTAAAGCGCATTGTCACGCAGAACCGTCGTGCCACTGCGGAGCAAGTGACGGAGGAACTCAATCAGCATCTCCCCCACCCTATTTCGACAATCACAGTCCGCCGCGAATTACATGACATGAACTTACGGGGTCGTGTTGCACGGGCCAAACCGCTCATCAGGGACCATAACGCTTTTGCACGCCGCAAATGGTGCTGCGACCATGAAACTTGGACCGTTGAAGACTGGAAACGTGTGATATGGTCGGATGAGTCATCCTTCACCCTATTCCCAACCACGGCCCTGTTTATGTGTGGAAAACGCCAAAAGAAGCTTATAATCTGCGGTGTCTCCGCCCAACTGTGAAACATGGCGGCGGCTCGGTGATGCTGTGGGCCGCCATATCATGGTTTTCATTGGGTCCTGTGATCACACTTAGCGGACGAATCACTGCCAACGATTATGTCGCAATTTTAGGAGACCACTTGCATCCTATGGTCCGGATGTTGTTCCCGAACAATGACGCCATCTTTCAGGATGATAATGCACCCATTCACACAGCTGGCGTTGTTGCAGCGTGGTTTGAGGAACATCGTGATGAAGTTCAACACCTCCCCTGGCCCACCCATTCCCCAGATCTCAACATAATTGAACATCTGTGGTCCGTCTTGGAAACACGACTCCGGCGACGATTTCCACCTCCATCCTCTCTCACAGAACTGGCTGTTGCCCTGCACGAGGAATGGTGTAAAATTCCACTTACTACCATTCACGACCTCTATGCCTCCATCCCACGTCGCATCAAGGCTGTTTTGAAGGCGAAAGGTGGCCCGACATCATATTAATCTGGTAAGTTGCAATTTCGTTCAGATGTTTCCATTTTTCTGACCACCATCTGTATATAATGTGTTGTTTTCTAACTCCTACATTATTAGTACGCTAATATTTACACTCTAATGAAAGGGTATGCTCTAATCATATATACAGTATTTTAAAAAAATGTGTGAGCCTTCACACAAAATTGCCGAACTGTTTAAAATAAAGTTTTGGGACAGTTAGCACTTGCAGTCGAGGTGTGCTTTCATCATTTCACTTTTTTGATATGATCGATCATCAAAAAGTGTCTATTGCATCAGAATGGAAGCAATTTCTCGTTGCTGTGGCCGGTCACTCTGAACTTACGTTCATTTAATTTTCCTAGAAATTGCACCAATCTTGTAAGAGACGACCAGTGGACCACCCACACTACTGAACAGGGGCGGATCCAGGGTGGCGATCGGGGCAATCGCCCCCCAGAAGAGGAAACTTTTTTATTTTATATATAAATAAACCCATCCTTAAAAAGTTTGGAGCTCTTAAAAGTAGCTCTAAGTAGAAGTATTACTATCGACCGCCCCCCCAGAAGTCCGTCCTGGATCCGCCCCTGCTACTGAAATCATTAGTGTCCTATTACTTTATTATTTATAATTCTTTTTATTTCGCCGTAACATCTTTTCTTCTTATCACTTTAAAGCTTTTTTCATTATTTAAGAAGTTTGATTTATAAAAACTCATTTATATGCGTGGTGTGGTCAAAAAGACCGCACTTTTGCTATAAAATCTGTATTACTCATTTCAAAACACTTTAGGCACTGTGTCCCTCAAAGTAATGCCCTCGATTGGCAACACACCATTCCCAACGTTTCTCCCATTTTTGGAAAGCCTCCTGAAATGCACTTTCTGGGATGATGCGCAGGTTTCTTGTTGCATTGTTCTGAAACTCCAATGTGACTTGGAAACGGCCTCCTTTCAAAGTGATTTTCAGTTTGGAAAATAGAGAAAAGTCGCTGGGGATACGATCGGAGAATATGGTGGACGGGGTACAACGGAAATGTGATGTTTTGACAGATAACTGCGAATGAGGAACGAAGCGTTAGTAGACACAGTGGCAGAGCGCACTATCCAAGTATAGTTTTCCCACAATTCACGTCTCTTCCTGCACACAACATCCCTTAACCATGCTAAAATGTCCTGGTAAACTGTTTCTTTACTATCTGACCACGTGACACAAGTTCATGGTAGACAATGCCTTTCCAATCAAAAAACACAACCAACATCACCTTGATCTTTAACCGACTCGTGCATACTTTTTTTGGACAAGGAAACCCTGAATAAGTTGAAACGCAAATGTCTCTGTATATGTTTTCCAAGTTTAGCAAGTGTAGCAAAATGCCGCACATGTACATTGTTCTTCAAGGTCTTTTTATTGTCACTGCAGCATTAATTCGACGAAAAGCTTGTGCATGTTTTCACTTCAAGGACTGTAGCTCGGCAATAACGGACTCAGGGAAACAAGGTAAATGGTAGTTTGTTGTCCAAACCTGCCGTTAGGTGCGCTCAGTAGTCGAAGTAAGCTCCCTCTGCCGGTTGGCGCGCTATTTCGACAGTTCTGTTTCTGTTTGAACATAGTTCATATATAAGGAAGTTTCGGTAAACTTCTTAAAAATTTATATTTCGCAATAAGTATGCCAGTTATTTAGACAAACCTGATATTGACAAAAATCAAGCTTTCATTGTGATATTCCCAAACGGACAGCGTACAGTACAGTTAATGAGGTTGTAACGGTATTAAAATTTTGGGCCACTTAAAGTAGTACAATGGAGTTCCAAATCCACGTTATTATTTAAAAAATGTTCACAGCTTATTTGATTTAACGTTCTGTACGTTTTACACTTAGTTGTAATTGATTTAGACAAGGAACAACGGAAATTTTGATAATGGCTCAGTCAAAGTATATCTGCACTGTGTTCTGTATATCGGAAAATACATCATATGCTGATAATTTGACAGTCAGCATAGTCGTTCCTTATACAATTTAGTTATTCTCTGTATCATAATCTAGCCTATATTTATATTTATTGTGTACATGAAATTGCATACACTTGTCAAAATGGCGGACACAACAGTCCTGAATGTAATAAAGGGATCAAGTAATGTGTATGAAATTTTAATGACTTGCAACTTTTAGGTAAACGTTTAAGTTTACGTAATTTCTTTTCCTTTTGCCGTCTAGAGTTACTGAAAAAAAGTACAATTTTGTGAAAAGATATATTTGCTGTGTGTATTAGTTAAGTAAACACGTGTTTTCAAGTCGTTCTGACGAGTGATTAGTGTCATACTAAAGAGTTCGACTAATATATGTTTCCTGCAGTAGTTAGGTCTTTAGTATGACGCTAGTCATATGTTAAAACGACTCTGTATAGAGCGCCTGAAGTTTAACACAAAATTCAGCTTTGATCAAGTATCTGCAACTATCGTTGAAAATAGTTGTAATTTGTTCTTTACTTCAACATTCTAAATCTTTGAGGATTATTATAAGTTAGTTTTCTTTATATGGTGTTAATATAATTAATATGAGCAGCTAATTACCTTGTGAATTGGGTTAAAATTATTAAAATGTCTGATTGCAAATGTTGCATGTCATCTCGCAATCTTACATTCACAGTTGTAATGCCAAATTCATCTGTGTCTGAGCGCTGATAAGATAGCTAAAAACATCTTACGCATAAACATAAAATCGAACTCAAATTATGAATTTTTATGTCAATATTTTACAGTAAAACAATACATACAGAAACAGCTCTAGCATAATCTTTCTAACTCAAAGGAGCTGTTCCAAAAGTGGCCAATTTTCCCGTTTGCGTCGCTGCATATAATTTGCTGTGGGAAGAAGTCGTGGCCTAAAACCTTCATATATAAACAATGGTGGCCATAGCTCAGTGGGAACATGGCCAAAAATGGGTCAACAATACACTGAAAATGCCCATAATGAGCGCATTTGTTTGGGATATTTTATTTTATATATCACCCAAAAGAGGGGGCACGCTCAGTTGAGGTTTTATGGAAGTGAGATTACACATTAAGCTCTAAAGTACTATGACTTTCATCGCATTCGAACCTGCGGAACAGGGAAACAAATCGGGTCAAAGACATGCAAAAGGGTTCAATTGTCGATTTCCTCATCCTTTGACAGGAATGGTTCATCATTATCGCCCAAGAGTCTAGATTCGTCTTCTTGTGAATAAAATAAATCATTCAAAATTCGGATGTCTTCGGACGTGGTGTAATTGCTTTGCCCATTCCTAAGTACCAAATAATGAGCATGACATGGGCACAACATTCAACTGTCCGTGTTCCATTTGCACATTGGCAAAAATATCCTATAACGCAATCGTCCTATTCCCAAGCAAGATCGTATAAAACGAAAGTGCAGTACTTTAACCGATTATTGTGCCTTGAATGTATATGTGCACGAAGAAGTTAAGGTGTTTGCCTCGTATCAAGCCATCTTAGCATCGAAGGGGGTACGTCCCCTGACTTTGACCCGATTTGTTTCCTTGTTCCGCAACTCGAGTGCGATGAAACTCATAGTCCTTGTAGAGCTCAATGTGTAGTCTCACTTCCATTAAAAATCAAGAATCGCCCTCTTTTGGGTGATACTCAAAAAATATATCAAAAATATGCACGCCTTATAGGTATTTCCATTGCATTGTTGACCCATTTTTCTTCATGTTACCGCTGAGCTATGGGCACCATTGTTTATATGTGAAGGTCTTAGGCCACGACGTCTTCCCATAGTCAGTGTACAATGAGTTCGATGTTTCTTCGGCACACAACATGGCTTCGGAATAGGATAATAGTCCTAGAGCACAGTAGCTTTAGACGCAGATCGGTATTACTCCTTATCTTACAGCAGCCTCAAGAGTAGGAATTAGAAAGAATCTCCTTCGCTTATAGCAGCCTTAGGAGATAGGTTTAAAAGGGAACTCCGTAGCTCATTGCAGCCCTAGGAGTTGGTAAGTAATCTCCGTAACCCATAGTGGCCACAGGAGAAAGTTTTGGTAGGTGAGCGATCAGTTTTAAACTGACAGTTTCCTCGTCTCGTTGTCTTCTTTTATAGGCGTCTTCTTGGAGGGAGGGTCCATGAAGGGGAAGTCGGCCTTCTTCGGAGTTTTTTTCCGAATCCTCTGAGTTCCACCCTGGTGTTGTCCCTTTCCATCATCTGATAATGTTTATTTATGATAATAAAAACACATGTTCGTAGTAAGAATATGTGGTTTGTAATGCGTGCGTGTCTGGATCCTTACACTATGTTCAAAATGGCCATAAGTAGAAATGATTTCTTTGTGCACTGAACTCGCAATATTTAGAATTGATCATTAATATGGTAAGGAGTGTTGAATGATTGGTGGGCAAAGTAAAAAGGGAAACTTAAATGTAACCAATCAGAACACTAACCAATTAAGCACAATTTTAATCTATAATGCATAGGCGGCCGATGGCTCGAGAAGAATAACTAACAGTTCAAATAATAATAATAATAAACCAAAGTTAACAATGTTAATACGTAACCACGCAAATGCGATTAGGACATTATTACCGGTAAGTTCACAAATGTTATATGTCCGTTCGAAAAATATTGTTTCTATATATAAAAACTACTTTTTAGAATTTGTTTGACTAGTTCATCTAATAAAACTGCTTCCTGTTTAATACTAAGCAAAAAATATTGTTTCTATGTAGATAAATAATGTAAATACAGCAAAATATTACATCCTGTATAAGTTCGGATTTTCAGTGCAGTATTTAATTGTTCATACGTTATATTTATATTAATGAATTGAGTGAGATTGATAAATTTGAGATGGAATCAAGATACCAATCTAATAAATACAGAGATTAATTATCCTCACACTTTTGCCTGTAATCAGTGATATCACAATGCCTAGAAGACTAATCACTACTCTAGTTTCTACCCCAGATAAGCATTCCTTTCGGTTATTTTTTTGGGCCGGGCCGGGCTTGGGCGCGCCGACACTGATTTCTCTTCAAGTCGGGCCGGGCTAGGGCCGATTAATTGCAATTCTTTAGTAATTATTGGCTTGCGTTAAACAATAATTAGAATAAAGGCAAACGTTGAAGAAGTGTCCCCGTGAAAAATGTTACAAAATGAGACTTTTAAAATTCTTCGGGCCCGGGCCGGGCTTGGGCCAAGAATTTTTAAAAACTTATCGGGCCGGGCTGGGCTCGGGCAGAAAATCTCCAAAACTTTTCGGACCCGGGCTGGGCCGGGCATAAGTACATTCGGGCTGGATTGGGCTCGGGCCGAAAAATTTGGCCCGTGCAGGTCTCTACTACTACTACACACACACACACACACACACACACATATATATATATATATATATATATATATATATATATATATATATATATATGTAATGTACCATTACAGTTGAAAGTAATGGCAACTTTTTTTTTACGCACCCTGTACCTAGTAATTTTTTTTTATTCAATTTCGGTTTAGTTACACAATTTATTTACTCTCTTTACTTCGAATTAAATATAATGAATCGAAAGGTTTCATTAGTAACCATATTCCCACTGAATAATATATTTTATTTATATTTTGATTAAGTGTAAATCCCATTTTCGGATATATAAGTTGAATAGTTACAAGGTTTACCATTCTGACGTCATACCGAAACATAGTTCCGTCATTGGATGTAAATTTTCTTAATTTCAGACCAATGTAGAATTTAGTCAGGTACCTAATCTTTCCCTCACCCCCTCTCATTAGTCCATAGTCACTTTCAGATCCGGTTATATCTGGATTTGCCAAATTTCTATTTGTTTTGTAATTTCCGCGGCTAAAGTTTTCGTTCTGATTGGAGGAATTCTCCTACCTCTGGCTTTTTCGTCGCAATGTTATCAGAATAATCGAAGACACACTACGAGGAGCAGCCCGTGATTTCTTCTTCTACATATCTGCGGTAAAAGGATGGAAATTCTAACTATCTCAAGGTAATATCCAGTTAATTTCATTGATAAACGCCGTATAATGATTTAGGAGCTGACAAACTTACATTTTTCGTGAAGTGAACTGTAAAAAATAAAGGAGAAATGGGAACCAGCTTTACAGACGCCATATTGCTCGTTATCCAAGCCAAAGAATAGACAATATAGGAAAGTGATTTTTGATCTGTTAAAACTCAGTTAGGGATTAGGGACAATACGACCTGGTTTCGTACATATATTATAGTGTGAATAGTAAATGTTATTTTTTTTTTTTATTAGTCAGTAAGTGCATGTACACAGTAGGTTTCATAGTTGCAATGTTAACTTTCGGAATGGCAGCTTAAGCTAACAAAAAGGGGCTCCTATTCATTTTCCAAATTGAACCAGTTCTAGCGGGGGATGGGTTAGTTATTGTTTGTTTTAGGGCCTTTTCCCCTCTCAGGGGAAGGGTCCCTCAATAAACCTCGTTAAGGTGCCCCCAGGGCATCAATCTTTGGCAATCATCATGTAAATAATTGGTCAGGTCAATTGGACCTAGGGTTACTTTTCTCATTTTGCCCCCCTTTAAGTTTAATAGAGCCAAAATTTATATAACAACAAGGGAGTATTTTTCGTCAACATGCATGTAATTAAATGGTGCATGTTTGGTTTAGTTAGTTGTCTTTATGTATAGTACTAACAGTGGTGTATGTAGTTAGTAGTTTTGTGTGAGTGTGTGAATTTTCGGTTAGGACAGTGTATAAATATGCGTTAATTTAGTACCATTTGTCTAACTCGAAGTATACTAAACCGGAGTAAATATTAAATTTCTGATTAATGAGTACAAGTATATATTTCAGTACACGGTAAATTATGCCTCCACTACAGCGCCATAGTGTCTGTTTTCGGTAGTCAATTGTTTGTTGACATTACGACATCGCATGACTTAGTGATCTAGATTGTTTGATTTTGGCCATTTATTTCTAAATTACATCCCGTGGACATGGTTTTCGGTTCAGATGAGTATACATTCATATAAGATAGCATGAGATCTTCCTGTACTGAAAATTTCAGCTTGCTAGGTCCAGTAGTAATTGAAATATCTACTGAAATAAAGAATACCTATTTTCTTAATAGAAGTAAAGCCCATATGCTGTTACTGTTTGTTTCAAAATGTAGTATTAAATTCTCTTTTCCCGTGGCTGTAGAAAATTCCATTGTTGCTTTAGTTTTATCAGCAAATTGGAAATAGATTAATCGTTGACAATTTAACTTTCAGTGAATACACGTATGATTTTTTTTAAAACTGCGAAGTAAATACAATTTGGGTGCTTCGAAACAAAGAGTACGTGGTTCGATGAATGTTATCGTGTAGTAGTTTGAGCGTGATAGATTGTGATAATTATATATATTTATTACTGTGTAATGTAAATATGTGTATGGCCTGCGTGTAAAATGTATGAAATAGGGTGTCGGTAAAATATTACTTCGCGCGAAAATTAGTAGATAATGAATGAATGTAATGATATATTAATAATATGATATAAAATATGAATGAGATGATGACACCTACATTTAAATGGATAGGCCTAGTGTATGTTATATAGTGAAAATATGAATACGTTTACGAAAAAAAAAATCTCTCGCGTTTTGACTTCTACACCAGTACATTCATCCAACCGAGTTTGCTACTTGGATAGTAAATTGTAGTTGGGAATTGTGTGTTACTTCGTATTTAAGTACCTCATAATAACAGCCCCAGATCTTAAGCCTTTCAATAGATAGGGTAGCATCATGTGGGAATTACTTCTAAAGGTTGACAGAAATGATAATTAAGAAAAATAACTGCTATTTCCTGTGATCATCGAAAAGTACAGGTTTCGGTCATTTGTACCTTTAACATTCATAGCCTCTCCGAGATTTTTTTTTCCGTTGCTTACCTTATTTATTTATTGTGCAGTGTTCATATAACTCAGTTCGGACTATCCGATTAAATCAACTGCTACTAAATTAATATTCACGTCATTAGCGTACCCGGACGTCGACCCCTAGTCCTCTTAAGTATTTTCATGTCTTTTCTTAGTTTAATTAGATGAGGGAAATTAACGACGTCCCAGACTGTGGCATGTCTGCGCGGGGTAGCCATCGGTGATGTTTGGTTATTGAAATCACCGATCCAAAATTCAGTTTATTTAATTTTTTTTTTATTTTGGCAAATTCTAATTAGGGATATCTTAGCTATTACTCTAATTTCATTACTATTCTGGAATCTTCTAGTTTCCAAGAGGTCGGATGATTTTTTTTTCTTTTGAAATTCTAAATTAACGCCGTCTCTAACCTTCCGGAGGATTTTCGGGACCCTGCTGGTTTGGGCCGGATACGGGGATCGGATTTCAATCTTACAACCAAACTCTTGTGGGATTGGGATCTGATGGACACAGAACTTGCATCCTTGGCAGCAGGGCGCTCCTTGAGTCTACGTATTTGAGTAGACCACCCTTTTGGCATGTTAAGAATATTTTGGCTATGGATTTTGTTGAGAGCGAAATTCGATTTCTATCTTTGTAGCGTTAGTTATTTCCCACTTAAGTCTTTGGCGCCCCTATTCTTCGTCTTCCTTCTTCTCTATCTCTCTCTCTGTCTTCATTACTTCGAGATTTTTTTTTCAAATTTTTCAACCTCCCCCCCCCCCGGTTTCTGAAACTCATGAAAACGTACAATATTCATATCTCTTATTTCGATCGTATGTACTAACTGAGACATCGAGGGATGCGATTCGTGGAGGTATTGCAGCACAACTCAGGACCATTTTCGCGATATTCAATCCACCACGGGAGAAACTGACGAGAAGGTACACTATGCTTTCAGATTCCTGAAAACATTTGTTATTCATTGATCGTACAAATTATATCCATTGATTACTGATTTCTGGTTTTTCTTTCTATTGATTGGTCATATAGTGTGTATGTATTAATAGTTTGGGCCCACTAGTTTCGAATAACATTGATTTTTTTTCTGTATATACATCTATATATGTACTTACATAGTTTTAAAAGTTACGTGCCTGCTCTATTTGTTGTATTTCCACCTCTTATGTCAACTTACTAAATAACACCAACTATTTCTTTATACGCGGATCTTTAGTGAATTGAGAATGATTATTGATTATCGGGTTTACATATAAAGTACAATATTGCAACCTTATGAGAAAAAAAAGTGAATTTTGATAGTCAGGGTTTTTGTTTTGTTTTTGAGCCAATAAAATATGAATACTTGTCGAATATAAAAAGGTTATGTAGATATTAAATGTCGACGAAATACTACGATGGATATTAAAATGAAATTTATTATATTGAGTAATATGAATATATATATATGTGAGTATGTATGTAGAGGGCTCGGTATTTACCCTGGTTGTTTTAGGTTGCCATAGATTTTTGACACCCGACATTTACCAACTATTTGTGATATATAGTATTACCGCGTAAATTGTAATAAATGACATTTTGTTGAGTTGTTATTGATGTTTGTGACTATTAAAGTTGAATATCATGTTAAATACGGCATGTAAATAAAACAAGTAGCAGGTCGTAAGAAAAGTAAAAATAACCCTAATCCTTATCCAAATTTAATTTGCGAGATCATAGTGAAATCAGTAAGCTACGAAACAGTGTGCCCCTCCAACGAATCCTTCTATCAGTAAACTACGAAACAAATCCTTCCCCTACGATCGGAAACCTAACTATTCAGTGACTAGAATCTTCGACTACACGATCTATACTAGAAAAAAAGAAAATAGTGATCTTAAATTCAACGAACTGAAATTAGGTTAATAATTTAGTAATGTGAATACAGGAATATGGAAATATGTTCCCAATGTTTGGGACTGGATTCGATAATTTTTCTTTAATCTTGATAAACTTTGAAATTTTATATCAAGTGCGTCAAGTGACGAAATGAGAAATATAAATATATATGTGATATGAAGCAACTATTTGTCTATAGTTAAAACAAAAACGATTAAATACTCTCATGGACACAAATCACAGTGCGTAAAGAGAGTTGAAAAAAGGAGTTATTATCGACGTGAGAACAAAGACTCATAAAATTGTCGAAATGTCTCCTCTTGGGACAGAGACTCAATAAAATGCTACTAAAGTGTTTTTTTTTAGAATGATTAACCAATTATATTTTTTCTTTCTTTTGCCCGCAATGATATGTATTCATTGCACTGAATCTTAAATATATTGACCTTTGAATTTTCTTTTTTTTCCTTTATTTTCTGTCTTTCGTTTTTTTTGTCGATTTTTTTTTCATGTAATCCAACTTTTAATATATCTAGAAAGAGAAATGTGTTATTTGATTTTGTTGAAAGTAGCGGATTTCTGTGCATGCTTATGAAACATTCTTTTCATGTATTAAATTTTTTCCTGTTATGTCAAACTAAGTTTTCTTTTATTGAAATGTAATAAATGTCTATAGAAATGTAGTTAGGTTAGTTTAATTCAACTAAATACAACCTGAAGTATACATTGTCCTGTATGAATGTGTGTGTGAGTGAAATGTAGGTTTAGTATTAAGTGCACAAATTATTTTGACATATATGTGTGACTTATTATAATTAATGGTAGTTGGCAATTAAAGTCATTGAATGTCAATACTAACTTAATTTAAGTTGGCTCTATGAAGGAAGTAAAAAGGACTGAAGTAGCCTGAACGAATGATCAGCATGGGAGAACTGTGAAAGTCAAAATCTTCGACAAATATGTGATACTCTGATTTTTTTTTCTCTGTGGTCGATTCTAACATGCCATCAACTTCGTCGTTCATTTTTCAAATATTAGATATTAGTCTAGAACTTCTGGAAATATTGAATAAACGGTAAAATTAAACTTTCTCATCTATCTCAGAGCTAGTTTGGGATAATTCGGTAGTTGGGGTCAAATGGATCTAGATCGGGGATGTATGGGTTAACATGTGTCTACCTTTGATCACCTTAATACCAAATATTCACCCAATAGCTATTGGAAATGATCCCAATTCGATAATTATTCACTTTCCCTTTACCATATTTCTCAAAATATCCAGTAACAGTTTCCTCTTTATCACCTTCTTACTTTACCTCTTTCCTCTTCTATCTTCCTTTTCCTTTCTTCATCTTCTTCTTCTATTTTTAAATAAAACTGAAAAGGGGGTCGTGACTGGGAATTCTATATGTAATAAACACGGTCATGTATTTATTTTATTTTATTTTCTTCAGAAGTCCGATAAAAAGTTTTCTCATTTTGATCTAACCTAGTATGTTCGAAATTAAGAAATGGATATTATATTCCAATACAATTAGACATAAGCTGATAGCTTCATGAATATCCCCACCAGGGGTGAAGGGTTCCCACTCACGACTTATTCCAGGCATCACATTTGTTGCAAATTCTTTTTTTTTTCCTCAATCAGTTTTAGATTGACGAGCAGTGACGGAATTCGTTGTTATGGAAACGGTGGTTTCTATGGCAACGGGCCCTTTTTTCAGTTTTAGAGTGGCGACACGTGACAAGATTGTTGCCATGGTAACGCATGTTTGCTGTGGTAACGGATCTGAAAATGCTTATTGAATAATACCAGTTATCATGCCAATCAGTTTGAATTGGTGAACCGCGACAAGAATGGTTGTCATGGCAACGTTTGTTCCCATGGCAACGGATCTCAGTTTAAATGGCGACCGATAGATCTGAATTTTTTTTAAGAATGTCAAAGAGTGAGGTTGAAGGCATGTTGAATTGATTACAACATTGAAATTAATAAGAGAAATTTTATAGTCAAGTGAAACAAGTAGAGTCGTTGGCTACTTTGTCATTTTTGCTTCCTTTTCTAAGGGGGAAAAAGAGAAGGAGTGTCAAAATTTTTTCTAAATTGGAACTAAACGCTAGAAGGGTTTCAAGGAAGGAAAGAGAATGGGAGTCCTTTAATTTAGGAATAATACTTGTCTTGATAGCGAATAAGTATTTTATAGTATATGTGTATTTTTGATATATATCTTGTCTTTTGTAAAGTGTATAGTGTGTCAAAGCTATGGCAACAAATAAAAAAGTTGTTTTGTCACAGGACGAATGTGAAGTCACGTGCACTCAATGCACGTTAGATGAAAAAGAGAAAAGATCTCGCGCCCCGCGGAGATTAATAAGATGCACCGGTTGTGGACTAAAATGGATCCACTTTGCTTGCACAAATTTGGATGATACTGCTGAAAATGCAGAAAAAGTTCAAACCGGCGAAATAATAAAATACTGTGAGGATTGTGAAAAGGACCGAGGCCAAATATCTCCAGCGGAGATATCTGACCTCGATGATGAGGAAAAGAATGGAAATCACAGTGATTCTCGGGATCAGACGGCAAACCCGAAGGAAGGAATGTCATCTGGAGGGTCTGACACGTCTGCATTAATTCGCCAAATGATGCAAATGATGAACAACAAATTTGATGAATTGAAACAGAACGGTGCAGATATGAGGCGTGAGATAAATGAGATAAACGAGAAGTTAGATCAAAATAGTGCAGATATGAGGCGTGAGATAAATGAGATAAATGAGAAGTTAGATCAAAATAGTGCAGATCTGAGGCGTGAGAATGCAGAAATGAGACGTGAAATAAATGAAAAGTTTGATACCTCGAAACGAGAGACCGATGCTCGATTCGAGGTACTAAACAATAAATTTGACCAGATCTGTTTAGACTTTGCTTCTTCGATTAGCAAATTGAAAGAGCAAACGTCTACTGAACTAGAGCAGGTTAGATACCAGGCCCAACATTCTACCGAGCAGCTCAGAGACGAAACAAATAAAAAATTAAATGAAATAGATGTAAGGTTTGAGAGCACAAACAAAAGATTTTGTAACATCGAACAAAAGGTTGAACAGCAGCAGGCTGAAATAAGTAAATTAAATGTTGTAATATCTAACCTATCAATAGAAACCAAACTAGAGTCGGTTGATCAAAGAATTAGTCAAATTCAAACCGAAGTAGACAGTCTTAAGGGGAATATTACTAAATTGGAACTCGTCAAGTGTGATATCTCCTATCCTTTTCCTGATGGCAATTCTCCAGGGAAAATTTTCCCAGAAACAAGTAACGTCCTCCCGGGAAAGAGTCAAGTGTTGCCTGATGCACGGGACACAGCAATGTATTGTCCCCCGCATCAGCCAACCTCGAAATCATGGTTGAGTAATTTCGATGTACCGATGCAGTCGAGTGTTGTGACTACAACAGTCACTAGCGTAAATGCTCACTCTACCTTTGGAATGGTACAATCTTACAGCGTGCTGCCAGGAGGGGAAAGGAGATGCGCCGGACCGTCGGTTACTGCCGTGGTGGGTCCTAAGTTGGAACCTCACATGGTCAACACTAATTATAAAACTTCTCTTGGTCATATGGGAGCGTTCAGTTCGGTGACCACTCCGTCGGTGGCAAATCCGGTGACAACCCCAACCGCTCAGGATAACGCGTTGATTCCAATAGATTCTTTTCCTGCCCCGTATAGTATGAGCTCTAAAGTTTCCCTCCGGGATATTGAACGTTTTCCCACTTTCGATGGGAACATTGCTAACGGGTTACCTCGAGTTTTCCTGCGGAGACTGCAGCAATATCTAGACATGTACAAACTTACTGATGGGGAACGCCTACAAATAGTCGAAAACCAAATCCGGACGTTCAGTGATTTTTTGATTCTTTTCAAAGAAGAGTATTGTAATGAGCACATCGAACGGCTCCAAAAGAGAAACTTACAATCACTCCGGTATGATCGCTCCAAGTATGGGTCCCTCTTGGACTATGCTTGGAAAATCATTGAACTATATTATCAGATAGCTGAACATCCCTCTCAGGCCGAACTGGTAGATATTATAGTTAACGCTCTTCCACCCGATGAGTCCCGGGCCATAGCGTCCCACTTGTGCCAAACGGTGCGAGAAGTCACCTCACGTTTAGCTGCCTTGTGCGGCAAGGAAGTTGGTGGTCCACCAAAACGATACTTCGCCCGACAGGCAAAGATTCTAAAACCGACGAAGATGAAGGTAACGGCAAGTTGCCAGACAGATTTCCTGAGTTATACCCAAGCTGGATCTCGTTATCCTAGTGGGTATGGCTCAGAAAACAACACTAATGGCCGGCGACTATTCAGGAATCGGCCCATGTTCAACAATCGCCGGAGTTATCGTCCCTATGACCGTACCAACATGGAATCGAACCCGGATAGGGGCGATAACACCAGGAGGAATTTTAACAGGACGTACGGAAGAAGGGAGAACGGTAATAGTCAGGGCAATAATAATAACAATAATAATAACAATAATGTAAATCGACCCCAGAATTCAGTCCCTTCGCAAGTGCGTGGTAACGGTGAGCCTAGAACAATATTAAATGGCAGTGATAGACGGGAAACTGCGGCCTAATGTCATCAGATATACTAGTCGACGGCTGAAGCCTTACGAATTGTATCTGTCGATTTCTCAGTTATAACTTCTGTCCGTTCTATTGCTATATGAACACTACTGAAAAAAAAAAGTATCGGAACTCACAATTTTCGAAATTTAAAGATTTTCAATTGTACAGAAGATAAACGTAGTGAATTACTCGCGCAATACCCCAAGTAGATATAATATACTGTCCTAGTGTGACTGGTAACGTTTGAATGAGATGAATGAGTGTGTTAACTTAACAAGCATCAGTAGTTAGTATTCCCAATTAGCAAAATTTTGTTATTCTAACAAAATTTTGTTAATGGGCCGGGGAAAACTGTAATGTACCATTACAGTTGAAAGTAATGGCAACTTTTTTTTACGCACCCTGTACCTAGTAATTTTTTTTTTATTCAATTTCGGTTTAGTTACACAATTTATTTACTCTCTTTACTTCGAATTAAATATAATGAATCGAAAGGTTTCATTAGTAACCATATTCCCACTGAATAATATATTTTATTTATATTTTGATTAAGTGTAAATCCCATTTTCGGATATATAAGTTGAATAGTTACAAGGTTTACCATTCTGACGTCATACCGAAACATAGTTCCGTCATTGGATGTAAATTTTCTTAATTTCAGACCAATGTAGAATTTAGTCAGGTACCTAATCTTTCCCTCACCCCCTCTCATTAGTCCATAGTCACTTTCAGATCCGGTTATATCTGGATTTGCCAAATTTCTATTTGTTTTGTAATTTCCGCGGCTAAAGTTTTCGTTCTGATTGGAGGAATTCTCCTACCTCTGGCTTTTTCGGCGCAATGTTATCAGAATAATCGAAGACACACTGCGAGGAGCAGCCCGTGATTTCTTCTTCTACATATCTGCGGTAAAAGGATGGAAATTCTAACTATCTCAAGGTAATATCCAGTTAATTTCATTGATAAACGCCGTATAATGATTTAGGAGCTGACAAACTTACATTTTTCGTGAAGTGAACTGTAAAAAATAAAGGAGAAATGGGAACCAGCTTTACAGACGCCATATTGCTCGTTATCCAAGCCAAAGAATAGACAATATAGGAAAGTGATTTTTGATCTGTTAAAACTCAGTTAGGGATTAGGGACAATACGACCTGGTTTCGTACATATATTATAGTGTGTATAGTAAATGTGATTTTTTTTTATTAGTCAGTAAGTGCATGTACACAGTAGGTTTCATAGTTGCAATGTTAACTTTCGGAATGGCAGCTTAAGCTAACAAAAAGGGGCTCCTATTCATTTTCCAAATTGAACCAGTTCTAGCGGGGGATGGGTTAGTTATTGTTTGTTTTAGGGCCTTTTCCCCTCTCAGGGGAAGGGTCCCTCAATAAACCTCGTTAAGGTGCCCCCAGGGCATCAATCTTTGGCAATCATCATGTAAATAATTGGTCAGGTCAATTGGACCTAGGGTTACTTTTCTCATTTTGCCCCCCTTTAAGTTTAATAGAGCCAAAATTTATATAACAACAAGGGAGTATTTTTCGTCAACATGCATGTAATTAAATGGTGCATGTTTGGTTTAGTTAGTTGTCTTTATGTATAGTACTAACAGTGGTGTATGTAGTTAGTAGTTTTGTGTGAGTGTGTGAATTTTCGGTTAGGACAGTGTATAAATATGCGTTAATTTAGTACCATTTGTCTAACTCGAAGTATACTAAACCGGAGTAAATATTAAATTTCTGATTAATGAGTACAAGTATATATTTCAGTACACGGTAAATTATGCCTCCACTACAGCGCCATAGTGTCTGTTTTCGGTAGTCAATTGTTTGTTGACATTACGACATCGCATGACTTAGTGATCTAGATTGTTTGATTTTGGCCATTTATTTCTAAATTACATCCCGTGGACATGGTTTTCGGTTCAGATGAGTATACATTCATATAAGATAGCATGAGATCTTCCTGTACTGAAAATTTCAGCTTGCTAGGTCCAGTAGTAATTGAAATATCTACTGAAATAAAGAATACCTATTTTCTTAATAGAAGTAAAGCCCATATGCTGTTACTGTTTGTTTCAAAATGTAGTATTAAATTCTCTTTTCCCGTGGCTGTAGAAAATTCCATTGTTGCTTTAGTTTTATCAGCAAATTGGAAATAGATTAATCGTTGACAATTTAACTTTCAGTGAATACACGTATGATTTTTTTTAAAACTGCGAAGTAAATACAATTTGGGTGCTTCGAAACAAAGAGTACGTGGTTCGATGAATGTTATCGTATAGTAGTTTGAGCGTGATAGATTGTGATAATTATATATATTTATTACTGTGTAATGTAAATATGTGTATGGCCTGCGTGTAAAATGTATGAAATAGGGTGTCGGTAAAATATTACTTCGCGCGAAAATTAGTAGATAATGAATGAATGTAATGATATATTAATAATATGATATAAAATATGAATGAGATGATGACACCTACATTTAAATGGATAGGCCTAGTGTATGTTATATAGTGAAAATATGAATACGTTTACGAAAAAAAAAATCTCTCGCGTTTTGACTTCTACACCAGTACATTCATCCAACCGAGTTTGCTACTTGGATAGTAAATTGTAGTTGGGAATTGTGTGTTACTTCGTATTTAAGTACCTCATAATAACAGCCCCAGATCTTAAGCCTTTCAATAGATAGGGTAGCATCATGTGGGAATTACTTCTAAAGGTTGACAGAAATGATAATTAAGAAAAATAACTGCTATTTCCTGTGATCATCGAAAAGTACAGGTTTCGGTCATTTGTACCTTTAACATTCATAGCCTCTCCGAGATTTTTTTTCCGTTGCTTACCTTATTTATTTATTGTGCAGTGTTCATATAACTCAGTTCGGACTATCCGATTAAATCAACTGCTACTAAATTAATATTCACGTCATTAGCGTACCCGGACGTCGACCCCTAGTCCTCTTAAGTATTTTCATGTCTTTTCTTAGTTTAATTAGATGAGGGAAATTAACGACGTCCCAGACTGTGGCATGTCTGCGCGGGGTAGCCATCGGTGATGTTTGGTTATTGAAATCACCGATCCAAAATTCAGTTTATTTAATTTTTTTTTTTTATTTTGGCAAATTCTAATTAGGGATATCTTAGCTATTACTCTAATTTCATTACTATTCTGGAATCTTCTAGTTTCCAAGAGGTCGGATGATTTTTTTTTCTTTTGAAATTCTAAATTAACGCCGTCTCTAACCTTCCGGAGGATTTTCGGGACCCTGCTGGTTTGGGCCGGATACGGGGATCGGATTTCAATCTTACAACCAAACTCTTGTGGGATTGGGATCTGATGGACACAGAACTTGCATCCTTGGCAGCAGGGCGCTCCTTGAGTCTACGTATTTGAGTAGACCACCCTTTTGGCATGTTAAGAATATTTTGGCTATGGATTTTGTTGAGAGCGAAATTCGATTTCTATCTTTGTAGCGTTAGTTATTTCCCACTTAAGTCTTTGGCGCCCCTATTCTTCGTCTTCCTTCTTCTCTATCTCTCTCTCTGTCTTCATTACTTCGAGATTTTTTTTTCAAATTTTTCAACCTCCCCCCCCCCCCCCGGTTTCTGAAACTCATGAAAACGTACAATATTCATATCTCTTATTTCGATCGTATGTACTAACTGAGACATCGAGGGATGCGATTCGTGGAGGTATTGCAGCACAACTCAGGACCATTTTCGCGATATTCAATCCACCACGGGAGAAACTGACGAGAAGGTACACTATGCTTTCAGATTCCTGAAAACATTTGTTATTCATTGATCGTACAAATTATATCCATTGATTACTGATTTCTGGTTTTTCTTTCTATTGATTGGTCATATAGTGTGTATGTATTAATAGTTTGGGCCCACTAGTTTCGAATAACATTGATTTTTTTTTCTGTATATACATCTATATATGTACTTACATAGTTTTAAAAGTTACGTGCCTGCTCTATTTGTTGTATTTCCACCTCTTATGTCAACTTACTAAATAACACCAACTATTTCTTTATACGCGGATCTTTAGTGAATTGAGAATGATTATTGATTATCGGGTTTACATATAAAGTACAATATTGCAACCTTATGAGAAAAAAAAGTGAATTTTGATAGTCAGGGTTTTTGTTTTGTTTTTGAGCCAATAAAATATGAATACTTGTCGAATATAAAAAGGTTATGTAGATATTAAATGTCGACGTAATACTACGATGGATATTAAAATGAAATTTATTATATTGAGTAATATGAATATATATATATATGTGAGTATGTATGTAGAGGGCTCGGTATTTACCCTGGTTGTTTTAGGTTGCCATAGATTTTTGACACCCGACATTTACCAACTATTTGTGATATATAGTATTACCGCGTAAATTGTAATAAATGACATTTTGTTGAGTTGTTATTGATGTTTGTGACTATTAAAGTTGAATATCATGTTAAATACGGCATGTAAATAAAACAAGTAGCAGGTCGTAAGAAAAGTAAAAATAACCCTAATCCTTATCCAAATTTAATTTGCGAGATCATAGTGAAATCAGTAAGCTACGAAACAGTGTGCCCCTCCAACGAATCCTTCTATCAGTAAACTACGAAACAAATCCTTCCCCTACGATCGGAAACCTAACTATTCAGTGACTAGAATCTTCGACTACACGATCTATACTAGAAAAAAAGAAAATAGTGATCTTAAATTCAACGAACTGAAATTAGGTTAATAATTTAGTAATGTGAATACAGGAATATGGAAATATGTTCCCAATGTTTGGGACTGGATTCGATAATTTTTCTTTAATCTTGATAAACTTTGAAATTTTATATCAAGTGCGTCAAGTGACGAAATGAGAAATATAAATATATATGTGATATGAAGCAACTATTTGTCTATAGTTAAAACAAAAACGATTAAATACTCTCATGGACACAAATCACAGTGCGTAAAGAGAGTTGAAAAAAGGAGTTATTATCGACGTGAGAACAAAGACTCATAAAATTGTCGAAATGTCTCCTCTTGGGACAGAGACTCAATAAAATGCTACTAAAGTGTTTTTTTTTTAGAATGATTAACCAATTATATTTTTTCTTTCTTTTGCCCGCAATGATATGTATTCATTGCACTGAATCTTAAATATATTGACCTTTGAATTTTCTTTTTTTTCCTTTATTTTCTGTCTTTCGTTTTTTTTGTCGATTTTTTTTCATGTAATCCAACTTTTAATATATCTAGAAAGAGAAATGTGTTATTTGATTTTGTTGAAAGTAGCGGATTTCTGTGCATGCTTATGAAACATTCTTTTCATGTATTAAATTTTTTCCTGTTATGTCAAACTAAGTTTTCTTTTATTGAAATGTAATAAATGTCTATAGAAATGTAGTTAGGTTAGTTTAATTCAACTAAATACAACCTGAAGTATACATTGTCCTGTATGAATGTGTGTGTGAGTGAAATGTAGGTTTAGTATTAAGTGCACAAATTATTTTGACATATATGTGTGACTTATTATAATTAATGGTAGTTGGCAATTAAAGTCATTGAATGTCAATACTAACTTAATTTAAGTTGGCTCTATGAAGGAAGTAAAAAGGACTGAAGTAGCCTGAACGAATGATCAGCATGGGAGAACTGTGAAAGTAAAAATCTTCGACAAATATGTGATACTCTGATTTTTTTTTCTCTGTTGTCGATTCTAACATGCCATCAACTTCGTCGTTCATTTTTCAAATATTAGATATTAGTCTAGAACTTCTGGAAATATTGAATAAACGGTAAAATTAAACTTTCTCATCTATCTCAGAGCTAGTTTGGGATAATTCGGTAGTTGGGGTCAAATGGATCTAGATCGGGGATGTATGGGTTAACATGTGTCTACCTTTGATCACCTTAATACCAAATATTCACCCAATAGCTATTGGAAATGATCCCAATTCGATAATTATTCACTTTCCCTTTACCATATTTCTCAAAATATCCAGTAACAGTTTCCTCTTTATCACCTTCTTACTTTACCTCTTTCCTCTTCTATCTTCCTTTTCCTTTCTTCATCTTCTTCTTCTATTTTTAAAGAAAACTGAAAAGGGGGTCGTGACTGGGAATTCTATATGTAATAAACACGGTCATGTATTTATTTTATTTTATTTTCTTCAGAAGTCCGATAAAAAGTTTTCTCATTTTGATCTAACCTAGTATGTTCGAAATTAAGAAATGGATATTATATTCCAATACAATTAGACATAAGCTGATAGCTTCATGAATATCCCCACCAGGGGTGAAGGGTTCCCACTCACGACTTATTCCAGGCATCACATTTGTTGCAAATTCTTTTTTTTTTCCTCAATCAGTTTTAGATTGACGAGCAGTGACGGAATTCGTTGTTATGGAAACGGTGGTTTCTATGGCAACGGGCCCTTTTTTCAGTTATATATATATATATATATATATATATATATATATATATATATATATATATATTCTGGAGCAAAACTTAAGGATGAAAGTAAATTTTACATGATGTGTCATTCCTAAGTGGCACACATCTGTGAAACTTGAACCACACACAGAAAATAGTGCTGCAGTATGATATAGGAAATAACAGGAAGAAACATATGATTAGAAGAAGAAACTCAAGTCAGGAAATGGTCAGGTCAATTCATTCGCCGAACATCCTCTGTTTCCAAGAGCTCCGCCACTTGCACTGTTCAATGCGGTCGCATTACAATCCATATACCTAATAATGAATTCTGGTCCGATTGAATCTCTGAAAAACGCACGTCGGGGTGAGGTACAGTGTGTAGTGAGCATACAGCTGTAAAAAAATAATTGCAGACCGGTATGCTCATACAACGTAATGCCTTCCCTCATAAGAACACTTGGATCACCAAAACAATCATGTTTGACAATGTTTCTCGGTTCATTTCGTGTTTCTACTTATCGCCAGATGAGTGTATATCCAGAACCACTACTCAAATTGGATCTTCTAGCCTCGAAGAAGAGAACACTACTCCCTTCTCCTCGGCCCACTCTAGATGTTCTTGGCACGACCCGCTCGGAAGAGTAATGCTCCCGGAAGTACGTTTTTTCGCGCGCTACTCTAGCCAGCTGTTTTAAACGCTATCCTAGCCAGTTGTTTTAAGTTGGTCACAAAATTTATATCATGGAGTACAGGGGGAACAAAACGAGCCCTGCGGGGATTCTAACCCGTTCCTGCTACTACTATTACTTATCTGCACAAAAGTAAGAGTAAAACACTTTTTTGAGTATTATTTTCATATTATTTTAATTTAAAAAGTGTTATAAAAATATAAAAAAAATGTTAAAAAAAATTTCCTCGAGCCGCGTTTGAACTCACGTCAAAAGAGATTTTCATTACTAGCATATAGCATTAGCCCACTTTTTTTTTTTTTATTTCCGGAAAACATGTTACATGACCAAGCTATTTAGCATATCACATTGATGCTTGGTAGACGTGATATTGTCACTGAACAATGGTAATTTACAAAGAAATTCAATGGTACAATAACAAAGAAAAAATCAATTGTCAAATATTACTTGTAAAAAGCGAGCGAAGAGTTGTTGTTCTTGAGATTGAGTGAAAGTCTTTTTTCTTACCCTGTTGAGATACTCTACATATAGGCGAGGATCACAATAAGGTCTGTATTGGTCTATAAAAAGAATAGTAGTACCAATTAACCAAACTACTGCCCGTCGTTTCATAGGAGGATACCACTGAAAGTCAGGGAAGAAGAGAATAGTAGATGTAAAGGCGGACGCTGGACAGCGGCAAATTAGTCCGAGAAAGCCGCATAGCCTCTGCCACACAGGTTGAGTGTCAACACAAGAAGTATAGCGATGCTCCAGAGTATCTATGTGCGAACACAAGTCACAAAGTTCGGATGTACTGCGGCCTATTTTAGCAAGTCGTACGTTGGTAACTACGAGATTATTCACAATGCCATACCAAACGTCCGTGGCTCGTCCCATGAGGTATGGTGCATGAATTGTTTTCCAAATAGTCATCCAATTACGCTCTGGTGTTCGTTGCTGGCATAGGGGTATGACACTTTGAATAGTCGGCGCAAGTAACACAGTATAGAGGAGTTTTGGGGTCCAATGTTCCGGCATATCCTCAAAAGGCACTGTGGACCATGCGAGTGCTAACTGTAAAATATACGAAGGACACACATTTGGAAAGCGAACATATGCGGGATTGTTGTTAGGCCAGAGATGAGGCACCCAACAATGAAGCCACTGCGCTGTCTGTGGTGCCAATAGTTCATTGTCCATATGCATCTTGGCTGTGGCCATATATAATGCTAGGCATTTGTGTCGGACACTAAAAAGATCAAAACCTCCTTGATTACGTTGAAGATAGAGCACCTGCCTTTTCACACGAAACATGTAAGTTTTCCAAATGAACCATCCATAGAGTGAATCAATTTGGCGCGCATATTTTTCTGGCAATGGAAAAAGTCGGGCAGTGAACCATAACTTTGAGCTGACATACACATTTAAATATTGAATTTTCTGAGCAAGCGTGAGAGAGCGCAGGCGAGTGTCTGCCAGATGCATACGCAAAGTTCGAATTAATGGGCTCCATACGTGATCATAGGAAGGAGTCAGGTCAGCTGTGAAAGGAACACCTAAAATAGTCTTATTAGTTGTGTGATCAAATGCTTGTAACAAATGTTCTGGTAACAAAGTATGAAAGTTGTTTACAGAAAGGATGGTTGTTTTCCGCATATTGAGATGAAGGCCGCTTGCGCGCGAGAACAGCTCCACTTGCTGTGACGCACACATGAGTTGTTGAGAGGTTGAGCAAGAAATAGTTAGATCATCCATGAAGGCAATGGCTGTTAATTGCCGAAAGGGATGAGTGTCGCCCGCATTAAGCGTCGACAATCGATGGAGTAAAGGCTCAAGGGCAAGACAAAACAGAAGACCTGAAAGCGAACATCCTTGACGAACTCCTCGAAGGAGTTCAAACGGTGGAAGAAGATGCCCATTTATTTGTAGCTGCGAGGTCGCTCCTGCGTATAGGTGACGTATTACAGATATAATTTGGGCAGGAAAGTTGTATCCTTGCAAGACCCTGTATAAATAGTCGTGTGACACGGTGTCGAAAGCTTTGTGGAAATCGCAAGCTAATAAACCTACTGGGAGTCGTTTAAATTTGAAATAGGCTAGAATATCTCGAATGGTTGCAAGAGCTGTATGGATGTTCCGTTCAGAATGAAGCGCCGTTTGAGCTGAACTGATGTAAGGTTGGACAATCTTCTTGATACGTTGAGTCATGATAGCAGTGAAGATTTTATAGTCTGTATTGAGCAGAGTGATGGGTCGATAGTCAGCAACTCCAGTTTGGTTTCCTCCTTTGGGTATTAAAATAATGATTCCTTCGTGCTGATACATTGGACCACCTTGCAACAAAAAGTTATATATATTGCATAGGGTCGGACCTAGTAAAGGAAAAAATGACACATAAAGCTGGTAGATCAATCCATCTCTTCCAGGCGCCGTGCGTCGCTTGACCGTGCGGAGAACGTCCTGTATTTCTTGAACCGTGACAGGTGTGATAAGTTGGTGTCGTTCTTCATCGGAAAGGCTGTGTGGAATACTGGCAACAAAGGGATCTGACAACGAGGTATCGCATTGCTGAAGTGAGTACAGTTGGGTATAAAATTCCTGAAAATGGGCATAGAGTCCATCAGCTGTCGTAAAGGTTGTGCCAGTCGTGGACGTCACCTCTGTGATACATTGTAAATTTTGGCGTCGTAACCTATGTATGTAATGGTATAAGGAGATAGGTTCCGCAACCATTCTGCCTGGTGTCCCTTCGTGAACGCAGACACTGAGAGAATGTTCCAACTGTAGCTGTTTTAAGTGATGTTTCACTCGCATGATGGCGGCCATATTTGAAATACTGCTTGGTTGTTTCCAGAGATCGCATAAAGTGGCATATAAGAATTCAAAAGTTTCTCTATAGGTCTGACGTTTTTGTTTGCCCATTCCTTGAAAAAACAAACGAATTTGGGGTTTAACAAAATGACACCACCACATATTTATATTCGGATAAACTGTCTGGGTACGTGTCCACTGTTCCCATCTATCAGCAAAGAGTTGTTGTATTACGTCATCAGTTAAGAGCTGACTATTTAATTTCCAAAAAGGAAGACCATACAACCGGGGAATGTTCTGAGGAAATCGCAATATGAGCTTTAATGATGAGTGATCCGAAAAGCTCAAAGGTAAATTTTGAATGTCAAACACGCTAGAAAGATATTCTTTTGAAATAAAACACATATCTAAGCGAGACTGAACTCGCGCCGACTTATATGTGGCTTGGTGATTATGATGAGTATGTAACCAAATATCAGCGAGACCTAGTTGAGTGACGAACTTTTGGAAAGCTAAACATGGATTAAAAATACCAGTTGTGTCCTGGGGGGACATAATACAGTTTGTGTCCCCGAGAAGAAGGAGTGGGTAACGTGTGGTGGGTAACAGTGATACAACCTCTTCCGCATAAAAGCGCTCGCGGGCCACACGTTGAGCTGTTCCAGAAGGCCCGTAAACACAGAGGATACACAACTTGTCTACGACACAACTAATTGCTCTACAAGACGAGGAGAGTTGTATGTGTGAAGCTACTAGTCCTCGTTTTAATAAAATTGCTGTACCTAACACGTTGGGAGCCACATTCGTTATTGCTGTATAATTGTAAACAAATGATAGATCACTAAAGGTCAGTTCTTGAAGGCAATATATGTCACAATCTTGCTCGAGTAAAAACTGGGCTAAAACCTGTTTATTGGCCATGCTACTAAGAGAATTAATGTTCAAAGTCATATATGAACGTCCGTTAACACTGGCTATCATCTTATGAACACATAAGATATAAACAAAAACATGTTTTAAAACGCCTATCCAAAGCAGTGACCCTTGTATAGACATAGCACCAAAACGTCCAACCGCCGTAACTGGAGGCGATTAATAGTAAACAGAACACAATCGTAACTCACCTGTTTATGTGTGTGAACAAGGCAAGAAATATTGCTCGGGAGTACAGGCTGTAGACCATGGAACAATCATAACACTAACCCCAATAATAATAAGAATAAAAACACTGCCACAGTGTGACAAGAAACAGAAGCACGTTATCACAAACACCTTGGATTCCTTCTTGTTGTGTAGAGCGCTTATCTAGACACAACTTCCGTACACCATAGACTCACAGTTAACATCCTGAAGGTCACCTTGAAACTCACGTTCTTTTGTTTTTCGTTTTTTAACATGTTTTACGGATAATATTGGAGAAACACTATGTACGGCACTACTCGCGTCACTAGAAGGTGGAGGGGAGAGAGAACGAGCCGACATATCCGTGTTAACGTCATGCTCATCCGTTAGTGCCACGGTCGTCTGTTCTGGAAGCACGTTAGGAGTAGGAGATAGGCTTCTATCACGAAGGTCGTGGATGCGATCGTCGTTGTTGGTATTTTGCATATTCTGGTTCTTTTCGTCGTTAACTTCCTTGAGGATGGTTCGAGGTTTTAGTACACTAGCCATAGTTTGCGATGTCAACATTAGCGGTGGAAATTCTGTGGCCGTAAGAGCGGGAGGTTCTGGGACGGAGTCCCGCGTATCATCCACACTGGGAACTAGGGAAATGGGATTTCGGGCAGGTCCCGAATTTGTTTCATGTAACGTGGACACTTTTCGAAGATCCGTCATCACTGCTGGTTCGATGTCTGGGTTCATTAGACGAGCTGGACGCCGGCGCTTTGGGCAGAAAGAGATAAGATGTTGCAAGGAACCACAAAAATGGCAAGTTTGAAGTTGACCTCCGTAAGATACAGAGCATTTCACAGTATCAATAATGAGTCTGGTAGGAATGTGTTTTTTCAAGGTCATAGAAAACACTCGATTGCCATTATAGATACGTGTAGGAAAAATAGTATTCCATACTTCATGCTCGATTTTGAGTATGTCACCATAGTCACTTAACACTTGAGACACTTTCTCATCGGGATAATCGAAAGGGAGGTCCATGATCTTTACACGGGTAACATGTACTTGTGCATCCAGAATGTAAACATCACTGGTGGTCTGATCGAAATGGGTAAAAGACAGTTTTTCCGGTGCGTGGTCGAGAAATTGTTTATGTAAGGCACTAGTTTTGAATTGAAGGTACATGCTGTAGTCCTCATTGTGCAATTGTAAAGCTTGAAGATCCTGGAATATATTCTCGAAATGTATACATAACCAGGTATATAAATCGGCTGGCGAAGGTCGTTTACTGCGCGTGGTTTTGTCAAAAACAAATTTGACTGAGTTTGTCCTATGTTCTTGCATTGCTGGTATCGAACTTGATTACAGTACTTCTCAAACACAAAACAAAAATCACTGAATTAGAGTGCACACACTAAATGTAAGAGAAACAAATTCACTTGCTTAAACAAACTTAGTAACACAGGTATTCGGAGCTGTACTTCCACACGTCCGCTCCGTTCAACCGTCTGTAACGAAGTCACACTCGGCCACGAAAATCGATAACAACAATCATTTGATTTCTGCTATTTAAATGCAACCTGGCAAGAAATGGATAATGCCAACCAATCTGAACTGTGTTTTTCGTTCCTATTTCCGGGAACATTACTCTCTTGAGCTAGTCCTTTCTTGGCACCACCGCAAACGATGCTGCCAATGTGCAGGTGTCAATGTAATACAATGTAATGCTCGTCGAACAAAGAGTGAATTTCATGCAGTCAACGTGCTACTCGGAAGCATGCGATTAATAATTTTGCAGTATTGTCAAATGTATTTTCAATTGCATCCGCTGTTTGACTTTGGTCCCTTTTTTCTGTTTCACAACATATCAGTCGTTCGCTTTTGTAGTTGGCAGTAGTCAACCACAACCTGTTTGTACATCGTTATCTGTGGTACGGAACGCTCCTGATGCAGGCACGTAGCCAGGGAGGGTCCGGACCCCCCTTCGAGAGCAGAAATGAAAAAAAAATAAGAAAGGATGAAACACAATGAAATGTGAAAAAGAAGGATCAGCGTTAAAAATAAACTACAGGAAGGTTTTGGTTACTCTTTCTTGTGAGGAAATTTGTATACATGGTTGCGAGCTGAGCGACATATCCTGGAAGAGTCAGGGAATTTGAAATTTCTAGAAAAGTTGCGGAAATCTCAGAATTTCTGCTACTAGTCTGGTGGCAGAGCAAGAGAACCTTGCATTTTGGGGTGACCAAGGTTTTTTAATGTTTTCTCATAGATTTTGATGTGCTGAATCCAAAACTGCCGGGTGCAACGCTGGCACCCTTGAGCATTTCCCACAAAACTCACTAATGATTTCCCCTCCTCCCTTTTTATTAAAAAATCGTTGACTTCGGGGAAATTATCTGTAACTTCTACAGTAGTTAACGTAGAATTAAAATTCAAACCTTGTTCTGCTTCTAATGAAACAGTCTTTCTAACTATGTTAATCACTTGGGGCTGCGACGAACAGAAAAGGGAAATAAAATGAGAAATTCTGGAAAATTCCCTACCAAAGCAACTTTCAGCTCTTAATATCCAAGAGCCGTACCTCGAATCTCCATCCGGAAAGAAAATATTTTTATATTTTCATGAAGTTTCTACACTAGCAAACAATATTAGGAAGGGTACCGCCCTGGCACCCTTGAACATTTCCCACAAAAATCACAATTTCCCATCATTTGTATTTTACCAAAAAATATTGACTTCTGAGAAATTATCTGTAACTTCTACAGTAATTAACGTAGATTAACGGTTCAGACCTTGTTATGTTTCTATCGGAACAGTCTTTCCAACTATGTTAATCACTTGGGCTGTGATGAACAGGAAAGGGAAATAAAATGGAAAATTCCGGAAAATTCCCTCCCAAAGCATCTTCTAGCTCTTAAAGTACTAAAGGGATGGGGTGTGTCTCCTTCCAAAAGAAATATTTTTATATTTTCATGAACTTTCTACACTAGTAAATAGTATTAGAAAGGTTGCCACCTTTACCATTTCCCATTAAACTCATGATTTCCCATCATCTATATCAAAAATAGTTTATTGCGGGAAATGTGCCTTGAACTTCTATACAAATTAACAAAGAATAATGTTTCATCCCTTTCTGCTTCTGTTCGAACGATCTGTCCAACGATATCAGCCCTTAGAGCAACATTTGCAATTTCGAGACATTTTTATTAAGCAAGAATGTAATGTATTTAGACTGTTCCAAAATTTTCTATTATCAGTAAAGTGTATTAATAAATCGTATGTTTTAAAAAAATAAATATTCTTATAACTTTCTTCGATTTTTATGATTTTGATTAAAATGTAACACCTGTAATTCGAGAGGTTTCGCACACTTAGAAAATGAATGTTCTAGTGATATTCTAAAAGCAACACTTATCTGTAAAAAATTGTTATTCAAGACATAAATAACAATGCAAAAGGGTCATTATTGCATAATGACAGTATGTCATGTTTATTTGTAATATTATTCCTCACCACTTTCTTCACTCTCGTCAGCGTCGTTATGTGAGTACGTGTTTAGTTTGTTGCAGCATTTACCATCAAAGCGTTTACAGAACATTGTACAAGGTAGTTTACCTACACAACTACATCTTGTTGAACGAGGTTTTTCTGACGAACAGGAACATTTGATGAGGAGAAGTACATCGGCAGGAGCTGGCTCAACATTTGGAAGAACCATAACTGGCCTTAACGATTTGGTTGTTTCATCACGTGTCCATCCATAACAAGTTGGATCAACATTTGGTGGGTCTGCCCTGTCTGCACTCAGCCAAATTAGCATTTGTAGATGTGCGCGCTTTACATTTAGTTTAAAAGCTTCCGACGTGGGTGGAAGAGAGCAAAATAGTGGGGCTCTTGTGTGAGCAGATGCAGTTTTTTTTTTCTTCCAAACGTTAATGCGAATTTCTATCATAGACTTTACACTAGCTACACCATAGCACGCAGTTACAAAGTCAGTTGCTTTTTGTTCTATATCACTGGTTATCTCTTCCTGAGACCCCAATTTTTTCAAGCTAACCCCTTTTAACACTTGTTTAATGGCTCTTGATTTTCTTGTATAATAGCCACCATATTCAGGAGTGACTTCAGGACTCCTAATGATCGACTTTAAAAACTCGAAATCTATTCTTTGTGCTCTGTACACTGAATAAACGTGAGATGCAAGTAATGCTAGAGTTGGCACTTCTTTTACTGAGAAATGTTGGGGCATTGGTGGCTTTTTTGGCCCTGTGTACCGGTGTACAAGCACTCCACTAGTCACACGTTCCTTCATTTCTTCCTTTGTAATGCGACAAATTTTGTTACTGTTGCAACTCCATGACTTCTCCACTTGAGTTATCAGCAGAGCCATACTGTGTGCTTGACGTAGGCCATTTAGAGATGAAATAGACGTGTCGAAGTTGTCACCAACAGCTTGCACAAATCCGTCTGTTGAGGGATTAAGTCCTTGCAAAGTTGGTGCTTTGCTGGTTTCTGCTGCAGCTGACGCTTTAAATCTTAGGGTCTCACTGTAACTACAAGTGATTTCAAACTTATAGAATTCGTCAATGAGACGTTTGCTGTTCAGAAGCATAGCAAGAGCAATCTGGAGAGTAGTTGGCTGCTTTGTCAATGCTGCAGTTACGATATTTCCAATGAGTATTGCAGGTAGCTCAGTAATTCCAAGTATCTCTGATAGGGAAAGTAAATTTTCACTAACATTATTTTTAATATTGTCTTCAGAGAGGGTAGTTTCGTAACTTTTCAATCTTTCATCAGGCTTCTTCACTTCATTCATTATCTTTGTACTTAGTTCTTTTATTGTTTCTCCATCATCATCGTTCACATCTTTGGTAATATTCATGGCAAGAGCAGCTTGATTTTTAAAGGCAAGAATGCTGGATACACCAGGAGAGGACAATACTAGAAGGTCTTTACCTATTCTTTCCTGAATATCTCTTATAATTGCAAGATGATCAGTTCTAGTTCCACCGTTCTGTTGATAAAGATGGTAAGCTTCGATGGAGTTCCAAATACGAGAGGTGTCCTCTTTTAAACCTGTCGTGACTGCGTTGGTTCCATCTCCGTCACTTCCTTTATTTATGCTGCGTTTCAGTGAACAAATTTTAGCTGACTTACTGTGCAAGAATTGATTGTCTGCCGCATGTAGATCTCCAACAGCTCCATTTACAAGCACTCGAACAGCTTAGGACAATTTGTCATTTCTAACATCACATATTTTGAGGATAGCTTCTTGAATAGTCGGTTGCCCTGGACGATCGACCGTTCTAAGAAGGTGATATCTGCGCCATCGACTTGGATTTTTTGGATCAGGATTGGAACAGATCTCTCCACAGGATAGACAGTCAGTACGAAAATTGAAAGGTTTTGCGTCTGATCTAATCCGTTTCACCTGTGGTTCAGAGGAGGTTGAAGTTGACTGCTCTTTGGCTCTCTTGATATGCTACTACGAAGTATATGTTGATACGCAGTCCTTATGAAAGTATACTGGCACATTTTCCTCAAGAGAAATAAACCGTCCGCAACGTCTAAGATTACTTGCCAACATAATTGATCGAACTCGAGCTGCTCCTCCAGTTATAAGCCGCTCTTGTGTTTTCTGACAGGTGAAAATGACTTCTTTCCTTCCGCCATGTTTTTAAAAAGTGCACTATGAAACACTACTTTGGAAGTTGTAAACCCACCCACATGTTCACTAAAAACTGTTACGTCTATGTGATGGCTGCTACCTGTAGATATATATAAAGATTGAATTAATACATGGAGGAACATTAGAATTAATAACGATGAAAAGATAAAAGGAGATTTAAACATTAAAACCCATGAACTTTTAGCCGGGAATTGTAAACTGAACTTAAATTGTTAAAAACATAAGCAAATACAAAAATATATCCTACTGCCCAAATTATACAAGGAAGATAATTATACCATCCATTGTGCTACTTATCAATTCTATAAATGTAAATTCCTTTTAAATTTTAATTAAATTTTAATTCAAGTGTGTATCTTACGGTTACAGTTCACGTATGTACGGTTATTTTCAATTGTAGAAAGTTCATGAAAATATAAAAATATTTCTTTCGGAAGGGAGATACATCCCATCCTCTTTGTACTTTAAGAGCTGAAAGATGCTTTGGGAGGGAATTTTCCGGAATTTCCCACTTTATTTTAGTTTCCTGTTCATTGCAGCCCCAAGTGGTTAACATTGTTGGAAAGACTGTTCCGATAGAAGCATAACAAGGTCTGAACCGTTATTCTACGTTAATTACTGTAGAAGTTAGAGATAATTTCTCAGAAGTCAATATTTTTTGGTAAAATACAAATGATGGGAAATTGTGATTTTTGTGGGAAATGTTCAAGGGTGCCATAGCGGTACCCTTCCTAATATTGTTTGCTAGTGTCGAAACTTCATGAAAATATAAAAATATTTTCTTTCCGGATGGAGATTCGAGGTACGGCTCTTGGATATTAAGAGCTGAAAGATACTTTGGTAGGGAATTTTCCGGAATTTCCCATTTTATTTGCTTTTTCTGTTCATCATAGCCCAAGTGATTAACATAGTTAAAAAGACTGTTTCAATAGAAGCATAGCAAGCTCTGAACCGTTATTCTACGTTAATTACTGTAGAAGTTACAGATAGTTTCCCAGAAGTCATTTTTTTTTTTTTTGGTAAAATACAAATGATGGGAAATTGTGATTTTTGTGGGAAATGTTCAAGGGTGCCAGGGCGGTACCCTTCCTAATATTGTTTGCTAGTGTAGAAACTTCATGAAAATATAAAAATATTTTCTTTCCGGATGGAGATTCGAGGTACGGCTCTTGGATATTAAGATCTGAAAGATACTTTGGTAGGGAATTTTCCGGAATTTCCCATTTTATTTGCTTTTTCTGTTCATCACAGCCCAAGTGATTAACATAGTTGGAAAGACTGTTCCAATAGAAGCATAACAAGCTCTGAACCCTTATTCTACGTTAATTACTGTAGAAGTTACAGATAGTTTCCCAGAAGTCAATATTTTTTTGGTAAAATACAAATGATGGGAAATTGTGATTTTTGTGGGAAATGTTCAAGGGTGCCAGGGCGGTATCCTTCCTAATATTGTTTGCTAGTGTCGAAACTTCATGAAAATATAAAAATATTTTCTTTCCGGATGGAGATTCGAGGTACGGCTCTTGGGTATTAAGAGCTGAAAGTTGCTTTGGGAGGGAATTTTCCGTAATTTCCCATTTTATTTCCCTTTCCTGTTTGTCGCAGCCCCAAGTGATTAACATAGGTAGAAAGACTGTTTCATTAGAAGCAGAACAAGGTTTGAACATTTATTCTACATTAACTGCTGTAGAAGTTACAGATAATTTTCCCGAAGTCAACGATTTTTTAATAAAAAGGGGGAGGGGAAATCATTAGTGAGTTTTGTGGGAAATGCTCAAGGGTGCCAGCGTTGCACTCGCTCGGCAGTTTTGGATTCAGCGCATCAAAATCTATAAGAAAACATTAAAAAACCTTGGTCACCCCAAAATGCAAGGTACTCTGCAAATCTTATGGACTGGCTGCCAGACTATATGAGTCAGGGAGATTTCAAGCTTCCGAAAGCATAGTGGCGTTGTATAACAGCGTGGACATTTTTTATCATAATTTTTCGTCATCGCATCCTTATGTTATTTCAAAAACAATTTTCTACTGCTCCTTTAACCTGTCATTTGAAACAGACAGCAGTTGACGGAATAATAAAAACAAAAATATATGTGGAAAGAAGGTTCTGTTAACATTTGATTCAACAGAAAAAGGAACGCAGATATTGCGAAATATTTTACAAGACATTATTGAGTATGTACTTTTCTAATAATGAATATGTATTTTATAATAATTGAGGTCATAATGAAAGGAAAATTGTTATATTTGAATAAACTGAGGAAGAATGTAAATATTGTATAATCTTTTTAAATACTTTTTTTTTTTTTTACTCGAGATTTCTTCATAGTTTATTAAAATACTTACCAACATATCTTCACAAACCAATCTATGTTGATAGTAAAATAGTTTAGATTGATCGAGTTCCTGGGCCTTCAGAATTTCATGTGACGCCCCTTCCCCCCCCCCCGTTACGAAATCCTGGCTAAACGAACCAATATATGTTCCAGTAAAATTGTTTAGAATGATCGAGCCCCTGGTGTGATGACCACAGTATTTCATGTCACGGACCTCCCCTTCACGCAATCCTGGCTACGTGCCTGCCTGATGTACACTCATATCCAAAATAATTGTCACATGTCTATAAATATCTTGTTGTAGGAATATAATTTAATAACGAATTCGCATGGTATTTCTTATAATGTTAGTGTGTGTATAATCGGCAAAGACATGTATGTGGCAAATTTCATGTCAAAAGAGCAGTAAATAAGAACAATAAAACGAAAATAAAAACTTTCTTTTCCATTTAGCAACATTTTGATTGGCTCATTCTAATTTTCGTATTTATAATTCTTTTCCTGAGAAATTTACAACAAATATACATTTCTCGATTATACACATAGTATCAGTATTAAAAGTACTTTGCAAAATCATTATCAAATTATATTCTTACAAGAAGACAGTTATAGATTTGCGACAATCATTTTGGACATGAGTGTACATAAAACAATGCTGTACATGAGACAATATCGAACTTCCCAGCGACACACTCCTCACACTTCGTCCTTGTTCCAATTCTCTGATTATTCTCCCCTTACCAAGTTACCCAAATGCTACCTCTGGGTCATGTTTTGTCAGTAATACAACTACAATGCACCTTAATAGGTCTCTGAATGACACACACTGTTTCTTTCCTTTCATTCAACTTCTTGTTCGGGATCATACCTATTCGGCGCTAGTGTCATGTTGATGTCACACCATGTAACGTCTTGTTCCGCGTGCAATTGCAAACACATTTGACAGGACTCCAAGATGCCTACTCTCACGCTTCCCAGTGGAACGTTGACTGCAGGTGATTTCTTTGTCCGACGGCTTTTACTTTGTGTTCTGTTGATACCAGAACATTGGCGGCATCGTTTGCGGTGTTGCCAAGAACATTTGGACTGGACCGAAGAGAAGTGGAGTTGTGTTGTGTTCTTCAATTAGAAAAAAATGAAATGAAATCTTTGAGTTTTGCGTGCCACGTTATGCCGGTTAGGCTAAAGGAGACGGTGATGATTAGTAATGAATGAAATGGTGGAATGAAGAAAGTGGGAGGAAACGGGAAAACCCCGAGGAAACCCACGCACACGGTGTTTGACCACCACAAAGTTCACTTAGCGTGGGCTGGGATCGAACCCGGGACCCCAATCACTAGAGGTGAACGCTCTACCACTGAGCCACCGCGGCCCCTGTTCTTCAATTAGAGTAGATTCAGTATGAGTAGTGATATTGAACCTACGCGCATCTGGTGATAAGTGAAAACACGAAATGAACTGAGGGACATTGTCGAACATGATCGTTTTGGTGATCCAAGAGTTCTTATGACGGAAGGCATTATGTTGCATGAGCACACCGACCTGCAATTATTATTATTATTATTATTTTTATTTTATTTTTTTTTTTTTTTACCGCTTTATACTCACCAGACACTGTACTTCATCCCCACGTGCGTCTTTTCAGACATTTAGTTGGCTCCGACTTTATCATTATGGATGATAATGCGCGACCGTATTGAACAGCGCAAGTAGCGCGGTTCTTGGAAAGATAGGATATTCGGCGAATGAACTCGCTTTGACTTTCGACTTAAAGTTGTTCTTCGAATCACGTGCTTTTCTTATTGTTCCCTGTATCATACTATAGCAGTATTTTCTATACGTTGCTTAAGTTTCACCGATCTTTGCTACTTAGGAATCTCACACAATGTAAAATTTACTCTTATCCGCACACAAGTGTATATGGAGAGAATAAAAAAGAAAGTTGTTTTGAAAAATTTGCTGATCACTGTTCAATGATCGGATTATGTAGCAGTCAAAAAAACTGAATCTTTTGATAAATGTGTTGCATTGGATAAGGATATTATTATCATTTAGTTATTTAATATTCAAAGTTTAATGCAAAGCTTAATACCTGGCGAACAAAGAATTAAGCTACAATGTTTCGCGCAAAAAAGTAGCCTGTTATTACTTTACATTGTTTTAGCACGCATTATAACTGAAATTTGAGAGAATACATCGAAAAGTGGAAGTAATTTCAGTGATTACAATCCACCTTTTATTAATAACAAGAAAATGGAGATACAGTTCTAATGAAACATTTAACTAATGGAAAAGATGCTTACATTTCAAAAGCCCAGAAGAAATAGAATGACTCCAGTTCTGGTCAAAATTCAGACAGTAGTTTATATGAGCTGTTTTAACATTTTTTAAATAATCGCCAGACAGTAAAAGATTCACAGATATTTGCAGAACAAATAGTTAAGTAAGCAAGGTTTAAGAATATTCAATTTTATCTTCGTTTCATTACGTTTGGGCTAACATGGGTTTTTCCCTGAACTTTAATACCTCCGTGCAACAACCCAGGTTGCGAAATCATAATAATGAAATTAATGTGTGTGTGTGTGTGACGGCTGGAGAATATTTCAACATAGAGCTCAAATATTTGAATATCCATTATCTTAAACTACGTAAGATTATTTATATCACTAAGCAATATTTTATCCATTAGTTCCACATGAAATACATGTTCATAATTAATTTCCAAATTATTAACAATAGCGTCAGTTTATTTTCCCCCAGCAAGTTATTAGTGGCGAACGGGTATTTCTTCCAAAAAATAACGAAGGCAATTTCCCTCAATCCTCCACGATTTCGCACTTTTTTTTAACAAATTCATGAAGGGAATTATTCCAAAAATTTGAAATCAAATTAAAATGCTAAAGTTGATAAAGACGAACTTCTACTGATGTACAGCCGTACGCACCAACGAAGTGTAATTGTTGAACAAGATTCATAGCGATTCAGTGAAAATGTTTGCTATACAACGTGGATCAACATGGAACGTCGATCAAACTAGGTGGATGAACATGGAACGGCCGATTTTGCGGTTTAACTTCATTGATTTTGGTGAATCTACAAATCCGTATGCAATATCGGACAGTGATATCGACAATTTGAAATATGTACACTGTTTAGAAGATGTTTTTGACTCACAGCAATTAATAGAAGATCGCTGCAATCCATTACAGATTCCAGTAAACAGTACTTTTGATATTATTGGGAAAAGCCTAACAAGAGTTAAGGTTTTCTACAACAAGGAAGAAATGTATTTGAACCTTTTAAATCGTTTACAGTTGAACATAAGTAATATTGTTGCTTGTTGGTTTGCTTCTGTGTAACCATTTCAATTCGAGGCCACTGTTTGGGCGGACATTTATTTGTAACCACTCCGTGTAATCTGGTCGCTGTTCGTGGTTCGTGGTCCTACCAATAAGTATTCTCCTGAGACTGGAACTTACCTGGACAGGACGATGAAGGACCTCTCCAAGAAGAGTTACAAATTGTTCCCAAATCGCTCGTCGGTCTCAATGATGAGATGAGCATTAGGCGCCGAGAGGTTCGGGTGTCTCGTCTCGAAAACCTCACGGATGATCAGACGGTCATCCAGACCATAACGCACGCAAACATCACCCCACACAAACAACGAAAACACACTAGATTAAATAACACTATACTTATTTATTAGAATACTATTATGTTAAAAAAAAATAACGAAGAGGAAGTAACACAACACTAAACACAGAATATGTATAATAATTTTCGTCACTAAAATCACACTTTGCCGGTCTAATGCGCTGTAGCCCTTTATATATATATATATATATATTATTATAATTCACTATATTATTATAATATACTGAGGAGGAAGGAGTGATAAAAATGTTCAAGTATGAAAGTACAAAGTAAGTAAGTTTTTGTTACATGAAAACTTAGATTTTTAAAATTTGCAGAATATGGAATTTTTTGCACTTTTTTCTTTAGTGCATCCCACCATCGCTACCGCGCCTACTATCTACAGAGACACCTCCACACGGGCCCATGGCATTCGACCTGCCCGTACTCGAATAAGATAAACTTCTTGCTTTTAGCGGCACCTACCAAAGGTTTGTTTGTTTTCGTAACTGTAGTTTTAGTGATACAGAAAACACTGGATTTACACCCATAACGGCGAAGCTCTCCTGAAGTGAATCTGCACTCAGGAATGGAACTCCTGTAAGAAACAATGTTTAAACGTATTAACAGTACATTTCCTGAAGAAAAGAGTAAATAATATTATTAATTTATGTATGGATCTATAAACTATATTTGTATCGATTAAAGATCAAATTAATGTGTTTAGTATCGCGTTAGACAAGAAAGTAATCATTTGGGACTACCTTCTTGTCCACCACAAACTTCCTTGGCCGGGGATCGAACTAGCGACTCATGCACCAGAGGTCAGAACTCTACCAGTAAGTTACTGTGCCCCCTTTTGCAAGAAGTTGAGTAGGTACCTGTTCCTGTTCCAAAATATTGTCAAAGTCTTAATTATTCCAAACCTGGAACCTCTGCAAATTCTGGACATTTCCAAAACAGGAATTTCTCAGAATTCAATAATATTTGCGAGTACAGCATCATCACTTTTCAGATTTTTGCAAAATTTCGAAAATGTTGATTTCGGAAGAAATTAAAGAAGAATAAAAATGTGTGGATTTAAGGGATCGTCGATGTTTTGTAGGAAATGAATTGTTGGCCCAAAGTTGGAGGCCAGCTGAAAATCAACAAAACCTTGCAAACCAAAATAATTAGATGGCCAAACATTCTCAATGTCCATTACCCAATATAACCTGAGCCCAAAAATTTTTTAATCAGACCCACCAATCTCCAACGGAGGGCCAATGATCTGTGCTGCTTGGATAGTAACCTGTAACTACTTAAGTAATTTCTATATGTTTCCTGAAAGAGTACGGAATATGGCGTATTTTTATTTATGAACGGTAGTTCTATGCCATTAAAATTTAGCATTTCTCTATCAGGAAAAATTATGGTTGACTCGATCCTTCCTGATTGGAATCGGTGTATACCTTTCATTTAGCAGTTATGCTCATTATAAAGTCTTAACCTGAATGAGAATAACTACAATCCTTAAGTAAACACGAGACTAGATTGTCTAATAAGAGGTAGTATCAGAAAGTTTCGAGATTAGTTCTGTTTACAAGAAAGTACTGTGCACCTATCTACGCTCACACACTATCACCTTCAAAATAGTCACCTTGTACAACAGTATAGCTTGTAGCGTTTCTATGACTGCTGGAAAGTATCCTGGAAGTCTTCTTTTCGAAGCGTGTCAAATAGCTTCTGCGATTCGCGCTGGATCTCCGCAATGGTGTCCAAATGGCAACCTTTGAACTGGATCTTCAGCTTCGGGAAGATGGTGAAAATTGCAGGAGCCAAATCTGGCGAGTAGGGTGAGTACAGAAGTGCGACTACCATGTTTTTGGCGAGAAACTAACATATGAGTAGAGTACAGTCGCAGGGTGCATTATCATTGTGAAGCGGTCAGTTTTTCGCGCGCCACAGATCCAGTCGCTTTCCCTCAGACTTCTTAAACCCTCGCAGTAAAACTCGCTATTGACGATCTGGCTCCTGGAGAGAAATTCGTAATGCATAATGCCGCGAATTTCGAAAGAAGAAAAAAATGAGCATGCACTTGGCTGAGCTGCGGACCTGCCTCGCCTTTTTCGGTCGGCACGCGTATGAAGTTTTTGCTAGACTTTGATTCGGTGTTCCTTCTTCTACTGGATCAGCAACCTGGGACGAACTTGGCAGCAAAATGTTCAAATCACAAATGAGGATTGCATGCAGTGTTGCGTATTACACACGGAAAATGCCTTATGTTGTGGATTGTTCTCTTACGATTCTCACACACAAGTGATCGAATAGTAACGCACAATATTTTTTCTTCCCTGGTATTGCAGCTGGAATGGTGAAACTGCACCACGAGAGAGTTTAAGTTTGCGCTACAGAGCGTATTTTGTTCTCGTGTACAGCTCTAGCGACAGAAGCCTGAACTACGAAACAAATATGGCGTGCATGTTACTGTCATTCATGTGGGAAGATCAGCGAGGTGTGGTTAGATTTTTGTGGGCCAAAGGGCATACATCGAGTGAAATTCACACGAACATGCGTGGCGAGTATGGAAACGATTGTATGGATCGTAGTAATGTCTCCAGCTGGTGCTCATTCTTTGAAAAGCGTAATGAAAACCGCAGAATATCCGCACCATCGAAGCAGCAATTTTGAACGACAAGCGTGTGTACCTGCGAACGTTATGGCAGAAGTTCAACATTTCCTATCGTATGGTCTATGACATTGTTCATGATACGTTGCAATTCCGTACAGTTAGTGTTCGCTGGGTGCCTAAGAATCTGAGACAACCACAAGGGCCACAAGGGCGAATGATGACAAGCTTGAATCACCTAACGCGTTACACCACAGAAGGGCATGACTTTCTTTTAAATGGATTGTCACTGGTGATGAGTCGTGTGCGTACCACTACACGCCCGAAACTAAGCAGGCCTTTATGAGGTGGAAACATGCTAGTTACTCAATGCGAAACGAATTGACGTGACTCAATCTACGAGGGAAGTGCTTGTGACAGTGTTCTGGGACATATTTGGTGTGTTATTGGTGGGCTTTGCTGAACACGGGACCACTATAAATGCTGCAGACTACATTAAAATTTTGGTAAGGTTCCGTCGTGCCCTTCGTGACAGACGCCACTACATTAATGCTGACGGTGTCAAACTTCTTCATAACAATGCCCGTTCACAAATTACTGATTCAGTCCGTGAGAAACTCAACAATTTTGGGTGGGAGGTGATCGAGTATCCTTCGTACAGTCCAGACCTGACTCCGTCGGACTTTCATCTCTCTGATCCCATGAAAAAATTGCAGGACGGTCAACACTGCGACAGATGCGAAAGTGAATTCAGCAGTCCGCAGATGGCTAAACTCCAACCAAACGGACTTCTACTAACAGGACATCTTAAAACCGGTACCACGCTGGGAGAAATGTTTTGAGAAACTTAATGATTATGTAGAAAAGAAGGTCAAAATGTAAGTTCATTTGTACTTTGTTTGGTTTTGGTACACATTAAACTTTTTCTTTGGAAAAAATATTGTGTGTTACTTTCCAATCTGCCCTCGTATCAACATTTTCGGGTGTTGTGCTTGTTGAAGATCGTCTTGATCTCTGGTTGTCTTCCGCTCTTGAAGTGCGCGTGCTACTCAAAACACTTTGAACTACTTATTGCACCATTGCTGTACACTCACCAAATCATGTCAAAGCGTCTCTGTGGCGGCTTTGCCCAGTTTCACACAGAATTTCACGTTCGCTCATTGTTATTACTTACTGGTCATGATGAAATTGCAGACATAGTAGCGCACGTGGTCAAAGTAGCATCCCAATGTACACAGAACGCACACTGAATTATGAAGGTTGGTGTTCGCTGTCTGTGCGTGTAGCCTTGCGCTGACATCTGTTTGCGTGTTAAAGAACTAGTCTCCAAATTTTGATACCACTTCATACGTGAATGTAGTGGACATTCGCATCACGTTCCTGTTTTAATTTATATTGCCGATCAGACTCACCAAATTTATTTATCTTGGTAGTTTTTGTTGAAGAATACACGTTTTTTTTTTTTTTTTTTTTTTACAAAAATGGCCATATTTGGCACATTTCCTACATCGATCCCCCTTTGCTTGACACTTAAATATTGGGTGCGTTGGTTCACATGCTGACCAATTGACTAATTGTTGTGACATGTTACATCTCTCGTAATGAGAAGTTGCTGTTTGAGTTGTATGACATTAGACCAATATTATTCTCTTTCTGATAAAAGTTCAGCTAATTTTTCTTCTAAAAGTTCAACTTAATTAATTAATTTTAACGAGGAACTACATAATTTATATGATTCAACCAACATTGTTAGGGTCGTCAAGTCTAGGAGGCTTAGGTGGGCGGGTCATGTAGCTAGAATGGAAGAAAGTAGAAACGCTGTCAAAGTCTTGACTGGAAGACCAATCGGAAAACGACCATTAGGAAGACCTAGGCACAGATGGGAGGACAATATTAAAATGGATCTCGCAGAGATTGGAATACAAAGTAGAAACTGGATGCAGTTAGCTAAGGATAGAAGTCAGTGGAGAGCTTTTGTGAACGCGACATTGAACCTCCGGGTTCCATAGGCCATAGAGTTAGTTAGTTAGTTAGTTATTGCTAATAGTTTTTTTTTAGCTACCTAACCTGCAACGTCACACACTATTTGGTCATGTAAGGCATCATTTGTGAACTCCCCAAATTTACACTTGTTGGCTTGTTTCTTTAGTTATAGAATATAATCTTGACATGGCTGACTTATCTTCTGTTTTAGATTGTGAAACTTACGTCACTCTACCATAAGATTAGAAGTACATTATTAAAAGGTCTTTGGTTCATTGGTAGTCTAATTTTGCAAACCGTTTGGACTCCATCACTTTTTTGAACACTTCATATACAGAACTGCATATCATGGGTATAAGAATATTCACTTTTCTGCGTTTGTAACATCACTAGACAAATGATGGGCAAACTTTTACAAGAGAGGGTCAAAGCAAAAATTGTAGGTGGGCCAATATAATTTGTTAAAAACGACAAAGATACTTTTATAAAATTCATCTAATACTAGGTTCTATTAAAGACAGAAGTTTGTCGTTATCTGGTTGTAACTGGGATGGAATAATTCTTAGAACGAAAAGTAAATAGTCACTTGTCAGTCTGTTCTAATACAACTCTTTCCAAGAAACCGTAATCTTCTTCATTTTTGTCAGGGGACTATGTGGCCAACAGGCCATATTTTGCCCATCACTAAGCAACACAGTAATGTTCGAAGGAATCAAAATACCTTTCGATACCTGTTTCTTGTATTGTCTTGTCTTCTTCTTGTCTTGTCTTCATTCACCAACTATCGGTGTTTTAAATATAAGCATCAGCATTATTTGCCTAGTATGCTAAAAATGTATTAAAATTGAAATGTTTACTTGAAATTGTAACTATTTTTGCAAATGGCGTAATCCGCCATTTGCATTTTTCTGGTCGACTTCAAAGTCGTTTTTCCTGTTATATATAGTATTAAATTGTTTTTAAGTATAAAATGTTCGTCAGTTATGTTATGATATATATAGAAGCAATACGTCAAATCCAGGTAGTAATTGTATAGTCTTAGTTAGGTATATAATGTCATAATCGGGAAGGAGTTCCAACGGGAAGAAGAGGGCCAGTTACCCAGTTGTTCGGGGTGAAAATATTGGAAAAAGTGAAATATAGATGAAATGATTGTGTGTAAAATGTTTGAAAGTGTGTATAAATGTATTCGTGTTTAGATGTAATGAATGTAAATGATATCTAATGAATATTTTTCACTTTATCCACTTCCTCTTCGGCAGCTCACTTTCTGCGATGTTCACTCTATCACTATCACCGCGGAACTCCCGTCTTGTCTTCTTCACTCTTAAAAGTGTTCGAGAAAGGGCACCGGGAAATAACCAGCTTGTGCCATAAATGCTAAAAAGGATATAGTTGTGAGTTGGATAATGCTTGGTCTCCCTAGTCGTGCACATTGTAGGTCAAGCTTCGTTAAATTAGGAATTATGACAGTACCTGCAATTTTCATATACCAATGTTTGCTTTACATTAAGGAAAATAATCATATCTACAATGAGTTAGGGTACTCTCATACTTATCAAACTAGAAACAGGAACTGTTTAGGATCATTTAGATGTGAATATAGTAAGACACAAAAGACCTTTTACTATATGTCAGTTAAATTTTATAATTTTCTATCTATATCTCTAAGAGAACTTCTATTTCTGGCTTTTAAAAAAGAAGTACAGAAATTACTTATTAATAATTGTATATATAGTGTTGAAGAATTTTTTGAACTCAAAATTGATAGTTAAAATATTCGCGTCTGTTATGTAGTGATCTTTGTTTATGTTATGGTATGTTATATATGTAACTAAAATTTTCAACTTCTATTTCTGACGATTGTAATACATCTGATGTTCTCAGATGTTTCTGCAATAAAATTTATTATTATTATTTCTTTGAAAAGTTTGTATTATTTGTAACTAATCGTGCAAATGGCGGAAGCCGCCATTTGCATTTTTGTTGGTCGACTTACTAGTCGTATTACCTGTAACATATAGTATTAAGTGTATATAAGTATAAAATGTTCGTTAGTTAAATTATTCGTTAATTACAATAAGGTATATGAAAAAAGCAATTAGTCAAATCCGAGTAATAATTGGAATGTCATAGTCAGGTAAGAGAATATCAAAATCGGGAAGGAGTTCCAGTGGGAAGAAGAGGGCCAGTTACCCAGTTGATCGGGGTGAAAATGTTGGATAAAGTGAAGTGTAGATAACATGAATGCGTGTAAAGTAATTGTAAATGTGTATAAGTGTTTTCGTGTTTAAATGTGATGAGTGTAGATGATGTATGATGAATACTTTTCACTTTATCCACTTTCTCTTCAGCAGCTCACTATCTGAGATGTTCACACTTTCACTATCTCCACGGAACCCCACCTGTTTCTTTTGACTTGAAAGTCTCAAAATAATATAGAATTCTTTGGAGTGAACATGTGTTTATCCTTGTCTGCACTTGTAAATTCACATTCAGTCTGACAATTCTTGAATCGGACTAACTAAACTTGCACCCTGCTAATTCTCACTCATTCTTTACAATATTTTAGACTTTATAATTCTAATTTATAATATCAATTCAATACTAGTTCACAGACTACTGATACTTCAATCCTAATGAGACACTTTTACTTTTACAGCCAAAATCAGCAACTCATTGTTTACTTTAATTTAATCTACATACACCACGTAAATTCTCCTCTGAAATTGCGAACACTCATCCTATAAAATGACAATTTTAATGATCAATACTTGCACCGCAATAACTTTTCTAATTCTAGTTTCTTTATGATCTAAAGCAAATCAACAATGTTTTAGTAATTACTGTTTCTTCTTCCGTGCAGGTTTACTTTTGGCACTCCACTCGAAATAATTGTTGAAAAAGTATAATTCTTTTACTAATTTCCATCTGATTGTCTCCTAAATGATTTGCACTGGGCGACGTGAAAATATTTCAATTGGCATAGATAAAATTCAAGGGGTTCATCAGAACTAATTGTTTAAAAATTGCAATTCTTTTACGATTGTCGTATTTTATAAATACGTCGTCCGAATTTATGTTATAGGAACTACAGTGGAAAAATACAAATCGATCTGTGCTAAGTAGCCACTAGAAAGCACGAATGCTATCTAATCGAATCAGAGCAGGGTGAAACTGGTGGGCACGGACGATAACGCAGCGGTGCATTCGAATTGGACAGGCACATCAGCGAAGGTGAGTATACTCATAAGCGAAGGTAGTGAAAACAAAACATCTTTCACATTCACTCACTTATTTTAATAGTCGTAAAACACGTGTAATGATTTTACACTTGTAAACCTAAAATACAGCTGTATTATCATACTTTCTATTCTATCGCCTGCAGAAATTTGTTCTTTATTTCTTTTCATGCAAATCATTTTAATTTTACCTGTAAATCTTCCAAACAGTGGTGTGCCGGAAGTCAACCAGCATCTATCCTTCTAGCAGTTTCCTGCTATTTTCTATGACATTTTTCGCCCTATACTTAATCCTTACATGAGTACGAGACCTCTGACAACATGCTTCAGTATTCATTCACTTCCATGGACTACGCAATACTTCGTTATTTTATCTACCATGTCCTTGCCAAGTGTATTTATAATTCTTGAGGTATGAATTTGAAAGATTTACTCGATTTAACAGTCACTAACATAAAGTTTGATAATTTCCACATATTAACCCTTTTCTATCTTCTGCCCTAACACATACTACACTGTAAAAAAAAAAAAAAAAACTCTCGCATTATTTGCACCGTATGTAGTTCCCAGATGATCCGGCTGTGAAACATGATACGCTGCAAAATCCACAAAAATCCGCGTTAGTGTTGTTGGAACCTGTACTCGGAATATTTCTTGCTCCTGCTTTCTTTCTTTGAGTATTACTTGCTTTGAGTATTACTTTCTTTGAGTATTGAGATGATACATACACGCTGAATGCTCTTGGACAAGTAACATGATACTTATTGCTATATGTGGAAAAAAGTTAATGGATAGATATTTCAATTTAAAGCCCCACAATTATGCTCTTTAGGCTAAGGGAATAAAATCAAGGCACGTGAATGACGATGAAAGAATTGGAAGAATGAGAATGTGGGAGGAAACGTGAGGAAACCTACGAACACGATGTTATCCACCATATTTACTTGACCGGTTATCGTACCAAGGGCCCCCACACACCAGAGGTAAGCGCTTTACCACTGAGTCCCCGACGTTGATGGATTTCGTGGATCTTGTGTCTACAATTTACACCTTAAATATGGCACTAAAAATATTACATCACGCCATTTTTCTAAGTCCTTCGTATGCACGTTACGTATTGGATTCCTTTATTGTATCTGTCGCGCACATGCATTACTCAAGAAAGCTTTTAACAAGCTAAAAATACCATCCACCTTTCCACACAACACTCCTCTTCAACTGAAATCCACTATAAAGCGTTGCAAACGTTAGGTTCGTTCGCAATCACCCATACTCACTCATAGACTTCTTATTTAAAATAATTAGACACAGGTTTTGGCATCCTTTGACATTTGACAAGAGGGGAAGAAAGAAATAAGGAGAGAAAAAGGGGTGGAAATTACAATTAATTATTATAATAAATTGTCCATATTATAAGAAGATGGTTGTTTCTGAGAATTCCTTAACGTTAGAGACATGAAATTTGGTATTTGAATTTATTATTTAAAATAATTTAACACGTGTTTCAATTGCTTTAGATGTCTGATCTAGAATGGAAGACAAATGTGTTTGGATGATTCCTAAGATCCCCATATGAAATATTAAAATTTTGTAAGGAACTTCAAGTTGAGATGAATCCTATATGAAAGATGGAGAAATATAAAATATTGCCCTTAATAACACTTAGGAGTATTTGTTAGAATACATTGTACGTGGCAAAAGTAGAGCTTCCTCATGGCTAAGCATTTAGCGTAAGCACTTATAGCCTGGGAGACCAGGGTTCGATTTTCAGCTTGAGCTCATATGCTTCGGATCCCACGTTAAGCGTAGATCCACGTCTCATATAGGGGAGAGGAAGGGAATGGCGATCAGCCCACTTTCCACTCTTGCGTGACCCGAAGAGAAGTCAAACTGGTGCTGGCATCTGCCTCTTGTAGCAAGGTTTCTTGTGTATTGTCGAGGAAGTTGTCAGACAAGACTGAAGTCTACAGCGTGCTGAAACTTGTTTTTGTTGATTTTCTTATAAGGATCTGTATATTTCAACTCAATTTTAAGTTGTAAGATCTTGAAGTTACTAAAATTCATAAAAAGTTATATTTAGTCTAATGAACAACACATAGTTATATTTCAAATAAACTACGTTTTACAGTATAACCAGCTCAATTTTCAAAATGGCGCAATGTTGGGAATGCCAATCAACGTAATCGGTTTACCAGCATGGTGATCGACATTCCTAACAAACGTTTGGAATACTTCTCCAGCCAAAAATTATAAAAGAGGCTAGACCTAAGATAGGTAATACGTCTACTTCAGTCAAACACTGAAACTTTGGTATCGGTGTAACCTTTGTGGATCATGGGTGCATGCTGACTGTACTGCTGTGGATTCACCACGTAGATATATCTGTGACGTGTCTTTGAAAAAACTTCAATAAAACATTCAGTTGACGTTTGTCAATCTTTCGAAGGCGCAGTTTAGCAGCAGCAACAACAACAAAATGAACTGCCTATGAAACTGTGTGTGTTCATTAAGCTTGTATTGGTGATCGCCATTACCAACATGTGATGGGAATGGCGATCAAAGTAGCAATTTGAGTTTTTTCCATCGCGTTCCGAACTGAAAGGATGATGCTCTTTTAATTTTACACAATTATTGTAGAAGGATTGGAGTATGTATTTACAAATTTATTTCAATACATTTTGCAAATGAAACTCCATAATAACCCATTTTTCTTAGGTGATCGTCATTGCCCACCTCTCCCCTAGTCTCGCTGATGAAAGGATCGCAAAACTTAAATCAAATCAAAACCAAACGTGGTAAAAATATTTATTTTATTTCATTTATATATGGTTCTGGATGTGACGGGCATCTCTGGCCTTAAGTCGGTCACGTATATAGGATAACATTCCTCAGTGAACACACTATACGCAAAAGAAGGAAGGAAGAAAGAAATGGGGTAGGAAGGAAGCGGCATGGGGCCTTTATGTTAGGTATCATCACGGCATTTGCCTCGTGTGGATGAAGTAAACATCAATTGGGATGGCAGAACTGGAGAAGTAATTGTTACACTGTTTCGTACGAGTGTCCTCACCTGGAATCTAACCTGGGTCTGCTCACCGTGGTAAAAGTAGAAACAGATGAAAACATGCAAGTAAAAGTAGAAACAGGGATGCACGCGAGACGCAAGAAGTCTCATCCCGTCTCGCATTTGCGAGACGAGACACGAGACGAGAGTGAAAATGTTATGCGAGACTAAACCATGCGAGACGAGACTCGGATAAGTCTCGCACGAGAAGTCTCGCGAGACTTCTCTGTCTCGCAACTTTCTGAAAAGAAAGTTCAAACCTATTCTAAGGGAACAATCCGTGTCAATTTTGGACATTGTGACGTTAGAGAATTCCTCGGACTAGAAGCAGGCAAAGACAAGGTTGAAATCCGGTTAAATAAAGACGAAGAAATTTACATATAGATATAGTAAAAGGATCCGGGTTTGGTTCAATGAGTTCAGAAAAACATATACGGAAACGTTATATTCTTTATATCCTAATTACATTGGCGACTTTTTTCGGGGCAAAAATGTGCCCGCATGGCATACTGGAAAATATTGCTGGAGACCTCTAAGCTGGAAAACAATGTTGGATCCAGCAACAATTTATGCTGGTTTTGTTATAAATTACGCTATTAATTTGACGAAAATTAATGGTCCAGCAATCAAATTCCAGCACAACTTTTCTTTTAATTTGGAGCGAAGGGGACACAAGTTCGGATACAATGTTGAATTCTAGGTTCCGTTTCCTTCGGATGTTACGAACACTCATCCCATGGAAAACAATGGCAAATTACCATGGATTCACCTTGCCAAGGGACTTTTAGATCAAATACCTGCCTTCGGACAGAATATCACATCATCATTCATTAACAGCCATAGAATAACACATTGCAAAATTTTGACCCAGAATATATGCGAGACTGCCAGACCATGCGAGAAAGTCTCGCGCAAGACGCGAGATGAGACTCAAAATTTTATGCGAGACGAGACTTCACATTTGAGGCTGCGAGACGAGACGAGACTTCCATTTCTCGTCTAATCTGGTCTCGCGTGCATCCCTACATGCAATGATAAATCGGTAAGTGCAAATTTTTTAAAAAAAAATTCTCTTTACTTATGTCGATTGTAAAGTACAAAAAATTTATTTTCATAATCATTCATTCTCGATTAACTATCCGTCTCCTTTTGTTTATAGGGCATATGTGGGACGTTATATATATATATTTATATAATTTACTAATATGCAAAATAAATCAATTAACAATAAACTTAATTATTCTGAGACAAACAATCTGAATAATTAAAAAATATCAACCAACAATGTGAGCTCGTAACTAAGCAGATAAGCGACAAAGTACTTATCTGTAAGTTGACAAATTTTATTTCTCCTTTACAATTGTTATTTATTTAGTACATTACGCATTATTTGAAATGTTTTTGGATAGCTTATGTTTATAATGTAGTCTTAACCACGATATAAAAAAGAAAATACGTTAACGGAACAGAAAAAAACTAACGAAAAAATGAAATACATAAACATCCATTAGAAGACAAAACTTATTCTTGTCTACTGTATTGTTAAGAGTATATAAAAAATACATATTAATTTTGTTTATGATAAACCTTTTCTCAATCAAGCTGTTTCGCCAGATAAGGCGCTAAGTCCCAAGTTTTTTTTCTTTTTTAAATGCCAATTTTATAGATATGGTTGCAAATGTTTATATTTCATTCCCTAATTTGCATTTGTACGTAAAACAATGTGCAGAATACTCAGAATGTTACATTGATTCACAGCATACATGACTTACACTAATTAAAAAGAACGCTGGTTCAGGATAGAAGGTAGAAAATGGAAATTTACCAAAATTTTCAAGAACGCAGTTTCTCATCTCCTTTCTTTCAACCTTTCCCATTTCCTTTCTCCCGAATTTTAAAAACAGGGATTTTTCGCCAATTTGATAGACAAACCAGATTGTTGAAACAGTTTCTTTTTAGAAACTTGTATCTTGTACGTATAACTCTGAAATTAAATTGTTCAGATAATTTCTCTGCCTCATATTTTCTATAATGTAGACTTTTTTTAATATTAATTTTATTAATATATTAATCCATTTAGACCAAGATATCTATATATAGTAACGAATTCTGACTTTTCCCTCGGGTGATTTAAAGTAATGAGTCTTAATTTAGTGTTTAAGGTCCTATATCAATGTTATAGAGTGGAATAGATATGGGGAGTACGTGGCTGAATGGTAAAGCACTTATCTCTTGTAAATGGGGTTCCTGATTCGATTCCCGGCCAACTAAGTTTATCGTGGACACCATCGTGTTCTCGTGGGTTTTCTCGTGTTCCTGCCGTTTCCTCCCACACTTTCATTCCACCAATTTTTCCTTACTCATCATTCACTTGCTTTACTCATCCATTCTTCTTACCCTAAAAGGCATAATCATGGGACGTTAATCTGAAAGATATATATATATATATATATATATATATATATATATTAAATAAATATGCTTATAGAGTAGGAATATCAGAAATGGTGTGGGCTACGGGAATGTTGCATTCCTCGCTGAAGATATATTCTTGAAAGAAACATAAAGGGTCTATCTCGTTTATCTCTCTTTCTGTTTTGATATATATACAGGTGATAGTGAACTAGACCAGTGCTATTCAACCGGGGATACGTGTACCCCTAGGAGTACGCGAAAATGTTTCTGAGGATATGATACTAGACCATCGTCTGAAAGAGATATTCCTCACATCAAAATAACAAGTAAACTACCGAAAGTACTGTGAGAAGAAGAATATTAAGAATTACGCTCAAAGATAGAAACAAAATCACGTGGATCACAAAGATGTTTATAGCAGGGGCGTACCCACGGGGGTTAACCGGGTTCGAAACCCCTCAAACCTTATACGTGTTTAACAGAGGAATGATTGATGTAGTATGAAAATTTGAACTTACACTCCATTTGTACTCTCTTTCTCTTATATATAAAAAAAATTAGTTCTATCATTTTTTTTAAAAAAAAATATAGATTGAATTGTTTTACAATTATGGTTACTTATTGTCTATCAGTTCAGAATAATACCCTTTGAATACTATATAGATGTAGTTGATTGTAGTATGGTTTGACCCCTCCCAACAAAAAATTCTGGGTGAGGGCCTGGTCCATGATGACGGACATTATCTTGATCTAGATATTGTTAAATGCGTTTCCATCTGTGTATACGTAATATAAATATTTATTTTTACATTTCTAAAGATTTCTTATTTTATTATTTATTTGAGCTTTCTTTCTCGTTATTTCATTTTAATTCGATAGTCTTGGATTGTAGTATGGTTTGACCCCTCCCAACAAAAAATTCTGGGTGAGGGCCTGGTCCATGGTGACGGACATTATCTTGATCTAGATATTGTTAAATGCGTTTCCATCTGTGTATACGTAATATAAATATTTAGTTTTACATTTCTAACGATTTCTTATTTTATTATTTATTTGAGCTTTCTCTCTCGTTATTTCATTTTAATTCGATAGTCTTGGATTGTAGTATGGTTTGACCCCTCCCAACAAAAAATTCTGGGTGAGGGCCTGGTCCATGGTGACGGACATTATCTTGATCTAGATATTGTTAAATGCGTTTCCATCTGTGTATACGTAATATAAATATTTATTTTTACATTTCTAAAGATTTCTTATTTTATTATTTATTTGAGCTTTCTTTCTCGTTATTTCATTTTAATTCGATAGTCTTGGATTGTAGTATGGTTTGACCCCTCCCAACAAAAAATTCTGGGTGAGGGCCTGGTCCATGGTGACGGACATTATCTTGATCTAGATATTGTTAAATGCGTTTCCATCTGTGTATACGTAATATAAATATTTATTTTTACATTTCTAAAGATTTCTTATTTTATTATTTATTTGAGCTTTCTCTCTCGTTATTTCATTTTAATTCGATAGTCTTGGATTGTAGTATGGTTTGACCCCTCCCAACAAAAAATTCTGGGTGAGGGCCTGGTCCATGGTGACGGACATTATCTTGATCTAGATATTGTTAAATGCGTTTCCATCTGTGTATACGTAATATAAATATTTATTTTTACATTTCTAACGATTTCTTATTTTATTATTTATTTGAGCTTTCTATCTCGTTATTTCATTTTAATTCGATAGTCTTGGATTGTAGTATGGTTTGACCCCTCCCAACAAAAAATTCTGGGTGAGGGCCTGGTCCATGGTGACGGACATTATCTTGATCTAGATATTGTTAAATGCGTTTCCATCTGTGTATACGTAATATAAATATTTATTTTTACATTTCTAACGATTTCTTATTTTATTATTTATTTGAGCTTTCTATCTCGTTATTTCATTTTAATTCGATAGTCTTGGATTGTAGTATGGTTTGACCCCTCCCAACAAAAAATTCTGGGTGAGGGCCTGGTCCATGGTGACGGACATTATCTTGATCTAGATATTGTTAAATGCGTTTCCATCTGTGTATACGTAATATAAATATTTATTTTTACATTTCTAAAGATTTCTTATTTTATTATTTATTTGAGCTTTCTTTCTCGTTATTTCATTTTAATTCGATAGTCTTGGATTGTAGTATGGTTTGACCCCTCCCAACAAAAAATTCTGGGTGAGGGCCTGGTCCATGGTGACGGACATTATCTGATCTAGATATTGTTAAATGCGTTTCCATCTGTGTATACGTAATATAAATATTTATTTTTACATTTCTAACGATTTCTTATTTTATTATTTATTTGAGCTTTCTCTCTCGTTATTTCATTTTAATTCGATAGTCTTGGATTGTAGTATGGTTTGACCCCTCCCAACAAAAAATTCTGGGTGAGGGCCTGGTCCATGGTGACGGACATTATCTTGATCTAGATATTGTTAAATGCGTTTCCATCTGTGTATACGTAATATAAATATTTATTTTTACATTTCTAAAGATTTCTTATTTTATTATTTATTTGAGCTTTCTCTTTCGTTATTTCATTTTAATTCGATAGTCTTGGATTACGTTAATATTGTAGTCACTGAAGCCTACATCGTAGTAACAAAAAAAAAAAATATCTCCTTGTTGCTGAAACCTCCTTTAAAACTAGTGGAACTCCAGATATTCTATTTTCTGAAAAGAAACGGGAATTTGGAAAAAGTTATTCATATGTAATTGCAACTGTTTAACGACTTAAGCATGTGAAAGAAATGTAACGTTTAATTAATATTCCCTTTAGTCTAAAGCAGGCGGAAAATTAATGACAGTGAGTGAATATAATACAATTGGTGGAATGAGAATGTAAAAAATGAGAGCTCTGCCACTGATCCTTCATCTGTAAGCTACTCCCAAATACAGAGTGTTTCAAAAAGAATGACCTGATTTTAAAAGTCCTTACGTATTGATAAAACCATATTACAAAAATGAGATAAATTGCAGAATACTCACAAAATCTTCAAGTTTTAGCTATCCTATTAAAAATGTTCTTCCATTTCTGCACCCACCAAAAAACACCGACTTTTAGAAAAAAAGGAAGATATGTTGTATTGAAAAATGAAATGAAACCTTTGAGTTTTACGCCCCACAGTTATGCTAAAGGAGACGGTGATTATGAGAAATGAAGGAAATGGTGGAATGAAGAAAGTGGGAGGAAACGGGAGAAACCCGAGGAAACCCACGCACACGGTGTTTGTCCACCACAAAGTTCACTTGTGGGGGCTGGGATCGAACCCGGGACCCCAAGCACCAGAGGTGAACGCTCTACCACTGAGCCACCGCGGCTCCTATGTTGTATTGATAATTGCATATGGTTCCAGATAGTAATGCAGGATACTTTTGATTAGAAACTGTGTCAGTTTCATAAAAACAATTGTAGCACAAAATACAAAAAACATATACAGTTCCTGTTGAGATGTCATGTAGTTCGGATGCCACATTAAACCGCCGGTCCTCGCCTCATATAACTTCGGTTTCGAAAGAGACGCTACACTCAAATTCAACCAACCATGTATATTACACAAATTTTTGTTGGCTTTTAACTTACCTTAATGAAGATTATATCTCTTAACAGTCTCACATCAATTTTTATATGCTCGAAATACTTTCTACACATATCGAAACTTAAAAGTACTTGGAGTTCTCTTTTTGTTAGTTCCCCTTTGGAAAGATGACAGTGTATAGCTGGTGGACCGTGGTAACTACTGCTGGAGGATCTCTAACGAAATTACATTTACACCGCCAATGATGCACCGCTTTGAGTCCACGACTACCCCCCAAAAAACTTCTCAGAGGTGGGTTCAAACCACCGACCCCGTGATCAGTAACACTCTGCCTTTACTTGCTCAACTATTTTAGTACTATTCCTGTAACATTACACAACACGTGTATTTCTAGATATAACAACTGAAAATTTCCTATCATAAATAAAAATATTCTCAGTTACTTTCCGGATTCAAAGTCCATGTAAGTTCTATACGCTTGTGGATTAGGTACCGATCGCTTTACTAAAATCTGTTTCAAATTTTATATATATATATATATATATATATATATATATATATATATATATATATATAAACTAACTAACTAACTCTATGGCCTATGGAACCCGGAGGTTCAATGCCGCATTCACAAAAGCTCTCCACTGACTTCTATCCTTAGCTAATTGCATCCAGTTTCTACTTTGTATTCCAACCTCTGCGAGATCCATCTTGATATTATCCTCCCATCTGCGCCTAGGTCTTCCTAATGGTCGTTTTCCTATGGGTCTTCCAGTCAAGACTTTGAAAGCGCTTCTACTTTCTTCCATTCTAGCTACATGACCTGCCCACCTAAGCCTCCTAGACTTGACGACCCTAACAATGTTGGGTAAACCGTATAAACTATGTAGTTCCTCGTTATGAAGTTTCCGCCATTCCCCATTCTGTTCCTCTTGGGTCCGAATATTCTTCTCAGGATCCTGTTCTCAAATACTTTCAGTCTATGTTCTTCCCTCACAGTAAGTGACATGTTTCGCAACCATACAGAACAACAGGCATGATTATCGTTTTATATATTTTAAGCTTCAAATTCTTCGACAGAATTCGCGACGACAAGAGATTTTGAACCGAATAGTAACACGAATTCCCTGCTTTTAGTCGACATTTAATTTTTTCGTGAATATGATTTTCGTCTGTTAATATTGATCCTAAATATTTGAAAGTATCCACTTTATCAAATGTGTTATTTAATTATATATATATATATATATATATATATATATATATATATATATATATATATATATATATATATATATATATATATATATATATATACTATCTCAACAATAAACCAATAATTTCAACCCACCGAGTCCAAATTTAATCCTTAAATGTACAACTACACACTACGAAACGAACTTACAAACTTTAATGCCACGAATAACGTATCATATCCGTGAATGTATATGAATAACAATTGACAATCGCAAAGCGAACTCACCGGAACTTTAGGAACAATTTCACTGTTATAGTGCTGCAATTCTGGTTGGAAAAGGCTAAATCGCTTCGGTCCGAATACGAAATCGAGTCGCACCAGTGACAGTATCAAGACTTATCCAAATCTGCTCACACATTCGAGTGCGTGGCGGAATTTGCTAATAGGGATTCACAGTAGCTTCTGGCTCTGATATCAATTTATCACGATCGACCGAAACTGTAATCGATCACGATCTCTCGAAATATTGTTGACAGACGAAGGCTAATACGAGTTGCTAAAACCAAATTATTCTTAATCGTAAGGTTAAAGTGCCGGCTAGTTTGGAACTTAGAAAACGCAGCCTGTTATACTAAGTAACTAAGTAACATCGGAGGGTTGCGTTATTAATAACGTCTAAGAAATTATAAAAAATGCGCTAACGATATCGTATTAAAACATTTTAAAGTGTCTATGACTATAATTTCTTTTGTTTATTTAAAGAAACCGGAGGAAACTGTTTTAACGGTAATAAAAACGTATAACGTAAAACGTGCCAGCAAACGTAAAACTTACGGGAAAAACGCAGGCCCTAAACCAGCCACAGAGGTTTGGGGGGAAACATGAATATGTTAGGGGGGCAAGTCATCAAGTCATTAAAAAGTCTCTTACAAATATCTAAAATGTGCATTTTGTATTGAGGTCTAGGGGTCCTGGCCCCCCTCTGGTTGCGGGCCTGGAAAAACGTAAGATCTGGCAACCTTACAGCTACTCTATGTCCCATGTTACGAGTAATGGGAAATACTAGAAATACTAAAGTGCACATTAAACAGACTGTAATAGTACGGATATTTATGGTACTAATGAAATTTAGAACAAAAAGGTTTAGTCTAGAGATTTACGTTCTTGCTTTGGACGTAGAACGTTATTGACTCGAGTAGAAATCGTGATCAGAATACGTGATTTCGAATATTAAATTAGATAAACAAAATAATTATACATTATAGAACAGCAATCTCCAAGTCCAAAGACAGTTATGTAACTGGTTCAGTACACAAAATAATTATTTTCGACTTCTTGACCAGGATTCAGTTACTTTCAATTCGAATAACACCTTAATTGACTCACGATGATAGGTTGACACCGAAAAGCACCAACTGAATGTTCGGTGACAATTCTGTTAGATGGAAGTCTGCGAAACTCAAATAAATATTAATTACCAAACTAATAAATAAAACAATAATAAATACCGTTACCATATGATTAAATACTAAAGAAACTTTTATTTGTATGCTTGCAGGAATAAAGTCAATTAAAGAGAAGAAGTGAGACTATTAAGCATCATACTTAACGACAACACGACTTGTCGTCACAATCTGATCCTCATTGTACGTAATCAGTCTAATGTTTGTTATTTTGTAGTCATTATGTTGAAATTTACTTTTAAGTACAGTATGTTGGCTATATTTTGTGCAAAACTATGTTTTAGAACAAAACTCGAGTTCATTTAATTTAGGAGCGCCTATAGTCATTGATTCGACCATAGATTTCTGGCTACACCACTGTTAGACACAATGTTACATTACAATGCGGTGAGCTAATGGGAATTAGAAGCAAAAATCAAAATTAAATGACTCTTTTCTATTTCCGTTGTTTGGCACAAAATGTAGACTTTTGTTAGAGAACTAAGTAACTAGATAAGTAAAACCAATCATTAATTCAAATGGAACATTTACGTGTAAATGCATGGTACAAAACTTATAAAAAAAGTTGAATACGACATTTTATTTTGAATTATTTCTATTGAAATGTGCATCATTAGTTATCACTAGATGATTCAGGGTCGTGACTACACACAAAGTAACTTTGAATGTTGTTATCGGTTTTCTTTTATTTGCGACAAAGAAAAGTGCAAAATAAGCTGTTATACTTAAAAAAAAAAAAAAAAACAACGTTCATAAAATATTCAAATAGATCAAATAACACATCAACATATTCTAGCAAATATTTACCCTAGAGCTTGTCATACTCTAAAAGAATCATAGGAAAGATTTTGAAAACTCTATATTAAATTCCACATTTTATTTTTTAAAGAAATAGGTACTATTATAGAATAGAAGCAAGTGTTGCAGGAACTCGTTAAATAACCAAATAAAGTTAATTACTCTTAACATATTCTAGCAATAATTTATCCTACAGTTTGCTACAAGTTTTAAAATAAAACAAATATAATTAAAGATGCCTTCGTATTTAATATTGCTGTTACATGAGACAACAGAACTGGTTGTTAATACGAAAACAATGCAATCTCAAAGTAAATCACCATGCTATTAAGAAGTGCCTTACGCAATTTACAAAATGTACGTGACAAATCGTCAATATTCCCATTTCAAGAGTAAAAGAAGTTGAATAATATAATAATAATTGGATAAAGATGCAGCTTCTTTCGCGGCGACGGCGGAACGGAATGAAATTTGTGTGACATCTTAATATTAGCGGGTGCATTGCATTGGGAAAATACATTGTCGTTTTTACTTACAAAACCGACCTTTAAATTTTCGAAAAGCTAATTACTCATAAATGTTATAGCATGCATATTGAAAAACTGAAGTAAAGAAAACCTTTTATTCAGTGAAGCAGAGATTGATTCAAACTGTTTCGATATTCACTGATATCTTTTTCAATTACTTTTCTATACTGCCAAATCGTTGTAATCTGTTATCAGTGGTTTTGTATTTAAATTCACTTTCAATATACAGGGTGCCTTCAAAAGGACTTCCAGAAGGGTTTATTGCGACTATTTACAGAGCTGGTTTTGATCTAGTATTGTAGCAAAATAAATCAAGTTTCTTTTACCTTACATTTACTTAGATTCAATGTAACTTCCAGTGCTGATTTTATAGACATTCGATCTCCACTCCAAATCCTCTGTAACATGCCGGGTTCTTTCTGAGAGACTGAACATCCAGTTTCAACAAAACACATCAATTATGAATGGTAGGCTTATTGGGAGGAGGATCTATGTCATACTTCATACGAAACTTTCATTGAACAAAATGTTATATACTTCAATTCTTCTAACTAAAATAAGCAGCATGCTCAGAATCAGTAGCGGTGGGCATCTTTGTTAAAACTGTCAGTAACAATTGCAGTGCTATACGGTACTATGAAGTACTTGAGTTAAAACTTGATGTATTTTGCTACAAAATAACATCATGACAGCCCTGTAAGAAGTTTCAATACATTTATGTGAATTTACAGGTTGTAAGGTCAATTTTGAAGCATCTTCTACTGCACATCAAAAATAGACAGAAAAGTGAATTAATATCATCAGAAAACTCGCATATATATATATACAAGAACATATTAATTTGGAACAGATTATTTCAAGAAGTCAAGTCCAACACAATTTTGAGAACTAAAGCTTTATTTCTACTTTTCTCTCCGAAAGACTCTACAAATAGGCAGAAACCCCTACATATAACACCGATATAGCATCATATAAAAATCGTCGAAGAAGGTATCAGTAAATACCGAAACAGTTTGAAATACTCCCTAATTTACAACGTAACATTTTTCTTGCTTAAGTTATTACAAGTAGTTAGTTTGTGTGACGAAATCCTACCATATTTCATTGTTAGAATCCCTTATATACAAGAAGTAATACAAGTATTTAGTACGATTCCCGATGGGAGCTCATGTGGTTCGGAATCCACGTTAATCAGAAGGTTCGGGTCTCTCATAGCCTCACTGCTGGAAGGGACGTTAAACTCAACTCAACCTATCGTCGTATGATAATATTGTTTAGATGGCACGTTTTCTATTTGATAGTTTTCCTTTGCGTCTGGTTTAAAACTTTGCCCAACCAAAAAATATTTCGTAAATCTTTAGAGTTACTAATTTTAGTTACTTCCTTGGTCCCAAAAATAGAGCTAAAAATTAACTCAATTGTGAATATTTGTTAATCAAATAGTTTCTTGGTTAATCAAACTGGTTTTTAACTTCCATAGTTAAAGTAACAAAATTCTAACATTCACTTCTACTTCTTCTTCTTCTTCTTCTTCTTCTAAGAATTTTCCCTAATTAGCTGGGGTCGGCTTTTGTTATCGCTGTCCTCCACTTGTTTCTATTTTGTGTCATATCCGCTGTGACACCATACTACACCATATCTTTCTTAACACTTCCTCTTTGGCCAACCTCGGGTTCGTTTCCCATTCACTTCCATAGCATCTACACTGTGAGCTACGTATTCTAAATGTCTTCTTCTTACATGTCCAAACCATCTCAGTCTACTTTCTTACAGTTTTTCTACTACTGGTTTTACCTTTACTATTCCCCGGATAATTTTGTTCTTAATTTTGTCCTTCCACGTCACTCCACATTAACCGCAGCATCTTCATCTCAGCAGCATGCAACTTCTGTTCCTCTCTCTTCTTCATCCGCTCCGTATAATAAGGTAGGTCTCACTACTGATTTCTGAACTTTTCCTTTAAAGCGTATTGGTACCATACGGTCACATAACACTCCTGCCGCTTCTCTTCACGTCGTCCAACCGCTGCTAATTCTTCTGTTTATATCTTCTTCTATTCCTGCATTTTCGTGCAAACTTTATTCCAAGTACTTGAATTTCTTCGTCATTACAACCTCTTTTTCTTCCAGTTGTATTCTTGTATTCTCGATTACATTTTTCCCCTGAAAAAACAAGGTAAATATTCTGTCTTAATTCTACTAATTCTAAGCCCTTTGCTCTCCAATGCTCCTCTCCAAATATCTAGTTTCTCTCGCAGTCTCTCCTTGGTCGCACTTACCAGCACGATGTCACCCGAAAATAGCATATTACACGGTGCTAATCTTGGATATCCTTTGTAAGTTCGTCTATCACAATTGCAAAAAGGTAGGATTAAGACTAGATCCCTGATGAAGTCCCACTTTAACTGCAAACTCTTTTATTAATCCGCACGCACTTGTCACTCCTCTCCTACATCCATTATACATATCTCGAATTATTAAGATGTATATGGTCGGAATACACTTCTTCTTCAGAGCCTACAAAATAAGACTTCCTGGCAGTCTATCATACGCTTTCTCTAGGTGGATGAAAACGTATGAAGGTCCCTCTGGTATTCTCTGTACTCTCTCATTAGTATCCTCGCCCTGGCATGCAACCAAATTAGTTCTCTGTTATTTTGGTCGCTATTATCAATCTTGCTCCTATCATACTCTCTCATAGCTTCATTGCATGTCTCATAAATTTTATTCTTCTTTAGTTGCCACATTCTTGCACATCTTTGTTTGTAAAAACTGGTACAATGTAGATGCTTCTTCATTCGTTTGGCATTTTTCCCGTTTCCAATATTCTATTAAAAAGTGGAGTAAAGCACTGCACTCCTTCTTTACCTAAATTTTCCATGTTTCGATAGGGAGATTATCCGGTCCTGGAGCTTTAGCAATTCTCATCTTGTTCATGTCGTTTCTACCTCTACCATTGTTACAGGCCGGACCTGTCCCTGATTCGTGGATAGATTTCGCAAGTTTCCCTCTGGTTTTCTTTATTGAGAAGTTCCTGAAAATACTCCTTCCACTTCTTCGTTACCTTCTCCTCACTTACCAGAAAAATCGTTATTTTCGTCCTTGATGCAGAGTACATAGGGAATATCTTTCTTTTGCCTTTCTCTTTTACCTTCGAAAGCTTGGATATAATCTTTTCTCCCTGTTTTGTCTCCAGAGTTTTGTACAACTCATCATAACCCTTGCCTCTTACTACACTAACTACCTTCTTGGCGTTCTTCTTCGCTTTCTTGTAGTCCATCAGATCTAGTTGATTACCAGAGTTCTGCCATTTTTGTAACGTTCGTTCTTCTTCTTCATCGCTACCTTAACTTTTTTATTCCACCAACATGTTTCCTTATTCATGAGGACTATTCCTTTAGTTTCTCCCATAACTTTTCTTGCTGTTCCCCTGAGTGGCACTGATACTCTGGTCCACTCCTATTCCACGAACAACTCTTCCTTTCTTTGCAGTACTTGGAATGTGGAAATTTCCTTTCGAGTCTTTTCAGTATTTGTTCCATCTGATTTCCATCACTTTGTTCGAACAGAAAGATTTCGTTTTCTCCTTCCTACTTTTTCTTTAATAAAGGCTACTACAAGGCGGTGTTACTCCGTTAGACTCTCACCTGGTATTACTTTGCAGTCCTTTGCATCACGTAGGTTTTGTCTCCTCCATAAGATGAAGGTAATCTGTGACCTTGCGGTGCAACTCTTATATGTATAGGCATTCCTTTTCTCTTGTAGACGTTATTCAGGATAGCCAGATCATATGCTTCTGCCACTGATAGTAAATTCTTGCCTCCCTTATTTTTGTTTTCCAATCCATATTCTCCTATATTCTTTCATATCTTGACATTGATCGTCCTACATTTTCATTTAGATCTCCCGCTAGAAGAAGTTTCTCATGATCTCCTTCATGGCTAAGCGGTCAGCGTAGGCGCCTTTGGCGTGGAAGACCCGAAAACAATCCTTCGTTCTGACATCGATGTTGGAAATTGATATCTCCTTCATTCTGATGTTTGGTGATAGGTTTTCAATGTGGTAACTTTTCTCTAGTTAGATTTCCACATTCTTAATTCAATTTTGTGATAAGATCTTCTATGGTGGAGTCCTTGTAGTACAGATATATGACATAAACCTTTATGAGCGTTGACGTGTGCCTTGATAGGACATATACTTCTCCTCTTATACAACGAGATACGATTTACTTTCCTTTCAATCGTTTTGTTAGATAGCTATAATCTGACTGTGCAAAAGAATGAGAAATAGTTTTTTCAATCAACAGTTTGTTTAAACACAGTATCAAACTATTTAATTCTAACATTTTCATTAAAACGTCTATATAATACTTGATGTAAAATCTTGAAAGAAAGACTCTCAAATAATATATAAATGAATAAATGCGAGATAAACAATACTATTTACCTTCTTTTTCACTATTTTGACAATTATTGTAAACCATTGATTCAGTTTACGTAGGAACCAATTTGGGAACCCGGCAGTATCATTTTGTAGGTTATATAACAACATACCTGAAAAGAATAGAAATGAAGAATTTATAAACACTTTTGTAATACCAATGTAACAAATAAATTTTTAATATATGCACTTTTAACACAAGATCCAGTACTTATAACAAACGGTTGAGAATTAAAGGATGAAACAAAAAGTGAGATAAAAAAATTTCAGAGGGCACATCGACAAAAAAAAAAAAAAAAATGCCAGAAGGCACGAAAACTCTTTCCTACAAAAGTTGTTTGTTTCAACATAATCCATACAATAATGTATTAATTTACATATCTTATCATTTGAAATTTTAGTCTGGTTATATAGAGTATGTTGCATAATTTAAGCTGTCTGCGAGTGCACTTTCTTTGTTGAAAGAATATATGAAGAGTGTTCAAATGAAAAGGTACAAAACGTCGTACAAACCAACCCAGTTGAAATAGGAATATGCCGCTTTGGGATAACGTAGTACGGCATCAAGAAAATAAAGGAAGTATCCGCGTGGTTGTGCGTATGCTTATCACATGACGTAAGAGAGAATAATGTAATTGTGTGCTCCGTCCAATTAACGTGGCAGTGCGTGTGAGGAACTTACCGCGTTCTCGTTAAAAAATTTTACGTTTGAGGAGCAGCGAAGAGTTATCAGATTTCTGACTGCAGAACTTAAACCGGCCGATATTCATCGTCAGATGGTGGCCCTATACGGGGAAGACTGTGTGTCCGACAAGTCAGTGAGAAAGTGGAGTACCCATTTTCGTGAAGGTCGGGAGAGTTTGAGTGATGACCTGAGACCAGGCCAGGCAAACACGGTAATCATGGCGAAATGGTGAAGGACCTGGTGAAAAGTGATTGTCGTATCACAACATGAATGTTGGCAGTGATGATGGGGGCCAGCGTTGGAACAGTGTGGACAATTTGTGCACAATAGGTTTGGTTATCGGAGGGTGTGCGCGGAGGGGGTTCCGAAGATGCTTAGAGAACCGCGTATGGAACTGAGTATGGCGTTTGCATTGCATCACCTGTTTCGGTATTATGAAGAACTTGCATTCGTGGAGCAGATCGTAATCAGGGACGAGAGCTGGTACCATAACATCGAGCCAGAACAAAAGGGACAAAGCATGCAATATAAGCATGCGTCGTCACCTACCCCTAAAAATTCAAAGCTGTGTTCTCCATAGGTAAGATAATGATTACCGGCTTTTTCGACGTTCTAGAGCCGACACTCATCGAATTCCTCGAGCATGGAAACAGTGATGTGTACTGTGAGACACTCTGTAGCCTACGTAAGTCCATCAAGAGCAAACAACCTGTGCTGCTCATGGAGAAACGCTTCTGTTCCACGATAATACTCGTCAACACATCTCCCAGATCACACAAAGTGTACTGAAAAAGTTCAACTGAGCAGCCTGAACATCCACCCTACAGCTCAGACATATCGCCCTATGACTTCCATCTGTTCGGTCCGCTACAAGAAACATCTCAAAGAGAAGCGCTTCAACTCGGACGAGGAACTGAAGAACACAGTAGTCACTGTCACAGGTATTCTAAAAACAAGGGATCTTTCGGCTCGTGAAACAGTGAGATAGTTGTGCTCAGGTTTCTGGTGATTGCTTTTAAATAAAAACTTTTATTATATCCAGTGTATTTTGTATTCCCCCCTCGTATTTCTGTGATTTTGCAGAAGTGCCAACAGAACGGATTCGATGAGATTCCAAGTGTACATGATCAATTTCCCCTACATGAATCAGGAGGAAAATGTTGTAGGGTACGGTTTACACATCATGAGACCTAGCATATCTCCGATGTGTCGCTGATGTACACATTGTGAAAAATGCAAGCCATTCGGTCAATATTACAAGTAATGTTGGACACGAGACTATATTTCGGGCTGTATCATCTAGAAAGGGAATAGCAAAAGAATTTTCTCGTGTTAAAAACAGCAGCGGCCCGTGGGGGAAGGCTGCAGGACTGCAGCCCCCCAACGTAATTCCATATTTCCAATTCGAGATTTAATAATCAATCTTTATATTTGTGCCCTTTTTACGCGCATTTTTTGCTCAATTTTTCACCTCCTTGAAGCAAATTTGTTGTTCCACTTCACCCCCTGGGACTGTCAGTACAATCTCGCCTGGCCTTTCTTACGATGCTGTGATTCCACTTCCTCCTCTTTTTAGCATGTCTTTACTGGTAACGTGTGGACTGCTTTACATGCAGTCCTTTCGGATGCTTGACAGTTTGCACAAGCGCGCTCTTCTCATTTTGTGTTCGTCTGCTTTAATCAGCGATGAGTACGTATATTCAGGCTTTCCAACTCCAGGGAAATATCCTCTGGCCAATCCTATACAAAACTTTAGTTTCTGACTTTAGGTTCGAGTTGCATAATCCCTCTTTCTTTGATTAGTAACGCTGAGCATACTTATGTTCAGTGGCTTATTTACGATTTTGTTTCGGGAGAGGCTTTGCTATCTTTCGGGGGAGAGGGGACTTTGCCTGGAAATGTGAAAATTCTGCAAGATATTTCATATACTTGACTATAGTAAGTAAGATTTCGGGGGGGGCTTAAGCCCGGAAGCCCCCCTAAATAGGCCACTGCTTATGTTGTTTAGGGTTTGTTTGTTTGTCTGCTGGCGGGGTGTTCCTAGTAGGCAACCAATTTATTCTGTGCAATATTCGATTATATTTAATTCCTTAATTCTTTCAGTATTTGCGTAGTGTCGTGCGAGTGACCTGGTGCTATTTGTGATTTTTATCTTCTGTGTCAGTGCCCCAAAAATACAAATGAAAAACATCTATGAAATATGAAACTATACAATTAGATTTTATTGCGGTTCTTTTAGAGTGGTCTATTTCGTTCTTATGAGTGGCCTTCTTATTGGCTCAAGGTATGATAGCGCACCTGTAGTGAGTGGGGCTATAAATGGAGTCGAGGCCAAAGTGAGAGAGGTGTATCCTAATGATTATTTTGTGCACCGTTTGGTCATCAATTAAATTTTGTAATGGAAAGACCCATCAAACAAAACACTATAGCCAGAATGTTATTTTCTAATATTTTTACTATCCCGGTATTTTTCTCTCTTTCATAACAGAATAGCAGTTTTAGATTCCTGTTTTGCAAAGCGGATACCCAATGGTGGTGGACCAACCAGATGAATTTTTAAATCTAGGACTGTTAATGTGGTGTACGAAAAGCAGAACGAACTAAAAGAATGCTTCCAAATTTTGTCAGAATCCGAGGCCTCAAGCACTACAACAATAAATGAAGCGTCTGCCTTGTAGTGAGAAAGATGTACACCCTAATGCTTATTGAATGAAGAATTTTGTTTGTGGCTAATTTGTTTGAGTTAGTTACGCAACATCTAGATATTCTATATAACCAACTACATAGTCATCATGCAGATGTAGCAAAAGTTCAGTCATACTTATCTGCCTCCACTATTGAAATTAATAAAATTAGGGAACCAGTAGGACTAATTGAAACCGAAACGTAAAATCAAAACTAAAAGAGAATTGTTTCAAATACACAGTTAAGAGCAGCCGCAGCCAAAGAAGTGTGACGTTATTTTAAACCAAGTAAACCTGAGCTTCCATTTTAGAGGCCACTTATCTATATCTTCATTTATGCAGAAATCCAATTTTGATTAATTTAGTGCTTTCTTTCCCGAAAAAATCTTCAATAAATGTACAGAGCTCTTCCTGTTTTTCATATAGATGAACTTCATACTGAACTTAGTGTAGTTTGTGCAAGAGAAGAGGTCAGGAAACTTGGTGGTGCTGTGAATTTTCTCTAGTATATTATAAGCAATAGTCTTGCTTCCACATTTTCTGAAGTGCTAAGACTTTTGAAAATATTCATAATGCTGCCTTTAACTACAAGTGAACCTGCTTTTCTACTCTTAAAAGAGTGAAAACTTTTCTAAGAATTACAATGGAAGAAGAATGGTTAATGTCACATGCCATGATATCAATGGTTGGAAAGATCCCTAACTTCAATGATAGAATTATCGAAAAGTTTACTACAAGGAAGGACCATCGTATGGAATTAATTTTTAAATAAGGTGTTTTATTTTATGCAGCCCTCCTAAGTATAATTAGCACGAGCCGCCACTGGTTAAAAAGTATGTATGTTTCTATTGGTAGGGCCCTGTCTCGTCAAGGAAATTCAGTCCCGTCTCGTCTCGTGTTACAGCACTAATCATGAGCACAAACGACCATCACTAGCGTTCAAAGAGGACCGCTCTCAACCCTCAACATAATGACGCATAATTGATTCTTTCACTTTCTTATTTTGAGACGCTATTACAGGCTTGCTGCACAGTTGGTAGCTCTGAGGGAAAGATTTGCATACAGTAACAGTGATTGTAGATGTGCCTCAAGCATAAGGTCTGCAGATAGTCCTAGTTCACATCCTAGATCTAAAATATCTAGGTCTTAATCTGTGATTGTGTCGCCTTTATAATCGCAATAATAGCTCGTCTGATGTAGATGCTTAGGCGTGTATTCGGATTGCGCTATCGTGCGCGTGAGCCTTCCTCAAACCAACGTCGCTTACATTGGTGCATAGTGGATGCATCGAATGCAATCTTGAGTGATTCTGCAGAATAATCACCTGCCACTTGAAGGCGCATACATGTTTTCGTTAAGTACACGATCTAAGGTTGTATACAAATCCAAGCACATCTCCAACATTCAAACGAATTTCAAGTGTACTACGGTGTTGGAAATACTCGGACACTCACTTCTTAGGCACGTTAAAGTGTTGTTACGCGCTCTCGGATATTCTACGGTTATTACTCACTTCATACTGTTTTCACCGCTCAGCTGTGTTGCCGTATTTGCAGCTCTCTGCCAAAAGCCCATGGAGCTAAAGTATTTCTATAGAAAATTCTTGAGGGTGTTTATTTCTCGTTTTAAACTAGTGCATTTACCTTAATATGAGATGTATCAAAAGTCCGTTGCTTTAGGGCAACTCCATTACGTGTGAAGGTAGAAATAAATTAAAAAAACAGGGAAGTCGTTAGAAATAGGAAATAAGAAAAGTAACATTTCCAATTCAACAAGCTGTTCGAATGAAACGTTATGGCATTCAAAAATAAGAGGAGAACATGTACCCGAACCTAAAACCTAGAACACCTTGAGTTAGTTTTTCAGCAATTTTGCTTTTTCATCTAACATAAGACGTCCTTCCAGCGTGGAGCCCAAACGGCTGGTTTAATTGGTTAAAAAACCCACAATTTTAAATTCAAAACCACTTATATTTTAACAACTTCCTTGCTTTACATTTTTGGTACTTTTTCTCATGGCGGAGTTGAGCAATTGCCTCGAACTTTTGACACACCCTATATATACAGAAATCATGCTCCAACCACGAAATAATATATATATTAAGGGCTATGTTTAGTTGAAGGGATCCAGAATTACCTAAAAAGAATTGAATGGTACATATTAAAGGAGGATAGAGTTGGAGTAACGGAATTGTAAGTGATTTCTGTGTCATCTAAGAATGGAATCGTGCTTTGTCGCTTCCATGACAGAGGGGCGTAAGTTACATCTTTTTGAAAATCCATTTTATTCGCTCACTGAATCACTTACGTTACATTCTTGCACCTGGCAAATTGATTTACCTTAATTCCCAATATAAACACATGTACTGTGCAAAGTGTGTAAAACACTTATATTATTTAAATTAAATAAAAAATGTTATGTATGAAAATGTGCCTGACAAAATGCATAATAAATAACCTTTAACCTCGATATATCAAAAAGCAAAAAAAAGGGGTATGTTTAGTACAAAGGGTCCAAAAGCACGTAAAAAACACAAAATTTACAGGAGAAATGGATGATGCAAGTACTTAGACGTAACATAACGTAACCAAATCTAACCTAACCTAAGATAAACTAACGTAAGCTAACCTGAAGTAACCTAAACTAACGTAATATTAGTAGAAATAAGCGACATTCTATCATTTTTTGGAAAATTATGCGGGACTCCTACGCTAATATAACATAAACTAAACTAACCTAACGTAACCTAAACTAGTCTAACCTTACTTAAACTAACCAACCCTACCCTAAACTAACCGAATGTGAACAGAAATTGCCACAATTGTATCATTTTTTAGAGAAAAGATCTGGACCCCTTCTGCTAAACATAGGCCCAAAAAAAAAAAAAAAAGTCATAATCTGAGAGAGTAACGAGAAATTCAAATCAAGCAAAATCTTTTTTTCTCCTGTAAAAAAGTGCAAATGTAACTTACGCCCTTCTGTCATGGAAGCGACGATGTTGTAGAAATGAGAAATGCAAAATGCTGTAGAGAATATATGTTCTTTCCAGAAGCGCACGTAAGGGAATATGAATACAAATATGCAAGAAGTTTGCGCTAAACCAATGTAACCTAACCCAATATTAATAGAAGTAAACGAATTTTTTTTTTCGAGAATAAGGCTGGACCACTTTAACTGAACATAAGCCCATATTAATTTTCAGGATTGAGTATAGCCCGCTCCCCTCAGTGATTTTTAACGAATCATAGTGATTCTAACGATTCATACTAGTTCATAATGAATCGGAATCGCATGTTATAAAGATTTAAGATGTAAATCTTGTGGTAAGGAAGCTCTTTTAGTATAAGTAGTAGTAGTAGTAGTGGTAGTTAGTAGCAATAGTAGTAGTAGTAGGAACGGGTTAGTAGCCCCGCAGGGGTTGGTTGGGTTCTGTTCTCGATATAAATAGTAGTAGTAGTAGCAGCAGTAGTAGTAGTAGTAGTAGCAGTAGTAGTAGTAGTAGTAGTAGTAGTAGTAGTAGTAGTAGTAGTAGTAGTAGTAGCAGTAGTAGTAGTGACTTCCAGTTCCGGTGACAAAGAACTGGGGGGAGCGGGCTATACAGAAGCCAATTTTCATTTTATGGATGTATAAAACTTAATTTTCTTTCTATTAATTCTTCAATATGTTACGTACGCAGTATTATCCACTTATAACGTTAGGCTTATTTTTTCTAGGCCTAACGATACCTAAACATTATCCTATATAAATAATGTGTACCAAACCAATCAATAGCAATTAGTAAATCTCAGACGTACATTTCAATACAATTTAGTATTTCCACATAAACTGACATAAATTATAACGTATACCGTATATAAACTTTAGGGGAGAGGGGGGTACATTTGAACATCTGTTTTCGAATATTCATTTTTGCTTCCAAACGCACAGTAAATTTCCTTATAGAACGGTAGCAAAAGCTAAATATAATATACATTATATTTGCCATAAAATAGAGTACTTTGTTTGATCTTGTCATTCTATGCAAGGGCGCAGGGGGTATCGTTCAAATGTACCCCCTTGGGGGGTAGATTGGAACAAGCATGGGGTAGATTTGAACATACGTGGGACAGTTTTGAACAAACCATTATTTTACCACAATAATCGTTATTTTCAGGATGAATTCGTTTACGAACAACAAGGCTAATGTAACAAAGCAGCATTAACTGTTTAAGGCACAAGAATTAACCAATCGCGTATGGCAAAGAAATAATAATAATAATTGCTGAAACATATATGCAGGCCCGTAATTGTATATTGTGCGCCTCTGTGCTCTAAATAATTTGTCTCTCCCTTTGGAGACACATCTGAATTGAGTTGAATTCATGGTTTTTGGGGTCGCTGAGATGAATAGTGACAGTTTTAATCCAATTCAACTTCAAGGTCATACTCAACTCCCGAGTGAGGCGGGCGAGAGTTTAAAAGTAATCGAAAACGACAGATGTTAGTGTTGAATTCATTGTTTTTGAGGTCGCTGAGTTTAACGGAATCAGTTTTCATGATGTTCAAGTTCATCCTCACCCCTAAGGATGGGAGTAGGAGAGGATGACTTTTTAAAAAAATAATCAGATAAGCTAGCTAATTAGTAACTACGGTAATTAGAGCGAATTAAACATTTTCTCGCTCTTGTGCGGGACTCTGAGTGTGGTAGTGTTAAATATAATTTTATTGTGAATCTTTTTTTTAATCCAAAATTTTGCCGTCCCCTAAATTGTGACGTTCTGTGCTCGAGCACAGAATAGCACTTACCTAAATACGGGCCTGCATATATGCTGTACATTATACGTTACACACACACACACACACACACACACTTAAATAATATGTGGACAACATATCTATAGGCGTAGGTGTGACCTGAAAAAAACTTTAAAAAATATGATCATCGTAGGATATCTCTGAAAATATGATTATGATTCACTTTTTAATTTAGCTCGTCATACCTGATAGGCTTAATGGAAAACCTATTACTACTAGCAATCTAAGAGATCTAAGAAATTACATTTTTTTTTCACTACTAATCGGGTACTGGACACAAAATTTATTCTACCCTAAAATTCTGCAAATCAACATGAAATGTCAGAATTTTTGCAGTACGCTTTCTCTCTCCAGAAGTTGTGGGATTAGAAAGTCTACACACAATATCAGCAGTAGGCACTGAACATATGTATTCCTTTGTCTGAGAACACAAACATGTTGCTGGTTTCAGAAAAGTATAGGCAGAACAATGTTCAAAAGTGCCCCCTAATATTTGATCAAAACTGCCCCAACCGGCATGACCAAGCAGAATTTGGTAATAACCAGATAGTACAAACTATTGTGAAATACAAAGGGCAACATTAGATAAGTAAATTAATGTACTTGCTTCTGCAATGAATGGCAGATAATATCAAAACACAGGCTTCTGTCAAAAATCTTACAAAACTTCAGAAAAATTCCAACTTTCCACCCCACAAATGTAACAAAGTACTGCTGTTCATCAACAGTTACACTAGAATGGCAGATAACAGTTGACCGTCACGCTACGCAGTTTTGCCAAACTAAAAATTTTGAAACCACCAGATATGCTATTATTTCTAGCCTGTTATCTTAAATGTTCAAAGGTACCCCATGTTCAAATGTACCCCCCTCTCTCCCCTAAATATCAGAAGCAATGATTTTATAACGCCGCAAAAGCTACCAAAAACACAATCTATTCAAGAACATCATATATATCATTCTTTTTCTTCTTCTAACAATAAGCTTACATTGCCATGAGCTGACAACTAATACTGTAATGTCTTCCAACATTAATGTTCATTTTATATGTGAATAAAACTTAAATTTTCTTCCTGTTAATTCTCTCTTCGTACATTAGAGAACATTCGTTCACTGTACGGAAAATTACTAGGTCACATGTTTCTTATTTTGTTCCTTCTTTACCACCAAACAAACATTGGTGCAATAACCGTAGTATCCTGTAATTTTTGAGTAGTGCATACCATTATAGAGACCTCAAATTGTGAATGTCAAAATCAGAAAAAAAAATGTTATTAGTATTTTATGTATTTTCTTATAGGTGTAATACAATGACAATGAAGAATCATAGTAGCTTGAAGCGCTCGAAGAGCGAGAGGGATCTAATTCTGAACAAGGTGTCGCGTCCATTACATCAGGATACAGCAACACAAACCGACATTCTTTGTCCCAAATGTAAGCATTTATGGAGCGATCAGATTCAGAACAATGATAGACTGACTTCTGTAAAACCTACATTCTACAGTTTCTATCAAGAAAGAAACATGACTGCGATTAAAGCTGTAATATCAATGAATCAGAAGTTGCTACTGTATACTCATGATGATATTTTGCTGTACGATAACAGTACGCCTTTTCGTATATTCCACCGGCACGTGTTTCTTATGTCTATAAGACCTCATATTACATCAGCCCTTTGTAAACTCGTTTTAATCAAAGGAATACACAACATAGAATTTGAGGCTAACATTCATTATCCAACCATGGAAATGTATCTTAGAATTTATGCTAAGAGGCAAATTCAGTTGGTGTTTATAAAGGAGAAACAAAGGATTGGTCTTTGCTCTGATGACAGAAAAACACAAGTTAAAAAATATTGGCAAAATGAAGATCCACGGGAACCAGAATACGGTACTTGTGATTCAGTTAAAGATCGGAGCTTTCTGAAAGAGAAGGCTATAATGCAAGCACACTCTCTAGAGTTGCCAGTGACGCAAGTGGAATCAACATCTTGCTCTCGTGAGGTGATACCATCTAACTATGGTCACTCTATAAAGAATACTCCACGAATAAAAGTTTCGGCATCGGAAGATATGATAACTTCGTTCGAAGGAGCATTTGAAAGTTTGGAATATTCACAGCCTATAAGTACGGAAAGAGTGACTGAAAGAATTGACTCTTCAGGTTCTCCGGCAAAAACAGTCGAATGTTTTCCTACAATTCTTTCTGTGCCTAAACCATGTGTCGTCGAGACAAGCAGAATTCAAGAGTCAATTATGCTTCAAGGACCAGCGTCTTCAACAGAAATCAACGTGTGTAAAGTTTCTATGCATGAAAATAAGCTAACACAATTTGTAGAGCAAGAATTCCACTTAGAGAAAGAAAAATATGGACCCGTTCTGAAATTAAGACCTGACTATTCTATGAGGAAACTACGGAATCTGTGGCAAAGTGAAAAGTATATGATCGAGACAATCAGAGAACAATTTTCCTTCATGAAGAAAAAATTAAAGTACGAAAATTTTCAAGAAATTCATTATGTTTATAATTGTATGAAAAGTATAATATATTCAATTGATATGAAAGAACTCAAAGAAGTAAATGTATTATTGAAAACGCTTCAGGAAGAACGTTCTCTAGTCGAACATATGGAAGCTGAAACTAGTTTGCAGCAAATGGAAGAAAACGATAAAGAAAATGTAGTTGATTCAAGTATACAGCATATTGAAGAAAATGACAAACAAAATATATATCCAGCAAATGACAGTTCTTCGTCTTATCATGTACTTATAGACCAATATCGAAGAAAGTTGTACGAACATATAAGTAACCATTTTCCTTACTCTGAGCTTGAGTCTACGTCAAAAAACTTTGATAAATCTTTCCGGTCACTCAAACGTGAGAAACTAATATTGAAGTGGACCATAAAAAGGGAATTTTTAGCATTGGAAAAGAAGCTGGAGGAAGAAGAAGACCGAAGAGCGAAAGGGTTGTTTGACGACCTGTTAAGGATGGTAAAGGAGTACTTTGAAGAAATGAGAATGCCGAAAGGCCTAATAAAGATACAAATAGGCAAATATACTATTTTCACTGGACCTGAACATATCATTCAGGCCATGAATAAGAGTTTACAAGGACCACGGACAGGCTTTTGGACAAAGTTAAAAAGAAGGTTTAAGAATAAGAAATCATGATAGGTATTAGTGATTAGTTAGTAGTATTACATTCTTTCGAAAATGTGGCGTAGAAACGAATGTAGGAATAAGTTTACCTTTTTTTCAGAAGAAGTGCCCAATTACTTCGTGCTTTAGTGCATATAGCAATTGTCTACGTCTTCGGAATATACATAGATGAGCTTCACAGTTCATATTCGTGTCCTCTATAGACGTTGACTGCCTTGAAGACTACAAAACTTCAATGTTTTAATGTGTAGGTCAATTTTCTTTCCCAGTTGGTATTAAATAAATGGGCATTGAAGAAATAAGATCCAAGAGGCTTCAAATTGTGAGCAATAGAAAACAAGTCGAGGATGTGCCTGAAAAAGAAACTTTAAGCCTCCATCCTTGCTCCCATAAAGAAGTTATTTTCGCAAGTTGAGCTGAAAGAATCATTTTAGATATTCTTCACTTCAAGCGATCAAGAAATAGAGGAAACGGACCAATTAGTTTCACGAAGAAGAAAAAGTAATCAACGTTATTGATAATTAAAAGCATTTTTTTACACATTGAGTAAATTGCATTGAGTGAATGATTTGTGCGAAAAACTCATGCGAAGCAACAAGCCACGTATTGAGAAGCTGGAAGGTTCTTCAATAGTTTCTTCGCTTTTACCATATTGGAATCTGGCAAGAAGAAGAAGAAGAAGAAGAAGAAAAAGAAGAAGAGGTCGTTATGTAAAAGTGATCGAGCAATTAGTGATAGTTGCGATGTATTTAAAATAGTTATTCATTTTTTTCAATTATTTGCTATTTTTTAGGAGATAAATAAATGCCACACAAATTTTCTAGTACTACAACTTGAGTGTCTAATTTCATCTGGGTTTTTGTGAAGTAATCATATGGAGCAGCGAGTCTCAACCTATAGGTTGCGACTCATTGGAAAGTCCTTACGGAATGTCTGAGGGGTCGCGAAATTATAGCCAGACTCAACTGTTATATATAGGTTGTAATTAAGGTATAAATATTCTGAAATTTCAGATAAAGCATTACAAAACTAATGTCACCCTTCGTTATATGATTGGATGATGCAAGATGATGTTTTTGGATTTAAGTAAAAACAAGTACAGAAAGAGGAATGATACATTTTCAGAAGTACGACTTAATACAGTTAAATTCAACTTCAATGGCTTATGAAAAAAACAAAAGCCACAAACAGTCCCTTTGTGTAAGAAAGTTCGGTTGTTTAGTTTCTGCAGCAACACAATAAATTTTGTTCACGATTGCAGGTCAAGTGAAATTTAATACCCTTCGAGGTAAGTCCTAGATATAAAGATTGAGAAACACTATTCTAGGAACGTTCTATGTATTCCTCTTAAACGTTCGATTTTATAGTATTTCGTGTTTATAACGAAATACATAATTTTCTGAATTGTTTTTGTTAGTTTGAAGATCAGAATTGTTATTGTTTGTCAATTGCCAAGTCGTACAGAATAGGTTTAAAGCAGAGGAGCACTTATGAAAGGTTAAGTAAGTTTAGATCCCACTAAATGTGTGGAACTTCTTACATACTTTGAAGTTCCCTCATAGATAGATGACAAGAAAATGTGTTTTCGGCATGGGACGCCAATATTCGATTTTTTGTAGGATCACAGGTGTAATTTAGATCCTATATTAAGCTGTAAGTCTAATTATTGATACTGAAAATAAAAACTATCGCACAAACCCACTGAGAAATGATCGAAACTGAGTACATACTTCAAGTTCAATGCGTCGTATAATATTTCTATTTTACAAGTTTATAAATATTATTGGTGTAGGCAAGGGCGCCCATGTGGTTTCCAAGAGGGTGCAAGTATAAGCGACGTTTCAAATATAGTTTCAAATTTTGCCGTGACTAATGTAAAAATTCTATTGAGTTTTCGATATTCCCAAGTACTATTTCCTCTTAGGGTGGGCTAGCGCCCCACCTTGCCCCCCCTGATGGGCGCCCTTGGGTGTAGGAGAATTTGAGCTAAAGTGGTCTTCATCATTATTTAGTTTTGACATCAAATTAGACTGTTTGTTACGAGAGCCACTATTTATATTTTGAGTCTTGGCAACACTGATTGTAGTTAGGCGCTATTTGACATTGTTGACCATAACGTACTTCAAATGTTTTGTCAATAGCTTTATTTGGGTTCTTTACATTGACTTGAAGATTGTGTGACAACAGAAAAATGGCATTAACTCGTGAAAATTTTCGTGCGATGATTTATTACAATTTTCGACGTGGATTATCGAGACAAGAGTGCATCGATTTACTTACTTCCACATCTGGCGATGCAGCCCCATCCTTTGTTACTGTGAAACGGTGGTATAACATTTTACTCGTGGCCGCCATTTGCTCACTAACGAAATTCGTCTAAAATCAGTTGTTATTCAAGAAAACATTGATGCTGTGCAAAACCTAATTCTGCAAGATCGTCATGTGACATACTGTGAGATTGAGAAAACCCTAGGCGTTATTTCCACCAGCAATATTACATGATCTGTAGCTGTGAGAAAGGTTTGTTCTCGTTGGATCCCACATAATTTGACAAAAACTCAAAAAGAAGCTCACGTCGATTGGTGCACACAAATGTTCAATAAATACAATGGTGGTTAGGGTAGGCCGAAAATGGCCGAAAAAAATTTTTTTTTAGAAAATTAAGATTGAGTACCGTGCAAAAGTTGTATAATGTTATATTATGTTTCCTTACCAAAACAGAGCCGGATTAAAAGATATTTAACCGGGCCCCGGGGGCCCCAAAGAACGTTAATTTTGAAAAAAAAATAGCCAGCAATGTAAAATATTATTAAAATATATTTTTTAGAAAGTTAAGTTTGAGTACCATGCAAAAGTTGTATAATGTTATATTATGTTTCCTCAGCAAAACAGAGCCGGATTAAAAGATATTTAATCGGGCCCCGTGGGCCCCAAAGAACGTTAATTTTGAAAAAAAAAAATAGTTGCGAGTAGTGAAAATATTGAAATATTTTTTAGAAAGTTACGTTTGAGTACCATGCAAAAGTTGTGTAATATTATGTTTCTTCACTAAAATAGAGCCGAATTAAAAGATATTTAACCGGGCCCCGGGGGCCCGAAAGAACGGTAATTTTGAAAAAAAAGCCAGCAATGAAAATATTATTAAAATATATTTTTAGAAAGTTAAGTTTCAGTACCGTGCAAAAGTTGTATAATGTTATATTATGTTTCCTCAGCAAAACATCCGGATTAAAAGATATTTAACCGGGCCCCGGGGGCCCCAAAGAACGTTAATTTTGAAAAAAAAAATAGTTCTGAATAGTGAAAATATTATTGAAATATATTTTTTTTAGAAAGTTTGAGTACCGTGCAAAATTTATAATGTCATGTTTCCTTACCAAAACAGAGCCGGATAAAAAGATATTTAACCGGGCCCCGGGAGCCCAAAAGAACGTAAATGCTGAAAGAATATGGTTGTGAGTAGTGAAAATATTATTGAAATATTTGTTTTCAGAAAATTAAGTTTGAGTACCGTGCAAAAGTTGTATAATGCTATGTTTCCGTCGAATATAACCGTCTCGTGCAGCACTACCGCATACTCCTGAAGAAGTTTCTGTTACTAACTTTAGACATATTCTTCAGTGCTTTGCCTATTGCAATTGTCAATTAGAACTATAGTTTGGTATTTTCGGCCATCAAAATAGAGACCCTTAAAATTAGTAGCTTTACACTGTAAACGGTTTCTTTTTTCTTTTTCTTTTTTTGCTAGTTTCGTACGGATTTTGTTTTTATTTACTACCTTGTCTTAGTTTTGTTCAGTAAATTCATATCTTCTAAAACAGCGGATACAATTTTAGCAGCCGCTATTCGATATACCTGTTAAATCTTTTGCGGTACTCATTTGTTTAGGGCTCACTATTGTTTATTTAGGTTTACTTTAGATTTTATTCTCTAAACGATTGCTCCATGCGAACTCTTCATCGTCTGAATTTGGGGTGGAAGCGCTTAATGTATGTTCCAAGTACGGGACTGAGGCTAACGATTGTAACCCTCTTGTAATTGGTACCGTAGCATCATAATCGATCTATGTGTCATGCTTTCTTTTGAGCCTATGGGGTTCTGCTTCATCTACATTGCAACTCGTCATCTGTCTCTAATTTCTCTGATCTAATATGAGCTCCCACTCCAAAAGCGGTATATAATTTGATTTACCACACTTACAGGTTAATCTATCGCAGCATTTGCAAGAGAAAATATCACATAACTTCTGAGCACCGTTCTTAAATTTCTTTAATTTGGCTCTTAATGGGGTATATCTCATTTCTTAATGGGGTTAATGATAGTTTTGCATTTTGAGTTGTAATTCAAAATCATATGCTTAATTCGAAGTCAAGACAATACAGGAAGAGAGGCTCGCAACCACATTGTTTCTAGTTTATTTGAATTCAGCAATGTAAGCGCCGCCTTCGGAAAGCCAGTGTTATGTATTTTGCATCCAGATGCGAAAAAGTGATATTCTCTTAAAGTTTGAGAGTTCTGAGGTGGGCTCAACACAAAGGTTTTTCGTGTGTTAATATGGTATTTGTGTGAAAGTTAGTTAAGCTCTTAATAGTTATTTGCGTATATTGAAACCATGTATTTCATATTTTATGTATTAATAGTATTGTCTGGTAAAATGTTCTTATTACCTAAAACCATTTTATTTGAACAAAAAATTGGGAACTTTAGGGCCACGGGGGCCCGGTTAAATATTGTTTTAAAATCAACATATTTGACATGGCTTCATTTCGTACCAATGCACAACTTTTGATAACTACTCAATCCTGAATATCTGAAAAAAAATTTTTCGGCCCACCCTAATGGTGGTGCTTCAAAAGACGTATATTTGTTTTTTCGGGAAAGCTGGTCATGTGGCAACTGTGCCTTTAGAGGAACGTAGAACGGTCAACTGTAAATGGTACACAACATTTTTTTTTTTTTTTTGCCGGAGGTCTTCGGTCAAATACAAAAACAAACAATCGCCGTCGGATCGTTCTTCATCAAGACTATGCGACCTCACACATCTCGTCTAAAAACCAAATAGGGGAGTCCGGGACACATTATCACAAAGGGCACGTTGTCACAGTAGCAATTCTGAAGAAAGAGAAAACATTAGCGCGCTGGTGTTGCTTTTTGTTTACCTACTAGATGTCACTACTAACGGTACTCGTTCGGAGGTGTGCGGGAACAATGGTACTTCGTCAATTGATCTTTGTCTGTTTTCAGTGCCGGAGTCTATTTCAGTAAATTGTCCGAGTCCTGGAATTGCTGTTTTGTGTGTTCGTGAAAGCGGGAGAAGCGAGTATTTTGTATGTGTTATGTAGGTTAGAAATAGAGCTTCATAATGTGCTACTTTGAATGTGCGTAATCTTGTTTGGTACCGATACCGATATTTTGTAAAAAGAGTAAAATCGTCGCGTAGGGCAAATTGTCACAAATAAGATGGTGCATGTTGTCACTGTGACAATGTGCCTCACTGTGTGTTATGTATGATAGAAGTTATGCATTCCCCGTTTAGTAAAGGGTAAAAAGAAAGAAAGAGAGAAAAGCACCATGAATGGAAGATCTATTGGCTGCAGAAAGAGCCATGAAAAGAAATAACCCCATATCAGTATGTAAAGCCGCTAAAGAATTTCATGTCCACTACAGAACATTGGCAAGATTTTGCGCTCGTGTTACAGATAGCGAACTACAGTCCAGCCAATGTTCATTTACATTGGGTTACTCAACATCTAACAGAATATTTTTGTAATGCTAGGAAAAATTACTAGTATCATACTAACCGGTAAGACAAGCTTCGTACATATACTTTGGACTCACTACAAAAGAGGTTCGCGATTTGATTTACAACTATACAAAAGCGCTAGGACTGAAGTGCCCGGAATTGTGGAATGAAAAGGGCATTGTTGGAGCAGACTGGTTTCCGGGATTTCTGAAAAAAACATGATCTTGCTATAAGAACATCACAAGCAACCAGCTTTGCACCTAAAAAAACAATGTCGACGAAGGTCCAAAGAAGATTACGATTCTTCCTCATAGGACGATGATACACGTGTTTAGTTTATGGCGATCCATACAGTGCAAGTATATGTAGCTAGAAGTAAATTCAGTTCATTCGATATAAGGAATCGGCCTACGAAAACTGAGGGACGTAGAACTTGTTTTAAGTGTGTATTAACTGTGACTCTGACGATGACCTCCAGGTATGGTACTTTGTAGAGGCAAAAGGATAAACATTTTCAAACTAGTTTGCGGTGCGTACTGATAGTATGCAACTAAACTTTGTAATAATATTTACTTTTCTGCTACCTATACAGTAGTCCTACCATAGGAATTCGTTTGCAATTCATAAACTACAATCAGAAGCAAACTAAAATGCCATTGGCTAATTTTGTGTAGGCCTATTGGATATGTAGGCTATCATTTGATAATTTCGTTCATTTTGTTATGACTTTTCAGTTTGTAGTTTTGATGATTCCTTAGCTATGAGTTAATTCTGTTTTCATGACAGTTTTGGTTTTCCTACAAAGCTTGGGGGGATGTAACAATGCATATTTTATGCTGAGAAAATATAAACTACAGGTCATCTTACTTTCTTTCCTGTTTAACTAGTATAATTTCTCCTTTCATTTAATTCTCTTTCAGACGCTAAGAATTAAATGCTAGTAACATTTACAGTCTTTTTTGCATTAGTAATAGTTGCATTAATAACATCTACCAATTTCTGGAAACTGCCACTAGAATAACATGTGACAATTTGCCCCATATATTGTGACAACTTACCCCGCATATGGGGTACATCGTCGCAACTGTAGTGATCAGAAAACATAGTACATAAGTCCAGTTCAGGGCGAGTTACATCGGACAGAGAAATATATATTATGCACAAGGTAACCAAGTATGTGCATACTAAACATTATAATTTTCGGCCTTACATGAGCGTCACAAGAAATAAAACGTGAAAATTGTGCCCCGGTCTTCTCTATTTGAAAACTCAAAAAATCGAATTGATGGGTCATCCGCCGTACAGTCCTGATCTGGCACCTAATGACTTCTTATTAACGAATGTCAAGAATAAATTGCGGGACAACGATTTTCGTCGGCAGAAGAACCCGTTGATGCGTTAAAAAACCATATTATGGAGGTGTCTCAAGAAGATTAAAAAAAATGCTTTGACAAATGGTTCGAACGAATGCAAAAGTGTATTGATCATAAAGGAAAATATTTCGAAAAACAATAAATCCATTTTCAATGACAAATTACTGTTTTTTCATTGTTAGGCTCAAAATATAAATAATGGCTCTCGTAATAGGCATGAATGTTAATGTGTATGTAATTAGTGATTTTTACAGAATTGATTGGGAAATTTTGAAAGGTTGAGCAGTAAGGAAATAGGTTGAACAGCGATAGAAACTTTAATTATTGTCTGCAACATCCAACAATTTAACTCGTTGAGTACGTAGCTTGATTTATTTATGTTGAGTAAAGTATTCGCAATATTAAACTCAGCAATTATACACATAAAAGACATCTCTTAGATTTATGATTGGACAACTGCAAATTTGTTGCTTGGTTTTCCTTTGTTTTAATCAGTGATTCAGTGAAAACAATATGTCGAAAAACAAGATTAAAAACTTAAAAATCTTTATTATAAAACCAAGACGTCTCAGTCTATCAATCACGCTCCCAAGAGATCACAGTTAGGCTAAAAAATGTCTCCTTCTTTCTGATCAAGGGTTGTCGCCTTCTGTCTGATCAAGAGATGTCTCTAGCAAAGACTTGAGGGGAAAAAATAGTGCTTATCAATGTTGTAATGCATGCTAGAGGTGGTACGCGGGTTTTTCTTTTCCCTCACACTTTATTTATAAAGTCTATGTACACTATGGACCTCCTGCCCAAAACAGCGGGCAGGCCTTAACGTTGACGGTTAAGAGTTTCCTGCCCAGTGCACCGCAGAGACGGAAAGGAACCTCCTACCCGTAGCAGTACGGAGGTGGGTTGGTGTCTCCTGCCCAGTGCAGTGCGGAGAAGGATTGGAACCTCTTGCCTGTAGCAGCGTAGAGGTGAGTAATATCTCCTACCGAGTGTATCATGAAGAGAAAGGTAGCAGTGATCATCTGGAACTGGTGCCTCCTCTCTCTTGACATACTCTTTTATAGCGGAATTCGGGAACGGAGCCAGTGGAGGGATTGTATGGGTCTCTTCGTGACTCTCCGTGTCCTCCTGGTACTTCTCAGTAGACGACGTCTGTCAGCTGTTTGATAATCCTTGTGGAGAAGCAAATGTTGTTTATAAATATGATGGGATATTGCAATATGAAAACGTCATTTACATATAAAGGAAAGAATACTGAAACTGCTGTAAACAATTAATATCCGTAAGTTTTTTTTCTTTTTTTTTTTAAAGTCAGGAAGGTATAAAAACTTTTCTTGTACTTTGTAACTTCCCTCTTGTGGAACTCAGAAGCAAGCACTGCTTAACCAGTAAAGATTGACTCTCATGCAATGTCTAATCTTACTTCAACTTTTGTTTTAGAAAAGGTGGACATAACTATAAGAAATTGGTTGGTGCGATTGAAACCCAATATTGAAAAATACATCTGGAGGCGAATGATCAAGAATATGTTTATCAGGAACGCCTTGGAAGTGGGCACTCGGAAAAGTGGTCAATACGAGATACGCATACGATAAATCAGGGCTGACCCCTGGGCTTCAGAGTTATAAACTTCGGCCTTCTGAACCTGTAATGGAAAATGCTAATTTATTTATTTATTGTCAACACAACAGGCTGTAGCTCAATTACAGTGTTGAAGATTACATAATCACATATTCGGAACTCTTTATAACGGCACTATGTAAGAAATATAAGATATACGATAAATCAAGATCATTTGGAGAGCTCAGATCACCGATGTGTCCTTTTGAACAGCAATTGAACTTCTAAACGTCCATGATATCCCGTTGCTGTCTTGAAAAAACCAATCTCAGGGATGTTGTTAGAAGAGCAAAAAGTAAATGAATGGTAAGTTTTCTTACTTTATTTTTTGATGGATTATGTTGTTTTACATTTTCGTATAAATTATTAATATAGCTATATAATTAATAGCTGTAAAATACGTATCTACAAAAAAAGAGTTATTTTTAAAACTATCATTGCGCCATATTTACTTATAAACTAAACAAAACATAACATAAGGACCTCACTCTCTCGGAGGGGGCAACAAAATTGAAAGAAATGGACGTACATTTTCAAAATATAACATAAAAAAACAAATAAAATAAAACCTACACACCTCCCTGATAAACACCACCTTTAGAAAGACACTTATGTGTCGGGTAGGGAGAATTGCGTGCTACAGTGAAATTTAGAGCTATGTCGGCGGTAGTTCATTAACAGAAGGGCCGAATTCGCCTAAATGGAGTAGCCAGTGGAAAGTGTTCTGGAAGAAGGCAACAGTTCTCCAGTAGATAAGTTGGCGGAAATCGTAGTGATTGGTACGGCAACTTGGATATGTCTTAGTCATGATCAGAGGAACTTTAACGGTTAGGCTACTCTGGAGTGGAAGGCAACGGGAAACCACCACTTATATTTTTCCCTCACAGCAAAAAGAGAACATATGTGCAATGGTCTGAGCAAGTAAAAATATATTTTCGGAGGTAAAATATTCCGCCATTCGGATCTCCGGGAGGGGGTGTCCTGGGAAGGACTATCGGACGAGAAAGTAACAATGTGGAAAATATATATACAGAAAGAAATACAAGCAAGAACAAAAGGTTTTGGATAGGAAAGTGGAAGCTACGTATTTTCTATGTTACAGGGAAAGAAGTTAGAAAATCTAAAAGAAGAAATCAAACGAAAGAATTTAGATTTGTAGGGATTTGTGAACATATATGAGAAGCAGGGGGCGCCGCAAACTGAGATTACGAACTATGCCGAACACCGTGTGACGTCATGAGGTAAGCACATCCAAGCCAGTGATGCCAGATTGTGGGAAATTTTCCGTAAAATGTGAAATTCTGAGCACTGGCGGGAATGCGGGAATTTTTCTTTAAAATAGGCTGGAAACGGGAAATGGGGACATTCTCAACTTTTTAAAATACACTATAGACGAACAAATATTCCATCATATATTGTATCAAATATTTCATCAAAGTGGAATTTGAATATTTATGATACCAAGTTGTAGGCCTATGCAACCTTTGGGTTGGTTACAACATTTGACACAACTGCTCTAAATTAGAACTTGTTCTATTTCTATCCAACATTATATCAAAGAAAACAAACGAAAGTCGCTATGCGGTGGCCAGAGATGGAGTGGGTCAGTGGGTCGGTGGGTCAAGTTTTCTGGGTGGGTCAGTGGGTCGTGGGTCAACAGCATGTGACCCACTGTGACCCACCACCCACCGTGACCCACTGCGACCCACCACCCACCATGACCCACTGTCACCCACCACCCACCGTGACCCACCGACTCAGTATGATCTACCGATCTCTCTCCTCACTGCATTATAGAGAGTATCTTCTGAAGACTGGTAAATTTGTCTCCGTTTTACTTTCAAGACCTTTATTTCCCTTTCTTTTCCACTTGTTTCTGTCTACTTACCTGAGGTGAGTATATCTAACCAAGTGAAAAAAGAACTTCAGGCACTTTTGGATATTGATATTTTTAATAGTAATAATAGCAATAGAACTTACACTACAACTTGGCTTTCGAGACCTGTGAGTTTTTAAAGCTAACTACTGGAAAAAATACATTTTTGAATCACTGTAATAGATACATTATTTATAAAAAATTGAATGTAACTATGTGTGCCTGATCATCACGGTCAAATTGCAAAGTCAAATGAAATTACTTTTGGTATATAGTTAGGCATTAATCCAAATTGGGATGTTATATTGCTTTTATTATAATGCATAATATCCTGAGGAGGTAGTGAGGATCCGAATTTTTGCAAAAAAAAAAAAAAAAAAAAAAAATGAGTATCTCGCAAGCCGTTAAACTTACGGAGCTGAAATTCAGTGTATTAACTCTTTATTGAAAATAAACAGAATGTGTCCTAGCATTTTTTTAAATTCTCCTTTATGTGGGGGGGGGGGACACTTTCTATATATGGAAAATTGGTAGTGAGTTTGTTTGTAAAAATGATCGAAAACGATCGATGTTATTTCAGAAAAAAAATCAGAAACAAAAAATACAGTGCTTGGCTTCATATATCCATTGTTTTCTGCTATAATAATTGCTGAAGCTTATGTTTATTATATGGAGCGCTCACAGCACAGGGCAATCAACCCATAAAGTTGTGAGAAAATAGGCATAAAATTTGTACTGTAAGCTTAATTACACGGAAATTTGAAGTTGGGATTGTACGCATAATTGTATGGAAAATTTTACACTTTTTTCCTTTTACGTTGGTCTACTTACTTTGATTTGGAACTTTGAAATTTCATCCTTTCTTCCACTGAAAAGTATCGACAATTCAACAAGGAAATAATTATACTATGATAATTAACTAAAATTCATCGTAATTTGGCACATGGCAAACAGCAGTGTGGTAATTGGAGTTGAAGAAGGAGGGAAATTCCCATTCACCTCTAAATACTTTCCAGAAATCTCGATCCCTTTCGCTTTCTAGACGGGGGAAGGAACTTGGTAATGGTATCAAACCTTCATGTGTAATTACAAAAATTAAATTTATAAACAAATAAGAAATTATTAGTTTATCAGGCTTTAATTGATAATTTATTCACAAGATTCCGTATCAAAGGCGTGGTAGATGAAGTTTCTGTTCTCCATGAGTCGACATTGCCAACTGATATGGTCGATATGGAAAAGATGTTGTATGGTGATAGAGAGATGATACTTCTTGCTAAGTATTTCAAAACTGACCGAGAAAAATCGTTATCAGACTTAAGTCTAACAAGTAGATTGTCATGGAAATTGATAATACTTCTACCCGATTTTTGCAACTTCTCATAGACAGAGTGCGAACGAGGATTTCCCCTTATGAATTTACAGATGACTGATATTAGAAGTAGACTAAGTGCTCAAACATTGTCTAACTTGTTGCTTATCAATGTTAATGGCCCACCGCTAGACAAGCTCAAAGTACACGAGCTAGTTATTTCTTGGCTGAAGGATGGACATCATTCCACTGCGGATGATTTACCACGAAAAAGTTATCAACGGGAAATAAATCCGATTTCAGATTTGTTTTAAGGTGGAAAACTACGAGTTGCGCAAAATGTATACTTGTATTAGTAATGGATTTTGGTGAGTCAGAGTAGGTCAAAGTGGATGAAAGTGGTTCATGGTGGGTCACGGTGCGTGGTGGGTCAGAGTGGGTCACGGTGGGTGGTGGGTCATGGTTGGTCAGAGTGGGTCACGGTGGGTGGTGGGTCACAGTGGGTCGTGGGTCATGGTGGGTGGTGGGTCAGTGGGTCGTGGGTCAAGTCTTCATTGATCCACGCCAACTCTGGCGGTGGCACTAAAATTGAGTATGTGGACACGGAAAGCAATTGACATTATTTTGATGCATACTAGCAGTAATCTGTTTTAACTATAAAATTAAAGAATACTAGGGCTAAATACCCCAGGCGACTTCCCAAAATTGGCGTAGATTGAGAATATTCCATGACTTTTTTTTTTTAAAAAAAAAAGCAAACATTTTTTTCACTTTTCTTGATTTAAAAGATTTCTTAAGACGTTCTGGCATGTTATTACTTTGGCGCATGCTCAGATTATTGCGTACATATTGACAATATGCTTGTATATGATGGGTATGGAACGATCATGTGCTATCTTGTTATATGTAGTTATTTCTTCACGAAATTAATTCGTAATGCCTTAAAAATTGATTCTCATTGTAGAAGTTGCATTCATGAGTGCAGATTCACTTTACGAGGACTTTCTTATAAGGGTCTTCACTTCAGCGAAATTAAACTACCGCTAATTTTAGTTTTTCTATAATATCTTCAAAACTAATAAAAATATTCGAAAAGCAGAAACGTAGTGAACTAGACAATACAATTGTGCATGTGATACTTTTACTACAATTCCCTATCTGTTTTTGGTATGCCGCTATTTACATAACCCACAAAAACTGTTAAATCTATCTACAGTTGCAAATCGAAAGCAGATAGATGAGTTGTGATAACGGTATCATATACAAAATCGTATTGTTTAGTTTACTACGTTTCTACTTTTTTATTTATTTTGAGGGTATTACAGAAAAACTCTAAAATTAGCGGTAGTTTAATTACGCAGTAGTGAAGACCTCTAAGGTGTAATTACGCATCGAACGAATATCATTTAAAAAGAGACTGCAGGAAAAGCATCTTACGATAGGTGGCCATTAAAAGCGAGGATGATATTTAACCGATTCAGAGCAGGAGCACAGTATGGGACCCACAAGTTAGCACAGCGTTTTGTTCGCAAGAGGCAGAGGCATCAATAGCTGAAGGTGAGAGCCAAAATGAGGGTAGCGAAAAACACTTGATGTTGCATAATATCAAAATAGGTTAGACTGCGTAATATTTTCGCATTTCTAAATATAAATTAGAAGTTTCCTACACTGAAAAATTCCTCGGGAATTTAATATCCTACAGAACCCTCGTTAATATGTACTCTCTCATTTTAACTGTAAAACCTAATATTTGGTAACTGTTTAGTAATGGGGGGCCAACACTATCGAAGACTGAAAACAATGTGCCCTGCGAGACTCTAACCCGTCTTTACTCGCTAACGCTCGCTCGGCAAAACTGTGTGAATTAAATGTTATTAAGCTAATCTAACCGAATGTTAATAGAAAATCGCAAAAAAGTCAATTAAACACCTGCCCCCCCCCCAAAGCTAAACAATAGCCAAACATTTTTATGACGAACTATTTATTCTTAATCAGTACCCAAACTTACAAAAGTTACTCGAAAATGAACTGAATTAGAAGAAATTTAAGAATCGGACTAATAAATAGAATGTAGATTCATACGTATTTACTGAACAAGAAAGGAACCATGAAAATAAGATTTATTTGGGAATAGCAATAAAGGAGGGAAATGAGACAGAAGTAACTGTGAATAATCATTCCATTCATTTGTACAACCTTATTCATTATAGTTACACCAGCAGGTGCCACCATAAAACTCACATATACGCAAGAAGTTCATGTGACCTAACAACTGAATCAAGAAATATAAACAACTGAGCAATGATATTCACCTTTATATTTGATTGTGTATAATGGGTGCGAAAGTTTTACCCATCTTATTTGACCAAATTATCGTCAAAGAAAAATTTGATACAATATTTGATGGAAAAGTTTGACGATGTATAATAGGCTTTAGGTGTAAGACCCTTAACACTGAGCTCTTTTGTGATACAAATGAACCTCAAAAATACAAAAAGACGAAAAATCAAGTTAATAAAAAGCAATTCCAAAATATCCTGCTTTTCGCTGCTTTTTTGGTGACGGAACAGGCAATGTGCTGCAACACAAAAATCGTTAGGCCAAAACAACTGAATTAATTCTGGCTTTCCTGAACGTAGCATTCTCTTCCAAACCATAAAGAACGACATAGTGTATCGTCATCCGCAAAAAAAAGTTCGCATATACTGTAACTTCCACATTTTCATTAATAACTCAGTTTTCTTAATATATTATCGCTTCTTTGTGCTTTCCTTAACAAAGCAGTGTAGTAATGAATAATTATTTATGATTTTTGTGAAAAAATAAAGCAAAATAAGAAAATTATAAGCAAACAACTGTGATTGGTATGAAACTTTAGTCTGTCAGATAATTACGCGAAGAATATCCCGAGGGAAATTCACTCCATACAGTGCACAGGTATTAGGAGCACTCACAAATACGTAAAATTGAAGAAACAGAAAATAATGTATTTTTGAGATGAACATACAATTCACACTTCACGTGAAGTTCCAATATGGGAAATCAATCAATATCTTCAATTGAAATTACTGAAAAAAACAGAAAATGGCTATTTAAAACTCCAAGTGTAAACCTGCGCTTGGAGCGAGTCTATTTCTAATATCAGAACGCGTTATTTCGTAACATGCCTGCGTGGCCAAGCGGGTTTAGCAATGCTGTTGAGATTCTAGAACCGAAGGGTGGCAGTTCGAGCCTGAGTACGGAACGCTTTTTTTTTCAATATAATGAAATATTTTTTAAAATATAAATGTCTAATTTGAAGTGCTTAAAAACACAAGACCAGATGAACAATCACTTTTCAAAGCTCAGTCACATTTATTCACTATGTTCATCAATTAGGCTATATACGAAGACACTAAAATGTGGAACGTTAACGATCCTTATTAACGTTAATACCACATCCGTTATAATGAGAACAGATTTGTGATCTGAATACCAATCTTAAACCATACGTCCAAAATGAAAATTATTCATGTTCTTGATACCTATTGCAACACTCAGTTGTAATATAGAGAGTGAGAGTGCGAAAGAGAGAGATAAAATACTGTATACAGGGTGCGGAAAAATTCCCGGAACGGTCCAATATCTCGCGCAGTATAAATATCACCAAAACAAAAATAACACATGTTAAATAGTTTTAAAGAAGCTATCCAATGATAGAAAACACAATCACCTATCCCTACCTCCTTGGGGACTACGGGGGATAACTTTAAAATTTTAAATGGGAACCCCTATTTCTTATTTCATATGTGGATTCTCCAGAAAAAGTGATAGTGATTTGATCAAAAATTGAAAACAGTGTGTGCGAAGATGAAGTTACATGGAATACAATATCGATAATTGTTTTGCAAAGTAGCTTTATGAAGTAGTTCTTAGTAGTAGGGTTATTTACAACAAAAATAAGCCATTTTTGTCACCATTTGTATTTTCTTGCAAATTAATAAATATGGACAAATGCATTATTTTATGGACGTTAAAATGTATGAATTCGTTATGTGGGTAAAAAAGTCATATGAAAATTTTACTCTGCGTGGAAATCGAACTCATGACCTTTCATGCCGCAGTCCCGTACGCTAACCGCATGGCCCAGAGCTCGACACTGAGAGGCCACATTTTCATAAAGATTTGCCGCCTCCATTTTTTATGTGTCGATTCAAGTGCTATCCGTGAAGGCACTGTTTTCAATTTTGGGTCAAATCACTGTTACTTATTCTGAAGAATCCAAATGTGCAACAAAATATGGGGATTTCCATTTAAAATTTTAAAGTTACCCCCCGTGTGGGAATGGAGAGTTGCGTTTGGTATCATTGGATAGATTTTTCAAAACTGTTTAACACGTGTTATTTTTGTTTTGCTGATCTGTATATTTCGCGAGATATTGGACCGTTCCGGGACTTTCCCCGCACCCTGTATAAGCTTGTATTTTTAATTAAAACAGTTAGTGTAAATCATAATCTGGATTTTTATAAAGTAAATGAAACAATCATATAGAAAATGCATACAGTTTAAAATTGAATTAAATTGCAATTCCAGAATCTGTAACATTATACATTTCTTATTTATTTACATCGAATGTTAACTTATTGTATAGTTTATAGCATGAGTATCAGCTGATATGTAACTCAAAATTATCTATAAATTGAATTTAAATAGGAAATGATATAGTTGCTATAAGAACAAGTTTATGAAAATGAGCTGTATAATAATGGTTGTATTTGAAACAGAGTTTGCGTAATGGAGTAAATATTTACACCGCCAGCTTTGCAATACTGTGCGGTTTAAATTGTCAATCTCATCAATTTTACTTATTTTTATGGAATTTAGTATAGCATTATGAAACATTCAACAACTGATCTAGTAGTGAAACATATTTAATAAGATTACCGCACATTACGGTAGATTCCGAAATCGCTCCCAGCTTTGCGAGCACTTGATAATATCTTATTATTATTTCAGATAAAATATTATGTGGAAGAGCTAAATTAAATTAGAAAATGAAATGAAATATTTAACATCCCACTATTACGCCCTTTAGGCGGGAAGGTTCTAGATTGCTGGTCCTCACATAGAGGAGAATTTGGATTAATAACCTGTTTGGTTCTTTTCTTTATCAAATCTCAATATGCAATTCATATAGTAATGTCGAGCAAGCGATAGCGAGTGAAGGCAGGTTAACCAGGTTGATTGCTTTCTTCATCACCACTCAATTGGTATACGGACCAGTGTTCTAGAATCCTGCTATTTTAGGCTAAGGGAGAAGATAATTAAAGTAAGAAAAATGATATAAGAATTGGTGGAATGAGAAAGTGGAAGGAAAAGGAAATGCTTTGAGAAAAGTCACGGACATAATGTTGTCCACCACAAGCTTACTTGAACGGAATAAAACCAGAGACCGCATGCACCAAAGGTAAGCGCTCTACCAGTGAACCATCGCGCCCCATAAAATAAATAAGAAAGATAAGTAGTAGGCATTTTATAATTGAATATTGTATGTAAGAAACTTATTGTCCATAAAGATTCTTTCTCTTCAAGCTTTTGTAATTGATGTTGCAAATTGTCCGATGCTTTGCAATGCGGGCCAAAGGAATAAATGCATTTTTTCGGGATAGTATCGTCTGCCCCTTGCTGCTATTGGTGGTATAAAAGTAGTGTTGAGTTGATTTTTAGTTTCTTGTTCCTTTTGTTATGTGAATATACACTAGACCAAAATTTTTTACTGGTGTTCATTTCAGGATCACTCGGTAGCATGTTTTTAGTGGAGGAATGTTACGTGAATATAGATTACACCAAGTCACAAATATTTTGACAAAGATATACATTTTTATTACACAAATAGTTTCTGCTTTTCCTTTTACTGCAAATGTTTGTTTCTAATAGTGATTTTTATTCTTATTGTATCCGTGAATACACATTCAAGACTTTTTTTAAAAAAATAAGTTGTTTAATAAGGCACTGAAAAGTGTTGGATTTTGTAACACTCTAACACTTAAAAACATAATACTGAGTGATCCTGAAATGGACACCAATAATTAATTTTGGTCTAGTCTATATTCACGTAACACTTTCAACAGCGAGGCTATATAAAACGTGGGCTTACGAATTAACGTGGAATAAAAATAAAAAAAAGTCTAGTGGCTAGCGCGAGTGTTTTTGGTTCTTGTAGTCTCGGGTTCGATTCCCGGTAAGGGGCGATTCAGGTTAAATTTTCAGGGGAGTTTATGGGGAAAACGTTAAAAAATATAATTGCAAAAGTCTGATGCCAGTGTTTTGTAAGCTATTGACAAAATAATTGAAAGACAGGAAAGAAATTCTCTTGAGAACTGAAAGTGAACAATGTTTTCGCATTTATGGTTAATTTGCTACTAGCGTGACACATTAAATTGAATATAATATAAATATTAGACACAAAATTCGCTACTTCACGGTTGATAACATGGTAAATGCTAGGTATTGTTAAACATTAAACGTAACACCTCAATTTTATATCAATAAATAACTTAAATAAATAGAGAACAAGACAGAACAATATTATTAACCTATATTTGCATAGTATATAAATTAAAAACACGTTGTTTATCATAACGAAAAATGGCTGAACCGTTTGAATGAATTTTATTAACATAGTTAACACCTACCTCGGACTGGGTTGTTGTCACGCCATTTTTATTGAAATGCGTATCCAAACAGAAGAGAGGGGGTTAAAATGTATGCCAAAAATAGAATCTCTCACGTTTGTGAGATGAAATATGATACATAAATTCCTTATTTAAAACAAGTGTGCACGTGTCCGACCGTGTTTAGAAATTTCGGTACTAAATGGAGAAGAGGGGCAATTTGTATCGTTTTTGCTCAATATTTAAGAATGATGGCATCGAGATAGTGTCTTGTCTTCACAGCAAAACGGATGAAGCACTTGAAATTATCTTTTAAATATACGGTATTTAGCATTTGGTCCAGTCGGATTCATTAACACATATGTCGTAAGAGGAACAGATGGATATAAACACCTTATTTTAAAATATGTGAGCCCATCTTCCGTTGTCCTTAAAAATCCACTTTTGAGGGGGAAATGGGGCAAGTTCCAAATAAGGCGGTCAATATGTAAAAGTGACGTCGTGTTTGTCTGTCCGATCATCACATGAAATCAAATCAGCCGTTTGAAATAAATATTTGAATACATTTAGTACTTGGAAGAAAATGGTTAGCTGACGTTCACTAGAAACTTGTCAAAACTTCGATACAAATTAGAAGATAGTCAGCTATGCCTAAATCTAATATTGTAGGTGGACGTGAAAACGACGAACGAAGTAACAGCGGATTAAAATTTAGCATTAGAAGTAATTGAAAAATAGAATGTGATGCGCGGAAACGAGAAAAAAAGAAAAGGAAAAACGTAACGTTGCCGACGACAACACACTGGATGGTGCTTATTGAAAGACCCATAAACGCTATTCATTAGCTCATTCTTCACGGTTTGGATTGCAAGAAATAAAACTATTTCTTCGTGCTAATACGCCTCTCAAAACGAAATGTTATATTTCTGCAAAATTTGTTTTTCTCACATGACTGGATATTTTTTTAAAAAATTCTATTGTGCTGAAGAAAACAAAACCATATGACAAGCTGTATTTGATCTGAAGACCCCATGATCTTTACTCCATGTTGTTACTCATTACATCAGCGAGACGTTGTTTGCAATGACACTGATACATTGAGTGGTTTGTTCGAGAAAGTTGCTTGTCTCGATTTTGTTTACTCTTTAGGTTTTTCGTAGAATACATGAAAAAGAATACATACATTTTTCGCTTAGCTATCCAGTTTTAACTGATCAGAAAACAGCAATCTACTGGTGAAATGATATGGGGTAATGTGTAGCATTTTGTTTTTACGCCATCGATAGCAGCAAGGGGCACATGAATTACATAAAAAGGGAGTGTGTTGTTATAAACTACTAATATCTTTTTCAAAAAATCTACGTGTTACTTCGTAGCTCAGGGGATAAGTGAGAGATTACAATACACAAGTTCGCACGATCGAGTCTTGTCCACTGCTATTATGTTTTTTTTTTCATTTTCATTGTTTAACGGTGAAAGTGACGTAGATACATTTTCATTGGCATTCAAAAAAAAAAAAAAAAAAGAATGGAAGGGAATACGTAGCCCTGAAAAGGGCTGTTTATATATAAGTGTTTAATAGGAGGTCCAATGACCTTCTACATCGATGACTGCCTGGAGCCTTCTGGGCATGCTTTCGGTAAGTCTGCGGAGAAAGCGTTCACTACGGGAGACTTCCTCCCAGCTGTTTTCAACGATTTCCCATAATTGATTTTTTGTGGATGGAGGCGGGTTAGGCCAGTTCTCCTTCATCACCCTTTTGACCTCTGCCCATACTGTCTCAATTATATTCATATCGGCTCCACGCGGTGGCCAATCTAGGACTTCTAAATCAGCCTGCTGCGAGAGCCAATTCTGAACTAATTGACACATATGAACCGGAGACCTGTCGTGCTGAAACTGGATCACTCCATCGGGGTAGATAAAACGCACAGATGGCAACATAACATCCCGAAGGATATGTAAATATTGCTCACCTGTAAGACGCCCCTCTACCCTATGGAGTACTCCAAGACACTGTGATGTCATGAAACCCCAAGCAGATACAGATACGCGTCCACAGTGACGTTTGTGGAAAACGTATCTGGGATCATGCCTGGAGCCTCTCGGACGATACACGACTACTGGGCCATTATTTGAGGAAGAAAATGTGCATTCGTCTGTGAAGACAACATGTCTCCAATCACGGTTCACATTTTCTTCCGCAAACTGAAGGCGTCGTCTTATATGCTCTTCCGAGAGGAATTCTTTCACCGCAGCACGACGGGCGTGAAGATTAGCTTCCCTAAGACGCCGTACAGCAGTATCTCGAGAGCCTGGAAAAGCTGATGCGTGCCGAAGTTGTCTGGCGGTCATGTTGGGATTAAGTCGCGCAGTAGCAACAAGCTGGGCATCCTGCTCAGGTGTTGTCACACGACGCCTACCACTACCTCGGCGCCGCATAGTTTCTCCAGTCTCTCGAAAACGCTTTATCCACTTCTGTGCTATTCTTGGTAAAACTCCACACCTTTCAGCGGCTTGTGCAGCGCAATAGCCTTCTTGCACTAAAGCAAGAACACGCTCTTTTCTATTCTCAGCCATTTCTGACTTCTACCCTTTTCACGAGTTGCACGTTGAATGAGCACCCCTTTTAGTTGAAGCTATTAAACGACATGCGCAGTTGGTTACTCCAAGAGCTAGTAAGATCGTAGTTTTTATTTGCTAAGAGGCAGAAAACACGTTATTTCGATATATGTTGTTTGACTATAAGGGAGCACTTCACAACTGATTACTGAGTGATAAGATCTGTGGTATTCTGTTCAACTTTCCTTTAGGCAATTTTAAACGTAATAGACGATATTTGTCTGACCTTGTCAGTGCCTGAGGCAGAAGACAAAATCAATGAAAATGTTTTCAACATAACATTTTCGATTTATGTTTATCTCCTATCCGTTTTTGTTACGATTGCCTTCTATAGAAATATCAGCTCTCTTTTTTTTTTGGCCCCTATAAGGAAATGTTATTGCGGTTTTCCAACGTTCAATATTTTTGGCAAAATTAACACTTTCAAATAAAGCTAAACAAGCATATGTTTCACAGACAAAACAATATGTAAAGTTCTACTTTCCAGTTAGGCAACATTCCTTCAAAAATTGCAACTATAGTTTGCATCTCAAGTAATAGGGTAAATGTGCCAGTAGTCGACCATTTAAGGATATTTTCAACTTTGTTAAAGTATAAAAAAAATCATTTTTTACCAATAACTTTTACTGCATATGTCATTAGAAAGAACAGTGTTTAAATTTTACGTTTGTGTAGCTCGCATAGGAAATCTTTTATACATAATTACACAGGAAAAAGAAAATACCAGAAACCCTGAAAAAAACAGTAGTCGGCCTATGAAAACCAAAGGTCAGCCATTACTTTAACCAGTACTCAGCCACACTATAGAATTGACTTTTTTAATGGAATTTTAGAGACCAATTCCTCAGTAGCAAATTAAGGGACAAATATATTGCACTCAGAGTTCCTACAAAGAAAAACTACGTGGAAAACAGGCCCGCAACTAGAGGGAGCTAGGGGGCCTGGCCCTCCTAAACGTTTCGTGGCCCCTCCAGACCTCAACACAAAAAACACAATTTAGATATGTGTAAGAGATTTTTAATGACTTGCCCCCCCTAACATATCTATGCCCCCCAAACCTCTGTGGCTAGAAGCAGGCCTGGTGGAAAATATATTGCGATACAGGAAAAAGGACTTCTTGTATGATATTTACCACAAACTAAGAAAAATGTGCCTCGGCCTAGACTAGCCTATTTAAAACTAATATATAGGCCTATTTATATTTACATTTATATTTACATTGATATTTATATTTAGCTATGACATTAACCCTTTAATATGAAGTTCATTAAGCACATTCAGGACACATAAGCACTTGTTTAGCAGGTTCCTCGTACGATAATACACTGAGGCACGTGCATTTTAAGTGGTACCAATGATCACAAAAGTGACACCCAATATATTTAAGTGTATCGTTCTCAATATCACTTATGAATTCTTCTTCAGGCCTTAGACGGCATTTCAACAACTTCTTGCGTCTCGTATTTTTAACTACTAGTGCTACTTGGCTTGACAGTCCTTTTCTTTTTGTTTGACTTAAAATTTTTCCTTTCTTTTGTATTCTCTCCCTTTTTCATTTTAGACATTCCTATTCTAGTTTTCTTTTATTTTCATTCTTTACCATCTGATAATTTCTCCATGCTTGGGAGGATACTGCACTTTGAACTTTTTCTCTGGGCACATGTTTGGTAGTTTTGTTTTTGATTGGAGCTAGCCAGAAAAGATGCTAATCAAAGCCAGATGATATGGAAATATTTTACGAAGGTTTTCTTTGAATTTCTTCTGAGATCATATGGAGTTATTTCTGGCTCTACTGACTGTAGAAACAGAAGCAGACCTTTCACCTTGCGTCGCTTCAGTACAAGATGCCATAACGGATATGTTGTTTTCCTGGTTTGAGTCAGACGTAACGTCTATTTCTGATATCGAAGATATATTTGTAGGCTCTAGACGGCCAATTGCTAAAATTTGGTATGTTCCAGGACTAAGATATAGAGCATTTCACTAGCAAGTATCTACTGATAGCAGATCGATCCTCTTCGGACAGAACAATAGCCTTATATGTGTTCATTAGTGTAGAATAAGAAGACTCTTTGGATAGAGTATCCTCAACGCACCTGATTGCAAAAACATCTGACACTGAGTCTATTCCAGTAGATGTCTTTGGACTGGTTGAAAGAAACGCTAAATCACGCGTTCTTAAACTGTTAGACATATTTTCCTCACGCTCATAGTGAGTTAGAATGTAAATATTTATGATTATTCTGTATTGTTTCGGCAATCAGGCAACTCTAGGAACAGAGCAGATAAGAACAGATAATAATAATAATAATAATAATAATAATAATAATAATAATAATAATAATAATAATAATAATAATAATAGTTGAAGAGCAATTGCAGCCTTGGAATTAAAAACGTGCAGAAACGCGACATTGTGCGGAGTAATTTAAAAAAATAAATCAATTAGATATGGATAACCCTTACTTCCTCATAGCTACCTTAGATTAAAAGACTAAGCTATGATCAGGGTCAAGGGCGTCGATCCTGCTAGGGCCGGGGGGCCCGGGCCCCCAAAGCTTATGTAGGGCGTATGCTTAGGGTAAAATAAATACTCATTACCTGTCCTTTTTAAATTTTAGAGAAATAATTCAGACCAGCCATAAATCCTTAACCTTTTTTCCCTCAGTTCTAGAAAAATACAAGAATTGAAATGGTTACAATACCAGACTGATATTAAAGTACGGGACAAAAATAAACGACCAACATCGTCATAAGTTTTAATGGCATTTTCGATCGTTTAATTTTGTCCCGTACTTTATAACTGTATTATACTTGTATGATGCAATTAGTGACATCATAACAGTTACTTTTTCATTAAATCGTTAGAAAAGTCTTCTACGTATTAGTTAAGTGTCTTAGTTGTATGTCATGTGTCATTTAAATTGAATGAATGATAAGTGGATGACTACTGGAGTATATGTATCCAGTAGTCGTCCGTTGAAAGTAATGGGGGGCTGACCATTGGAAATTGAAGTGAAGAGTCATTTCCAGTAGTCAGCCCCTAATGACTGACTACCGGAAAACGTTATCAAAAATGCAACTTGTAGTCAGCCCCCCTTATTTCTACGCAATATCTTGGTTTGTATCATAAACCAAGAATTTTTGATAAGCTACGATACATTCATGCATAGAAGAAAGCAATAACTCGTACTATTTTACAATAATATAATTTTAACTTAACTTTGAAGTAAAGCTTCTTCCTTATTTTTTTATTAACAAAATGCGCACTTTGCTCACTTGCATCAGCAGACCTCAAATGATAATTTTTCTTTTCTGCCACGAGGAGTCACACCAGGCCAGAACAAATGAGGTTGAATACTGGAGCTCTGATTTAAGTTGTAGTTGATTATTTGTTTGATAAGCTACTGTATGTTTATTTAATATGCTTTTTACTGAAAAATGGCTGACTACTGGAGACGGCTGACTTAAGGTACACTTACCCTCCTAACTAACTAACTAATTCTATGGCCTATGGAACCCGGAGGTTCAATGCCACATTCACAAAAGCTCTCCACTGACTTCTATCCTTAGCTAACTGGATCCAGTTTCTACTTTGTATTCCTATTTCTGCGAGATCCATCTTAATATTGTCCTCCCATCTGCGCCTAGGTCTTCCTAATTATAAGCTCAAGTAATATGTAACATAATAATAACAACAATAATAATAATAATATCTTAGTATCAAACTTTAAGCGATTTTTATATGATGCATATATTCATGAAAATAGTCACTACTTGTTATGTACTCATTTGGTGTTCCCCTAGGGTTACTAGGAATTGAAATCAGGATCTCTGACTGTGCCGTCCAGTATGCTAACTGTATGACCACAGAGCACGGATCTGACAAAAAACATTTTCATAACGTTTTGCTACCCCTCCTTTTCCCGTATCGATTAAAGTGCCATCCGTGAAGGAATTGTTTTCAATTCTGGGTGAAATCAGTCACTTTTTTCTGGAGAATCGAAATGTCCAATAAGAAATGGGGGTCCCACTTTAAAATTTTAAAGTTACCCCTACCGCCAAAGGGAATGGGGATAGCGGATTTTGTTTGGTATAATTGAACTATACATATAAAGCAGAAACATATATTCTCATTTTGGGCGTGTGTTTTCAATTTGATATTAACTTAGAAATCTATTTGAACTTTGGTAGTGCTAGCATTTCCATAGCGTCATCTTCGTATACAAACAGATGGTGAATAAAAGTGACAGAGGTTTGAAAGCTGACAGTTTATCTGATTTTGTTTTTATAACCAATTCAAATGTTAAAAATGTAACGTTGTATTTAGAAAAAATAAAATATCCTTATATTGAAAGAAAACCGGACTGGGAACCGAACCGTCAATCATTACTGTAATTTCAAGCGCCTCGCTAAACCCACTTATTTTCTTCTTAATTTACGTCGCGAAAGGCGGCACCGAAGTTCACTTACCAAAGTCTACTTTCCCCTTATCAGTACTTTCTGTATATTTCCTACTCGGTTATACACGTTTTACAGTAACCTTGAATGATAGGGACACAAACACAGACACGTCGAGAAAATTTAAAATTCCAAAAGTTCTCCCACCGGGAATCAAACCCGATACCCTGTACACCACAGACACACATGCTAGCCACTAGACCACACAGCCAAGTTATAAAGCCAGCGCGTTTTAATAATTCTACTGGAAATGCACGAGATATGCACTTGTAATACATTGAGTGATTTATTCGAGAGAGGCAAAGCACTTTACTTTGAATTCATTTCTTGGTTTCGTTTCTACTGTTTATTCTTTGTATTTTTCGTACACTACTTGAAAAAGCAAATACATTTTTCGCTACGGTGTCCAGAAATACTATTTTAACTGATCATAAAACAGAAATCTTTCGGTGAAATAATATGGGGTAATGTGTGCTATTCTAGTTTCATACCGAGTTCCTTCGTAGCTAAGCGGTTAGCATACGCACCTTTGACGTAAGAGACCCGGTTCGATTCCCGGTGTGAGCTCATGTGGTTCGGATTTCACGCTAATCAGTAGGTAAACGTCTCATATAGCCTCGATGCTGAAAGGGATGTTAAAATCAACTCAACATTATTTTATACCATCAATTGAAGCAAAAGGTAGACGATACTATCCTGTTAAAAACATGCATTTATTTCTTTGGCACATATTACAAAGCATCGGACTATTTGCGACACTTCAAGAAAAAGATGCTTTATGAATATTAAGTCGCTTCAAGCGTTCAAATCGCTTTGTAAAAATCCAGATTATGAATTGCAATAACTTTTTACGTTGTAATTAAAATTACAGCATATATTGTTTTCTATCTCTCTCACATACTTTCTCTCTTTCTTTCTCTATATATACACACCTGTATATTACAATAGGTATCAGAACATGAATAATTTTCATTTTGGACGTGTGATTTAAGGTTGGTATTCAAATCAGAAAGTTGTTCCCATTATAAAAATGTTAACGTTCCTCATTTTAGCGTCTTCGTATATAAATGATGACAGGGTGAACAAATGTAACAGGCTTTGAAACGTGATAGTTCATCTGATTTTTTTTTCAAGCACTTCAAAGCAGAACTTTATATTTAAAGAAATGTTTCCATATGTTGAAAAAAATCAAAACTGCCGGAGGCAGTTTCGAACTGCCGCCCTACGATGTTAGACTTTCAAGAACACTACTAAACACGCTTGACCACCGAGACAATTCATGAAAGAATATGCTGTAATAATGCTCATATATCGCTCCAAGCGCACGTTCACACCTGAAGTTTTAAATAGTAATTTTCTCCCTATATCAGTAATTTCAACTGAAGATATTGACTGATTTTGCATATTGGAACTGTGCATGAAGTGTGAATTGCATATTAAACGCAGAAATACGTAGTTGACTCTTCAGTTCATGTTTCTGTTCAATAGCTTCACATGTTAGTGAGTGTTTCCTAATACCTGTGTCATTTTCCCTCTTTTTTCCCACGGGATATTCTTCGTGTAATTATTTGACACACTAAGGTTTCATAAGATTAAAGGTTTTTTGCTTATAATTTTCTTATTTTGCTTTATTTTTTCTCTAAAATAATAAATAATTATACATTATTACACTGCTTTGTTAAGGAAAGCACAAAGAAGCGATAATATAGTCAGAAAAGCGAGTTATTAATGAAAATGTGGAAGTTACAGTATATGCGAACTTTTTTTTGCGGATGAGGATACGTTACAAAAAAGTGTACACAGTATTTTTTAAAAATTTGTTTTTTACCTTATCATGCATAACTATAAATAATACCTTTTTATACTACGAGAATGAATTCCATTGTACATCATAGTCCGTCTAAAGTGGTATTTTTAAAAAATTGTTTACTACTAGATGAAAACTATATCTATTTAGGTTAGCGGGAAATTTTTCATCACATCGGGAAATTTTGTGGCTTTGGACGGGAATTTTGCTGTTAAAAGACTGACATCACTGAGCCAAGAAAATACTCGCGTCTGCTTACCCGGTGACTTCACACATCCAACGATTGGGCTGGCGCAACCTGTAGTGTATATACGAACCTTGATGAGAAGGTAATAGTGTGTTGAACAGAGAAGGTATTGAATGTTTTATTTAGCTAATGAAAAGAACGGTCATAATAATGATGTAGGAATAATTATAGGTAAGCGCTTAAAAGAGGAGGAACATTTAATTTGTTGATGATAAAGCTATGAGGTTATGACTTAAAGGAAAAAAAGAAGGATCCAGTGGTGATACAGACATACACACCGTCGACTTTGCATACAACTGATGAAGTAGAGGAAAATTATTAGAAAATAGAAGAAATTATAGACAGGGAGAAGAGGGGTGCATACTTAATTATAATGAGAGATCTCAATAGTTGTGGGAAAAAACAAGAAGGTAATGTTTCTTGGTTTACGTTTAGGCGCAAGAAATGAAAAGGAAAGGGAATGGTCACCTTTTGTAGACAGAATTCACTAGTAATTGGAATTACTTGGTTCAATCAGCACAACAGAAACAAATATATATGGAAATCCTCAGTAGATGGCCAAAGATATTAAATAGACTATGTTATGATTCAGGACAGGTAACGGAATAGCTTGAAGAATGCGAACACCTTTCCCGTTTCCGACATTTTCTCTAATCATAACCTTGTGCTGGTTGAAGTAGGTATTCAACTGAAAAATGTAGGCAGAAGAATAGTAGGCAACAAGATGTTGAATACTGAAAAGTTGAGATACAAGGAAGTAAGAAATTGTTTTGTAAAATATTCAAACAAGAAAATGATAGTTGATAGTAGTAACAGATGATGGAAGCACATTAAACTTTAAATATAGGAGGCTGTGGAAGAAGTAGTAGGTTACAGCGAATATAAAACTGTTAAGAAACCATGTGATACAGAACAATGTAGTAGAAAATGAGAGAAAGGAAAATGTGAAAACAGGTTGATACAGAAAAGGCAGGAGGATGTAGAGGAAATTAAACAACGCGTTGCGAAGGGGAACAGACAAAGCAAGGGAAGAGTTTTACAAAAGAAAATGTGAAGATATAGAAGAAGTTGAAAGAGTCGAGAAATATTAGGAAATGTACAAGGAGTTGAAATATATGGAACTTTGGAGGAAACAAGGGAGAATAAAGATGGTAGTAGAAAATAAGAATAGGAAGATAGTCAACGAGAGAAGTGAAATCTTAGGAAGATACAAAGAATATATTGAGAACATATGAGAATAGGGATAGACCGTGTGGCCTAGATATTGAAATAGAAAATAAAATACATGAGAGTGATAGAGAGTTTAGTATTCTTCGGAATGAGTTTGAAAGAGCTATATACGAGATTAGGAATGGAAAGGCAAGCCGGATAGATAATATACCAATCGAATTTATTAAGAAAGTGGGAGACAAGGGTAAGAATGAATTGTTCCTACTCTGTAATGAAATATACGAAACAAGAGAGTGGTCAAAAGACTATCTGACGATGATCATGATACCGATGGCTAAGAAATCGAACCCAGAGAGACGTGTGCATTATTCTCATGTCTCATGTAGCAAACAAATCGCTTCGAAATCTGAATAGAAGGTTGTATGCAAGAATAAATAAAAAAAAAAAAAGTTGAGAAGGAACAATTCGTGTTCAGGAGAGGTAAAAGCACAAGAGATGCGATTGTGAAAAAAAAAGAAATGAAGTCTTTGAGTTTTATGGCCCACGATTATGCCGGTTAGGCTAAAGGAGACGGTGAAGATGAGAAATGAATGAAATGGTGGCATGAAGAAAGTGGAATGAAACGGGAGAACCCCGAGAAAACCCACGAACACGGTGTTTATCCACCACAAAGTCCACACGGCGCGAGCTAGGATCGAACGAGGGACCCTAAGCACCGGATGTGAACGCTCTACCACTGAGCCACCGCACTCCGAGAGATGCGATTGTATTATTAAGGGTGATCAGTGAAAGGTTTTTAGAATAAGAAAAATATGTGTCCATTATATTTATTGATCTAGAAAAAGCTTTTGACTGCTTGAATTGGGAATTGTTGTTGGGAGTTCTAAAGAAGGTTGAGTTGGAATGCAAACATCGAAAACTCATAGGAAACATATATGAACCAAAAACTAGATGTTAGAATAAGGGAGGAAATGACAGAGGAGAGTGTAGTTGGAACGGCAGTTCGAAAAGAAAGTTGTCTCTTGCTAATTATTTAACATCGATCTAGAAGAAATAGTGGGAAAGCCTACATAATGAAAACGGCATTTCGGCAGGAGGTAGAATGATTAGCTGTATACGGTTTGCCAATGATATTGCGCTTGTTGTGCAATCTGGAAAGAAAATCAGTAAGGCATTAGAAAAATTGTAGAAGGGTTGTGAAAAATATGGGATGATTATAAATGTTAGAAAGACAAAAGCCAAGATGATTGGAACGAAGCAGTCGTCTCAAATATACAAGTAGAAGGGGAGAAAATAGAATAGGTGGCTAGTTCTCGATACCTGGCAGGGAGGGAGGAGGAGCTTTCAAAGTGACACTCTTAAACTCAGTCTTTTCAATCGCACCAATCCAACAGAAAGAAACTTCAATTGTTCTGTTTCTGTTTTAAATATTTATCCAAGAGATGGAGCCACTAAATTTTAAATAAAACATTCTTTAATCAAACCATATTTTTTGCTTTTGAGACATATGGTATATGGTTTCGCGCTTTTCCTTTCGTAATTTTTGTTATTGTAGACTGGATATGGATCCATATGCCACGAATATAACAAAGTTAAATCTCCAAAACATATAAAGAAGAAAAATGAATGTTACGGGGGGGAGGGGGAAGAAAACATATGTGACACAACAAATAGAGGAAACGAAAGCAAAATACTAACAGAATTGTGGAGAATAAAAAATGACAATCGACAGCTGAATTTTGTTGTAAATATTTGAACAGATTACATTCGAGAGCGGAAGACGGAATGAAACTCAATTTCCGAATATTTTTTCCCAGTCTCTTTTTTTTTATTACTATTATTCCATACCTGAGTGTATTCCACCATTGCAGACAATGATTAGTACTTTTGTTTTCTTTTGTACCTGTTTAGTTCACATCGACGCCACCTGATGGCGTTTGGTGGCCACAGGTGCATGTGTCTGTTTGAAAAGCAATTTATGTGTATTGGTTTTGTGGTCAAAATGAACCAAGTTTCTCCGAAATTGCTGCTGCCTTAGAGAAAAGGAAATTACCAACAACAGACGCATAATTTAGCCAGTTTTCTATCTTCTTTTTGGTATTTTTTTCTTCTTGTAACCAAAGACGAAATAACCTTAATGCGTTTTGTGGTCGATTTTCGAAACGAACATCTGCGGTATGATTTTCTTTACGTATATACATACGTAAGAGTACAAATATATAATATTTGTATGGTGTTTACTATTGGTGGGTATTTCAGTTTGTTTCAATGACGAGTTTGTCGATAACTACTATTCCAGTTAATGTGGTTCATTTTGTTCTTCGTGTTCTGTAGAACTGGAAAGCGACATGTTTCTCTCATTTGGAATTTACAGTAGAGAGCTCATAATTAGTTGATTAATCAAATAGGATGGCTGGAAGGGGGAACCAATAAATATTCATTGTCTCATTGAACTCTGGAAATGCTTTCTATTCCCCTAAATGAGAGGGATATGTTCACATGTATTTTACCAACAGGAAAACCACTGAACTACACGATGAGTGAGAAGTAACTATACTTCCATCACTGTTCAGAGGTCGTAGGTTTCCTTAGGAAAATTTTCCTCGACTGATAAAAATTTTTCCCCTTTTCTTTTCAAATTTTCCCTAGTTTGTTGAGTGTCCAATTTCTATAACAGAAGTTACGTGAAAAGACTAATATAGACTAGTTATATTAAAAGGAATACCAACATTTGTTTTATTCATTTCCTTATTTGCTTCTATTATTTTTACTTTTTCCTTCATTTTTTAAAAACAAAAACTACACACAAATACACCTAGCCAACAATGTGTTCAAATTATGTTGTTTTGGACACACATAAAAAAATATTGATATTGTACTGGTTCATTTATGAAGAACAGAGAAAAATTTAAGCATTCATATTAATAATTAGTTAATCAGTCAATGCGAGAATTTCCCTGGATCTTCGGCTTTTATGGAAAAAACCTCTTTCTCCTTTTTCGATAAATTTACCAATGCAATTTCACTCGATTAAGGAAATTTCTCTCAAATTATGAACACTGCCGCTGTTACTCCCAGTCTGGCCCAACCTACTTGTTTACCCTCATTGACCTTGGAACACGTGGAGTTAACGCTGTGTTGCAAATTAGCGCACATCCCGTGACTTTCCCCTGGTATTCAACTTTTGCTTATTAGTGTGACATGGCAATAGCCGAGTGCGGCGTTTACCAATAGGTGTAATAGGAAGTACTTCTAAAGCTCTATCAAGATGGGTTGTTATTTTGGCCCTAAAGCCTCAGGAGGTTGATCAGAAAGAGCAGCAAAAGTAAGTGGGTCATCGATGATTTAGAGAAACTAAGAGTTTTAGGAATGAAATCAATATAGGAATAACATCAGTATGCAATCACATTCCTATTCAGTGGCGGCGTAAGGGCGGGGCGAGCGGTGCCCCCGCCCCGGGCCCCACATTGTGGGGGCCCCCGACGGTAGGTAAAAAATAATTACTAAGGAACCTTTTTAGCATGAGCCGTAGAAGGGCCGCCAAGGTTTATAATCCATACCTTCCCTAAATGTAAACGCAATTAATTGTCAATCCATATTACACCAAATAACGCATGAAACAACACAAATATCTTTCTAATAAAGCTAATCAATGCTGTATTTCCATATAAGCTGAAAGCTTCGGGCCTCACTCTCTTGGAGACCCGAAAGGAATTTAAAGAGAAAACTGAATGTAGATTAAAAATAAATAAAATAAGTGTCATTATCCTGGAGGTTCCCAAAGAAATTTAAAGGAGAAAGCTCTGAATGTAGGTGAAAAATAAAGGTTTTATACTCTTCGGGGCCCCAAAAGAATTTTGAAGGTAAAGGCTGAATGCAGGTAGAAAAATGAAAAACGTTTCAATTTCTTGAGGCCCCCAAAAAATTAAAGAAAAAATTGAATGTAGGTGAAAAAAAAAATAATAAAATAAAAGTTTCACTCTCTTGGGGTTTTCAAAGAAACTTAAAGGAAACAATGTGTGTGTATTGAAATACGAATATAATAAAAGTTTCACTCTGTTCAATAACCTCAGAGAAATTTAAAGGAAAAAGCTGAGTGTGGATTAAAATATAATAAAAGAAAGTCAAAGTATATTGTGTTGTTTACATTGTAAGGTCTTACGATGAAAGTAATGGGGCCCCGTCTGCTAGCCTGCTTCCTAAAATATCACTATTTATTTATTTATTTATTCGTATATCAGTTCAATAGAAGAGTAGAAAGAAGGGATCAACGTACATAATGCTAGCAGGGTACTAGGGTACTAGCATTATGTTGCTAACTAAAAGTTCTTTGGTGCAGACGCTATAGTCGCTGATTCACTTCTGTCTTTTTTTCTTTTGTTCTTTACAAGTCGAATATTCAGCGACAGAAACCCTTTTGCGTAGCTGTTTTCCCCATTTCTCCTCTTTGTTTTTTGGCGTATGAATTTACATTTTAGCCCATAATTTTAGTGAAGAAAATAAGAAAACAAGAGTTCCAACTTTGATACGGAATATAAGTCCTTTGGCCATTTTCGTTCTTCGTAACAATAATTCATTGAACCTTGTGGCTTACATGCTGCGCACATTAACGTTCTGGCGGTCACTTTGTTTGGAGCAATGGAACGTTTGTTAGTATTCTTCTCTAGATCTACTCACCGATGAAATGTGCTGTTACAGATTGGTCTGAAACATGAAACTGACACTAGATGGAGTTCAAAAGCAGAAGCTTTAAAGGCACTTTCTGGTCAATTGGATGAAGTAATTAATCTGTTGGAAGATCTACGTGACACTTCGATTGAAACGCTTGATATTAGAGGAGATGCTTGTCTTCTTCTTGCAAGCATCCAGTCTTTTAACTTAATCGCTTTATGGGGGCCGCGGTGGCTTAGTGGTAGAGCATTCACCTCTGGTGCTAGGGGTCCCGGGTTGGATCCCAGCCCCCGCCAAGTGAACTTTGTGGTGGACAAACACCGTGTGCGTGGGTTTTCTCGGGGTTCTCCCGTTTCCTCCCACTTTCTTCATTCCACCATTTCATTCATTACTCATCATCACCGTCTCCTTTAGCCTAACCGGCATAACCGTGGGACGTAAAACTCAAATATTTCATTTCATTTTTAATCGCTTTACTATATTTCTGGTCTGCAGATCTCTCATATATTGATCGGATCCAAAAATGCCTTCAATACCAGGATATCAGTTTCAATCAAACTCTTATTCAGTTACAGAGCCTGGTTGACACCATTGATACCTGGAGACTTGAGCTGAGCAGGGCTTATCCGCAGCTGAAGGAAGTTGCACGGCATGCAACATAACTGTGGGTACACACAGTAGAAGAAGGAGATGCATGTCTGGAGAAGCAAAGAATGAACCCCTGACTACACATTCCGAAGTGAAGCGCTCTATCAACGAAATTCTAGATGAGATGAAACAACAAATGTAGGATCATTTTACTCAGATGCATGAACTGAAAGACAGATTTGTATTTCTGTGTTCTACACAGAGAAAAATCCGTTCTCCGGACAGCGGTATATTGTACAAATATACGGCATCCTCTTGCTTACTATAGAAATCAGTATGGAGCATACGTTATTCGTATGCTACATAGGCACTGCCCTTAGATGTTACATCATACCATTGCAGGATGTCTGACATTTAACAGTTTTCCGTATATTACATGCATATACTTATGTTACCTTCGTCAGCTATATGTTATATATGTCTATTTGTATGTGAGATCCTGACCGCCTACATTGTTTCATACGGAAAGTACGTATAGATGGAACAGTTAAACAGAAAGTATTATAAAACATGCGTTTTCAGTTATACGTCTGCTGTACGTTAAGTCCAAAAACTACAGGAATTACGCATGTAACGTATCTTTTTAAGTACGCCACCTACAATTTTTTTTCTCAGTGTATGGCCAACTTTGTGCAACCGCTAGATGATGAAAGCAAGGAAAGGCTGCTAAAAACCATGTTGCTATGATTTGGCTTTGTTCTACCCGAATGACCTGGATGGCTTAAAATTATTTCAGGATTGTAAGGATATAATCCGTTCACTGAGGTGTACTCAGAAAGCTAAAGAACAACTTGACTTTCCCCCACAAGGCATCCTGAAATATGTATCTTCAATGGGGCTTGAAATTTACTAAAGATTGGCAACCGTTCTTCAGATTTTGATAACACTGCCTGTATCTGTCGTATCATGTGAAAGGTTTTTCAGCAAAATGAAATTGATAAAATCATACTTGCGTTCCACAATGAGTCAAGAAAGATGCACGAATCTGGCTATTCTTTCTATCAAAAATGAACTAGCATCCACTTTGGATTTTGATAATATAGACTTTTGCAGTTACCAAAGCAAGGAAGGTATCATTCTGAATGTTGGTGGAACACAGGTTAATATGGTAGTGGAAGTACTGTCGAAAGTAGTTTCATGTTTCAAGTAAAGGCAATAAAAATACAAAAGTACCAAAAGAGTAATAAAAAGCCGTCAAGATCTATCAATTGACTGGTGATAGGTGGTAATGAAAAGTAGGTTCGTATAACCCCTAGAAGAATTCTGTGATCACACATTTAATCTATTACATATCCCCAATTATTCAGTATATTCAAAAATTTTTGTTATAATATATTGTAACACTAAGTACGTTAGGAAGTGGTAATGGAAATAGTCATAAGTGACAGAATATAAACATGTCTGAACTATTAAATACAAAATAATAATAATCATAAAACAAGTGTAAAATCTGGAAACAATAGTAAAAAGGACAAGTAAGAGAGAAATATTCTAGTGCTTAACTATTCGTTCGGCAAAAGCAGTGGTACTAAATAGACCGTACATTATCACTGGAGAGAAACCTAGTAAAAGATGAATGAAGAAGACACACAGGGGAGAAATCTATTCTATCCATTATTTACGGATAGTTCGGTAAAGAAAAAAAAGTATTTTGAATATTGTGTATGATCACTGGAGAGAAACCGAATGTTAAAGTGAATGGGGCTAATTGTAGAAGAAAAATCTAATCAAATAAAATCCATCTAGCGTAAATTCAGACAGGGAGAAACTATGAATAAACAACCATATGAGAAATTGTGCAGGAGAAACACCAAAGGCGAGAACCGAACAAAAAATATTCTAGAAAACATTTAGAAAGCTTACATTTAGAAATCGCATCGGTTATATTATTATTTGCAATTTTTGCAATATCAGCTCATTGTTACGTTCCGTAAGTAAATTTGACTCCAAATGTATTGTTAGGAGCATTACTTCCACTATTCCATCTCATAGCACGCGTTGATACTAGGCTAATATAGGTGTAGGATTATTGATTGTTACGTTTTGTTCTTAAGATTATGCTATTTTTGTTGTGGGTTGTAGTTTCCGTTACACTTGTATCCCTAATCCTTTTTCTATTGTGTCCTTCGAAAATGAATAAAAAAGAAAAAAATATGCAATGATAGCCTGGTCCAGTTTTATTTTTAGATTAAATAAAGGCGGTTCTAAGCATTTGAAAAATAGACAGGGGTCTGAATGTCACCCCCCTTTTTTTAGATCATTTTAATCTGGGATATATTAAACACATACACCAACGGGAAAGAGGGATTAGTATACAGAAAGAATGGTTATGTAAATGAATGTCAAACATAGAAGTGTATAAATCACGATTGATCGAAAAGGGGCCCCGATCTACTTGACTGGCCCCGGGCCCCAGTTTGCCTTACGCCGCCACTGTTCCTATTACACCTATTGGTAAACGTCCACATTCTTGGGTCATTGGTAATGGAACTGTGAATAAACATCTTTTCTTCCATTTCCGCTCCAAGTGGGAGGGAGGAATTCTCTACAGTCGAACAAAGTTTTATATAAGGCTTACCACAATTATGCAAAACATAGTTTGAAGTTTAAAAAGTGGGGTGGGCTTATTAATCATTTCTATTGCTTTGATTTGAAATTTATCACGAATAATAGGATGAACTTATTTCAAATTAAGAGAAACACACGAACAAGGACATTCCAGAATACTTTTCGTAACAAATTTCAATTTTACATAAAACACAGTATATTTCTTCTATAAAGCTTAGATATCGTTCATATTACTTGAACATATGAAATCCATGGAGAACAAAGAGTGGATTCTCTCTCTACACACACCATATACACAGAGACAGAGAGAGAGGAATACTTTGAATACACTAGTCACTCACTGCTACGATGTACTGTACTACAAGTTATTAACAAGGAAAGGACATGAACCTGTCAACGGGACTTACTAATCAAACCTAGTTCATTCGATAAACATAACAAGCATGTTCATGCACAAAAAATTAGGTGCCATTAACAACGGAGTAAGTCCCTAGGCCCATTGACCTTGTTAGTATAAAGAAAATCTTAGACTCGCAGTGAAATAGCTATTGCATCAACACTGTTAATTGGAAAGTCATGGTTTATAGTTCATTCTCTTCAGCATGAAACAAGCTTTACAGGGGTGCTATGTTTTGGGCCCATAATGTAATTGAACAGGGAAAAGTGGGAGAAGGTTGGGAAAATTCCCTCTAGAAATCCCTCCCATCAAGTTAAGATCCCTCTGGAGTGGTCCCGGGGAAAAGCACACAATTTAAATGTAACTCAAAAAATACTATGGGGGATAAGAAATGTGTGTACCAAGTTTTGTATTGATAGACGGCATAGATGTGAGGAAAAATCCTGTATACCAATACACGATTTCCCCTCATACCTATTCTGTCTAGCAATACAAAATTTGGTACACACATTTCTTATCCCCTATAATATTTTTTTAAGATACATTTGGATTATGTGTTTTTACCCAGGGCCACTCTAGAGGGGTCCAAAGTTGATGGGAGGGATTTCTGGAGGGAATTTTCCCGACCTTCTCCCACTTTTCTCTGTTCAAGTACGTTATGGGCCTGAATACATAGCACCCCTGAAAAGCTTGTTTCATGCTGAAGAGAATGAACTATAAAACATGACTTTCCAATGAACAGTGTTGATGCAATAGCTATTTCACTGATAGTCTACGATTTTCTTTATAACTAACAGGGTCAATGGGCTTCAGGGACTTACTCCTTGTCCATAACACCATGATTATTATTTTGAAAGGATACTCAGGTTTTCATTTTTGATTTACTTGACACTTGAACTTCACGAACAAATATTACATTCAGTGGCGTATTTACGATTTTGTTTCGGGGAGGGCTTTGCTAACTTTCGGGGGGGCTTTGCCTGAAAATGTGAAAATTCTGCAAGATATTTCATATACTTTACTATAGTAAGTAAGATTTCGGGGGGGGCTTAAGCCCGGAAGCCCCCCCTAAATACGCCACTGGAATAGAGGAACTTTAATTTGGACAACTAATAATGATAATGATATTTTAATTTAGACCCATTTATTATTAAGGACGCGGTTGCCACGAATTATTCGTTATATTTCGTCACATTGTTGATTTCCACTATTTTACTAGCACTGTTTACTCACTGTGATACTTGAAGAGAAACTATTTTCGGTGATTCCAGGGGGGGCTGTCTTGAAGATTGCGGGTTGGTTTCCTTTTATCTTTTTTTCGATGAACAGGTGGTTTTTGCTACTTGTCTACTCCCTGTCACTGAGACAACTTTTAGATTAACACTTTCAATCCAACATTTTAAAGATATTGAAAATTTTCATTATTATAGCGTCGATTCAATATTACAATATTTAAATTTACGACATTTCACACTTGACAAAAATAAAACATTTTTTTGGGTTGCTCGTTCATTCTAATTGTTTGCACCAGTTTTTCGTGGTAACTTCACCGGGTGTATTTGTTAGACTAAAGCACCTTTTCTTTCCGTTTTCTTGCGTGCTAGGCAACAGCTCAGTTTACTACGCAGTTTAGTGATGTCAAAAGTTAAAAATAGCTATGACAACTTATAGATAGGAATGTTTAGAGACGATGTTTGTCCATTGTGCTGAATTTTAGCTCCTTATTTGGGAAGGAGAGAGGAATTCTACGATTTCCGTTGCAGACGAGACGTACATACATATATGCACATTCGTTTGTTGGCTGAGAGAAAAATTTTTGAGAGTGCTTTTATGCGAGGTTTATTTAAAAAGTTCTTTTTTTTTTTATAATAAGCTGAACCGTTTGGTTACAAATTCAACTGTTTACATAATGCGATTCCCTCTGATTTCACGAGGGGGAATAGAATAAACTTATCTCTCTCGAAGGCGAATATGGAGGAGTGGAAGAAATACAGCGAAAGTTAATCTCCTCTGAGGATTTTTTCTTTTTGTCAGTAAATGAATAGCAGAACGAAAAGCTCCTATATTATCTAACTTAATGGACCTGTGTTAATTGCTTTACTGGCTTTACACTTTTTTTTGTAATTGTACTCTTTACTTGTTCTCTGCCAATAGCAACTTATGAATTTATAAAACAAATCTTGTATATATAAGAATTTTAAAAATTTTTAGAATGTGATATTTTGGAGGCCGCCTTTTATAAGGGCGCACTGTACCCTTCACAAGTTCTTTACCACAGCTGCTCTATGAATTTACTATACAGAACTGGTCCCCAACTAAAACCACTTATCTAGAATGTGATGTTTCGCAGGGCGCTCTATGCACAAGAAGCACTGTACCCTTCACGGGATCTTTATCAACAGTAACAGTATGTATTTATTCTACAGAACTGTGCTATAGAGAACAATAAATAAAACCGTTTATCTTTAATGTGGTTTCGCAAGGGCACCTCACGTAAAGAGCGATGTGTACATATTACGGATTCTTTACCGATAAGAACTGTAAGAATTTTATTACCGACCCGAATCTATTTTTTTAATTCAAAAGAGATATTGAATAAAACAGACTTAATTTCAAACTTTATTAACCAACCCTCGTATATAAAAGGAAAATCTCGAAGCTTTCTTCATCAGTTTGGTATTTTGTGCATTTGTGTTGGTAGCTTCACTTCGATTTTTACGGCCATATGTGGTCGACAAGCAGAACCTTTTTTTCACGTGATAGTGACATGCTTGGAGACTTTTCTACTCCCTAACTTTCGGGACATTTGCATCATCACCTACGCACTGTGGCAAATGAGCGCTGATTGGTCAATGACTCCGCTTCGGAAGAAAAGCTAAGAACATGTAAACCATGTTTCGGCAAGGGGAACCCCAGTCGTATCAGCGTTTACAAGGAGGTACTACCCCTTGAGCTTGCCACCCTTGAATACAAAACTGGGTGTGTTATTTGATTTTCGCGCTTGCATTACCGAAAGTCGGCTCCCCTCACTCTTCTTGGGTTGAGCGTAAAAAATGATTGCATAACTAAATAATGGCGAGCTATAGTTGAACATCTTATTACTAGTGAAGTTTTTTTCCTCTCCACACTCCCCTGCCTTTCCGTTTCCTTACGGTTTTATGGCAGTCTCATCTGCCCCTTTCTCTGTTCAATCTCTCTCATGACCTTTCTCTACTCTCATTTCTTTAAAACAATCCTAAACGGTGGGAGTGGGGCTATCAATTTATTGCCTGATACCTTATTTTAAAATCAGGGTTTTTCTTCCACAACTATATTGATAGTTCCTGTAATAATAATGAAATTAGTACAATTTTAAAATAACAATATACAATATACAAAATACAATATTCACGTAACATACTTACTGAAACACAACACATATTAATGAGATTAACCATATACATTAGAAAGCATTTGGTTTCTCCCCTATAGTTGTTTCTCTCCTGTGTATTAACAAAATTTGTAATTGATAACTTGTTTTCAAGCTTTCATCTGTATTTATTTGTTTTCCACCCTTTTTATGTATATATATATATATATATATATATATATATATATATATATATATATATATATATATATATATATATATATATATATATATAATTTTTATTTATTTATTATTATTTTTTAAATGTTTTCCTCCTGTTTTTTTTTTTCAGTATCACCGGTCTTCCGTTTTGGTAATCTAATACTACATGGTAGTCTGCGCTCCTCCAGCAGACATCTTGTTCATCATAAAATCATTAACAAACACAGAACACACACTAACACAAAAACAAAACGAAATTGCTAACGATCTTGTGATAAAAGTTTGTTTAGGTTAAAATAAATGTTAAGTCATTGTTGTATAAGATTTAAGATAGGGGTTCTTCACACTAAAACTCTCACTCATCTATTTTGTCTTCTTCTGGCTAAATCCAAACCAATTTGCACTCGATTGATTTCCAAAATCTTTGTACATAATATGTTGAAGTTATGTCTATGATCTTCTTTAGTAATTAATTCTTGAACACCATGTGATACATTTATATGTTGCAATTCTCTTCTTAGCTGTAGGTCTTCTTCTGATAGATGAATTAGGTCACAGTCAAACACCAGATGATCTGGTGTCTGAATCTGTCCACACTCAGAAACATTAGTATCGAGCAATCCAATTTTATGAAATGTCCGGAAGGGTCCATGTCCACTTAAAAATTGTATACCGTGTTTATTCATGTCTAAATTTCCTAACTGCAGCCGTTGTCTGACGTTTGGAAAAATGTCATGAACTATTCTTGCTTTATTACTTGAATCCAAGTTTTGCTGCCATTTGTCAATTACATAAAAATTAATGTCATTGTTTAAAAGTCCTCCTTGAAATATTTCTCTAGTTTCCTAGGATTCTGCCTCTGCAACCAATATTTTCCAACTGTTCTTAGGGTGGTAAGGTGAAGCGGTTTAATGCCGAGGATGACTTGTAAAGCTTCTACCGGAGTAGTGGCCATGGCCCCTGACATTCTGATTAATATCCATCTTTGTGCACTGTCAATTTTTCTTCTTATTATTCTCACATTTTCATTTATCCTATGGCTCCAGGCACTTGCTCCATAGGAAAAAATTGCTTCCAAGATCAATTTGTAGTATAGCTGGGAATGTTTTGGTGATAGCTTGTATTCTTTTGTCATAGTGTAAAATATTTTATTTACTAGGCCGATAATCTTTTCCTTTTGTTTTGTGTCGCATGAAGATCAAAATTTAGTTTTTTCGTCGAGCCATATTCCTAAATATTTAAAATTATCTACTCTTTTTAACGGGTTGTTTCCTATTCTAATTATTGGGCTCCTGTTTAGCCTTCCTTTAACCATAATATATTTCGTCTTATGTGTGGAAATGTCCAGTTTTGCTGCTGTTTTTGTCCATTCTGAGAGGACCCGCATAGCTGTATTGGCTTTTTCCTCAAGGCCATTTCTAGTATTGGCGTTTATTATAATAGCTAAATCGTCAGCGTATGCGACTACCCCGGAGATGGCCTTCTCTTTGTTTAGTTTGATTAGTCCTGGTTGTAGTGTTATGTCCCACAATAATGGCCCTAATATTGAGCCTTGTGAGCAACCTTTTGTAATTTCCTTTGTGATTTTAAACGTTCCACCATCCTACCCGACCGTTCTATCCAAGCAGTAGCTTTTAATTAATTGAAGGATTGCTTCGTTAACATGTAAGTTTTGTAATTCCGAGAACATCTTCGGCCACCAGAGGTTGTCAAACGCTTCAGTTATATCCACGAATATGACTATTGTGTATTTTTCTCCTATGTCGTTCAAAGTCTCTATATGATTCATCAGAGAATTGATTGCCTCGGATGCACCCTTATTTTTCCTGAAACCAAATTGTAATCTGCAGTTTGTAAGATCACCTCTACTAGAAATTATCCTGTTTGCAATTATTTTCTCAAATAATTTCCGCAGGATATTTAATAAACATACTGGGCGATATGACTTCGGAGTACAAGGGGAATCCAATTTTCCTTTTTCCAGAATTACAAGGTTAGCTTGTTTCCATATTGTGGGGAATACTCCAATTTCAAGACATTTATTAAATAATTTAGTCAGATGAGATGTCCAAAATTGACTATTTTGTTTAAAAACTTCTCCTTTTATCCTTTATCCTGAAGTGAAGTTCTTAGTTTTGTCAAACAAGTGAGTACCAGATTGTCAAAATCATAAAAGGATTACGCGAGTGTGGATAATTATTGAGTATCGCAAAGAAGATTAAAGTGGACCTTTTGGGCTTAATTGACGCACCCCCAAGCTTATTCCGGCTCCAGTACAAAAACCTTTTGTGGATCTTTTGTCCAGTGGATTCAACGCCAGGGCCCGAGTGGTATTAGCTGACCGGTCGAAGATTAACTGTAAGTAAGTGGAACCTTAATTTGTTGATAAAGCAACTTTTTTCACTGGAAGAGAGTAAATAGAATTTAAATGAAAGGTTGAAACAATCAAAAATATCAAACAAAAGTTACTCGTTTGCTTGTAATCTTTTAATGTTCTTTTAATTTGTGTAATTCATATTCAGCCACATGATATTTTTTGCACAGTTTAATCAGGTTTTCTTGGATTGTATCGTAGCGTGATTTCTTTTTTTACTCGTTAATATTTGTGCTGAAATTAATCATTTACACATATTTCTATTTTACGGTTCTTATGTTTTATCAACTGTATGTGCCCAGCTTCGGTTTTTCGATAAGATATAAGTGCGGCTGTAATTGTGATTTGCCGTAGTAAAGCTGAGATGAATGCAAATGAGTGCTTAGGTTTATAGAATTTTAACAAAGGCAAAAAAGACGAGTACAATATATTATTTAAAAAAAAAACTTTATTTGTACCTTTATTTGTAATGTGATGTTTCGGAGGGCGCACCGGGACAAGTCCCGGTGGACCAGCACGGGCCTGCCTAGGGAGATCATATAGATGTACCTGAGGACAAACGCACCACCTTCTTTAATTTCACGTTAGTGTCTACAAATATTGTTGTAACATTCGGAGAAAAAATTAGAATGTATAAAAAGGTTTCTGTATGTTATCCTGTTTTTTTTATTTGCATGTATCATGAAATTTTTATTCCAAAAAAATCCGAGAAAAAATATGTCCCTATGTAGAATACCTTCCCCTACAATTTTTTCTGTCTCATTGTACCACCGCTTCTCCTATAGGGATATAGTGTTATATTTCAAACGGAAACTCGTCTTCTTGCATAGTTTGTTTTTGTACTCCAATAACATTTTTAAAATATATTTTGTAAAGTGTGCTGATGTGTCTATTTGTGCATTCATAATAACTGCATATTTTATATGCATTAACTGCATGACTGTAAGTGAATTTCGTACGAAAAAGGTGGAAGTTCGTCACATTTGGGTGAATACATTTTATTATTATTATTATTATTATTATTATTATTATTATTATTATTATTATTATTATTATTATTATTATTATTATTATTATTATTATTATTATTACTATTATTATTATTATTATTATTATTATTATTATTATTATTATTATTATTATTATTATTATTATTATTATTATTATTATTATTATTTTAACATATTGGAAACTTACTTCTTTCTTGGCGGGAAATTTCAAGGTTTCGGGCGGGAAGTCTGTTATTCTGAATCTGACAACACTGTCTTCATGCATCACTTTGTGAAGAAGAAGAAGAAGAACATGGCATTACGTTTTGACTGGTTTGGGTATAGTTGCAATTGATAATGATTTATATAAGGTTTGAGGTTTGATAATGATTTATATAAGGTTTATTTGTAATTATTGTATAATATTGGATAGTATTTAATGTTAATGAAATCGTATGTTTAACAGGAGCTAGATGTTCGTGGATGCACACGTGTTTGTGCTCTGTAACCACACAGCTTGTAGAATATGCCAGACATTTTCTCTCGGCATATGAAATCTTCGTAAAATAACTATGGAATAGTACAATATTAATAAATGCCTTTGTACAAGTAGTTGGTGCATGGCTCGGTGTTGCTCTCCCTGTTGGTATAGTGAATAGCGTATTTGCCTGTGGTACATGTAGTTATCAGGTTGGGCACAATTAAGTTCCAACTTCATTCACCTTCAGTAATAACCCGGCACCTTGAGTCTAAAAGAATAATGGTGGGACATTAAATTAAAGGAAAAAAGTACCGCAGGTATAAAATTACAAAACTTGAGACAAATTTGGGTTAATTATAGGTATATGGCATTGTACCGCAAAGTAGGTCCAGTATTTTCAGCGTGAATAATGTTAAATTTTTGGGTTCAGTCGAGCAGATGGGTCTAGCAAACAAAAAACTTGTACGTAAACTACAAGTGAATAATTGGTAATAGTATACATGAGAACCCCCTGATCTGCGTTTCTTTTGTGTTCTATTACCACTTCTACATGAAATACCATAAATTTTCTACGTAGTGCAATAGTAAGAAGTATCCATGTGCACAAGACATGCGATATGCGTTAAAATCCCCCGTTCCCCCCCACACACAGTCATAGATAAAGTACAGGGCACTACACATGTAGATATAAAGTACAGGTACGTTCAGTTTTATTTTCATATCAGTCGAAAAGTAAATAAAAGTCGCTTTGTTACCCCCTTTGTAAGTTCGTACATACTCAATGAATAATCCCTAAAAGTATGAGCGTCCTGCTCCTTCGGGAACTGATGCAGCTTCATGTATACTATATCCGAAAATTTTTCGTGAGGAGTGAATGTGTGAGTATAAGTAATTAGTGTTCAGTGCATAGAATATTGAAATGGATTTTTTAGTGATAGTGAAAACCTTGTGCGTGTAAGTGTGCTCTACCACTATCCTAGGGGCCGCGGTGGCTTAGTGGTAGAGCGTGTCACCTCTGGTGCTAGGGGTCCCAGGTCGATCCCAGCCCCCGCCAAGTGAACTTTGTGGTGGACAAACACCGTGTGCGTGGGTTTTCTCGGGGTTCTCCCGTTTCCTCCCACTTAATTCATTCCACCATTTCATTCATTATTCATCATCACCGTCTCCTTTAGCCTAACCGGCATAAACGTGGGACGTAAAACTCAAAGATTTCATTTTTTTTTCTACCACTATCCATCTTTTATGCGTATACCCTCTCGCTTTCTGGCCACCTGCTGCACTCCTGCTCTGACTTGGTTAGATTGCATTCGTACTTTTTAGTGGTCTCTTAGCCAGTGTTTGTCCAAGTAGACCCAGCCACGAAAAACCCAGGGGAGTTTTTGAGCTTGTTGTTATCATATTATTGGTGCAGATTAAGGTGATCACATTGGAAGTTATTTTTATCAGATTTTGGACTTTACTTGGGCGAATTAGGTGCTTTCACGTTAAGGTGTACAGCATTCAACAAGACCTGTATAAAGTTCTGAATCCATTAAGAAAAAAAAAAAGTCGTACCGGTACCTTAGATTGAGTTAATTATAGAACAAATTAATGTATGGATTGTGCTTATAGCCTATTTGACGTAAAATGCAATTGTATATTTTAGAAAATACTTTCCGTGAATAGTGTGCTCGCCCACTCGGCGACGCCGAAGGACATTATCCCTCATACGTCTGATGGGTTTAGCGCAATAGGTTCGTGTACTGCTAGTAAATATGTAGTGTACTTTCCGTGAATAGTGTGCTCGCCCACTCGGCGACGCCGAAGGACATTATCCCTCATACGTCTGATGTGGGTTTTAGGGCCATAGGTTCTGGTACTGCTAGTAAATATGTAGTGTATTAATAAAACTTTTAGTACCGTATTATTTTTCTTATCTTTGATGGTAACACAAGTATTCTTCAGTAGAGTTTGGTTTTCCAACAAGTAGAATCAACAGCGGGAATAGCGTAAAAATTCTTGTCAAATTTAGGAATCTTGATGCCCGGAGTTTCGAAGAGTACGTAACGCTTACTATTTCAAGTGCTGAATTCAAACTTCCGTACTAGTGAAAGTTTCGATGTATAGTAAAGAAAGCTCGCATTTTCGGAAAATAATAATAATAATAATAATAAAACCTTCGTCGCGAAAGAAGTGCTCGGGAAATTCCCGCATTTAACGCACAAAGCATCGGAACTCAATACCGTGACTTCAACCATAAAACTATTTGAAAAAAATGAAATGAAATCTTTCAGTTTTATGCCCCACGGTTATACCTGTTAGGCTAAAGGATTATGAAAAATGAATTAAATGGTGGAATGAAGAAAGTGGTAGGAAACGGAAGAACCCCGAGAAAACCCACGAGCACGGTGTTTGTTCACCAAAAAGTCCACACGGCGCGAGCTGGGATCGAACCAGGGACCCCAAGCACATAAGGTTAACGCTCTACCACTGAGTCACGTCGCCCCTAATAAGACTATTTATTTTACGCTGTAAGATACTTAGTTTCATTTAAGACATATTGAAACATTTACTTTATGAAATATGAATTATACAGGGTGTTTCAAAACAGCATCGACAACGTTTGGGAGATGATTCCTGACACCAAGATGAGACAAAAATTATAGACCAACCTGGGTGCACAAATGCTTTTTTTCGGAGTTATAGGGTGCTGAAAATATGAAAATATGAACTTTAAAGGTCTATTGCGGAAAACTATGGGACCTACCGTAGTCGAGTCGAAACTTCACTTAGGAACTAAGATGTGCACTATCCAAAAATACACCTTTCACACACCCTGCGGTACTCACGCGGCAATTTTTATAGAGGGAGAGGGAGTTTTGCTACGGGCATATAATTTGAAGTACTCACCAACTACCTCTATAAAAATTGTTGCGGAAGCACCACAGGATTCAGAAACATGTATTTTCGGATAGCGCACATAGTTTCAAAGTGACGTCTTGACCCGACTTTGGTAGGTTCCATAGTTGTGGAGCTATGGACCTTTAAAGTTCATATTTTCATGTTTTCGGCAGCTTATAACTCCAAAAGGAAGCATTTGTTCACCTAGGTTGATCTATACTTTTTGTCTTATTTTGGTGTCAGGAATCACCTCCCAAACGTTGTCGGTGTTGTTTTGAAGCATGTGTGTTAATTGTTTTAAATTAATTTTCTGGGAGAACGGTCTTGCAACAAGTGCTCGGGAAATTCTCGTAATTGAACGCGCAAATTATCGGAAGTGATCTTCAAGAATAAAGCCATTTATTTTACGCTAGAAAATATTTAATTTTATTTAAGACATTTTGAAAATTTATTTTATAAAACATGAGTTATAGATTGAGTTGTTCTAAATTAAATTAATATATATGTTTTAAATTAATATATTTGGTGTTCATATTAGGCGAAAGTCACTGAGGGTATTGGAATGATTCGATCTACATTTGTTCGTTCGTCTGTCAGTACCACATGTACAACAGGGTATCACTTTCCGTCTTTTAAGTTTACATTTTCAGGGTACAAGCACGAGACACACTAAATTTCCTGTACAGATTTTGGCGGCATACCAACGTAAAATTTCAAAATGGCGGCCATTTTTTCAAAATAGCTGGTATCCACGCCGCAGTTTTCGGTTTTTTTGTTTCAATTTTCGGAGTAGAAGCACAAGACACTAAATTAGCTGTGTATATTTAGGCAGCTATCCAACGTAAAATTTCAAAATGAGGGTCATTTTTGTAAACAGCAGTGAATGGGAAATTGCTGCAAGTCGTGACAATGATAATCTTGAAATGTAAATCACATTTTAACACTTTTACCCCCAGAGGCATTGAAATATTTCGAAAAAAAATCTGAAAATACCCGAAAAAACCCATATGGACCCAGGTGGGTTGGGCTTTTTCAAAAGAGCCCGGGTTTTTTCAAACCCTGCTCTTAACACAAGTTGGTTCTTGTTTCATGTACTGTAGTTTTATGCCATATGTCCACACTGTATTTATACTGAGTCGTCCTTAAGTCGAGCTGGAAGTGGTAGTGAAGCTCCTCAGTTAGTATATGCTGTTAATAAATACAAAACTCTGAACTGACCTGAAATTGTAAGAAATGTGTCAAAATTTGGTAAAACTGTCTGCTCCAGTAGTGCCGATTTTTTTTTTTTTTTTTTGTCATTTATAAGAATATTCGTTGTCATTATGTTAGAAAATGTTTAAGAATTAGTCGGTGCGTATTCGTTTTAAGAAGAGCTTACTATTTTACGTTTAAATACTGTGTCGGGAATTATAGCATAAAATTAGAGTTTAAGAAGACCAAACCATCCTGTGTTAAGTGGGTATTAAAAAGCACGAATGTCTTCTAACTGAATAAGGGCACGGGCGCAGTAGAAAGGTCGAGCCGTTAGTGAGGAGGTGCGTCCGTAGGGAACAGCCGCGTTATCGATGGTGCTTATGAACTTCAACGAGGATGTCCCTAGAAACGCTAGCTTATGTGTCTTCTCTATCTACAATTTTGTGTCTTTGAAGAAAGAACCTTTCTGTGCCAACTTAAGCCAATAGCATTTTACGCCATGAACACCATGTTCATATTTGAAAATGTAATTGTTGCTGCATTTTTTAAAAGAAATGTAAATGTCTTTTTAGATTTGCTACACTTTCTGCGCAATTTCAATAATTTCTGCTGCTCCACAATAACGTAATATTTGTTTTTTGTCAAACAAAAGTTGCTACAAAACTCATAATCGAAATGTTACGTCCGTCACATGGAACTACCATCTAACAGTTTTTTTTTTTCCTTTTCTGGACATAACGCACATTTATCGAGCATGCAGTCATGATTCGGTGAGTCACAAACTATCAAATCAATAAAATCTGTAATCTACGTTTAGTTTTGCTCCTTCTACCACCAGTTTGACTGCCTGATGGTATCTGCAAACACACATGCTGTGTGTACCGGCTGATCCAGGTTTTGCTACGAAGTTTATATTCACACCTCATGGCTCTTCATGATATTAAGTCACTGTGAAGAAAAACTTTATAACTCAGAAACGACTCAAGTCTCACTGATGGCATTTTACCCACTTGTTTTTGCAGAACTATTGTCTATATTGTGCAAATTTGGATTTTTCACTTCTATCCTTCCTGAGATGTTTCATGGTGAAAATACTCAATTTTCGAAAATTCGCAGTGTGTAAACATTTGCAAAAAATCAAGTATGTGGTTCGCAGATCTGGAACTTGTTCGGGACGTTCTGTACTACCTAGTTTTAATGTAGAAAAAAATTGAAGGTCAGTCTTATTTATTTCTTTTTCAAATGTTCATTCGAAAATTGCCATTTCTAAGTTTACATCCTCAAAGTTCAGAGCTTTTATACGTTCTAAAGTAGTCTCTATGTGCACAGAACACAGAATGTTGTTCACTCCATTATCTTTCATATGGTTTTAAGTTTGAACTTATTATGTTTGAGACCTAAAACGTTACGGCGTTAAACGGAAACTTTTGAAAGGTGCAAAGTACGCAAATGCGCCTATACAAAATGGCCGCTACGACAAAACCCCCGCGGCTAAAAAATGAATGAATACCCGTTTTCAACTCCCTGAATGTGGTACAAACTTCGGAAAAAAAATATATATATATATTTTGTCAGCAACCTTTGATCTTGAAATTTTGGATTGCCCCTCTTATTACTTTGGTTAGAGGTGTGGTGGACCTGTATGTTCGTTACTGTTTCTTTTTGAATTACTAATTTCTAAATGGTGGTTCCCGTATTCCTAATCTGTACTTTTCCCACCTGTAGTGTACTTCGTCTTCAAAATTCTACAAGTGTTAATGATTTTGCATTTATTTCTCCAGTTTATTCTATACTTACGTGTATCACTACACGCGTTTGTATTAAAAAATAAATAAAATAAAAATAAAAAGTTCACGTGGTAACGGAGAGAAAAGACATCACTAATTCATCTATATCTCAAAACTTAGCCATAAGATTATTAATGGTTATGTTAGAGATAAATATGATGCATATCCAATTTACCCTTTAACACGGCGAAAGTTTCGTAACATCCATATAGACTAGTGGGCACATTCTGTAACGGTTTGCCTTGTAGCCCAAAATTTTTGATTTAGTTTTCGATAGTCGACATAGCAGTTATAATGACTTCTTATATTTCTAGCGTTGTGTTGCTGTACGCAGACTTTCGCGAAAAGTATTACGGAATGACCCCTTAGATAAGAATTTGTAAATTGTTAAACTGTCTGGTTGTGGTGGACAGCATCGTGGCCGCGGTATTTCTCTGGGTACTCCCGTTTCCTCCCACAGAAAACCTATTCTACCTATTCTTCCATCATCATTCACTTGCCTTAATCATCCATTCTCTTAACTTAACTGCGTTATCGTGGGACATAAACTCCAAAATATTACTTCATTTTTGTACACCTGGTTGGCCTATGTACAGTAAAATAGAACACTGCCTATCCAGGGATTTCCGCAAGTGAATTCGTTGATAACCTCTTATGTTACATTAAAATTGAAGTGGTCGGTCCAATTATTGTAGCATTCGGTGCTACAGCGCTGGTTACTAACTTCACGTGATTCTTACCCTAATGTTATATAATAGCCTACGCATTCTCGTCACCATTTCTATTACAGCTGCGAAGCATTTTTCAATGTCAATAATAATAAATATGTAAGAACATGCACGAAATAACTCTTAAATGACATAGGACTGATTTATATTCAAAATAAAATAATAACGAAATCTGTAAAGATGCATTGGTGTAGAATTTACTTAAAAAGACAACGATTACAGAAAAGTTCCTTTGTTTTAAGGTTAAGCACTCTTGGGTCAAATAAACAATACGGTGTTTTTTTAGAAACAGTACTAGTATTAATAATAATTGGTCAGTTTCTTAGAAGTCCGTTATAAAGTTTAATACTTCCTAGTCTTGTGAGTGCTATTAACTGACAACTCCAGTTGTTCAGTTTATTTATTTTTTTTTTTCTTTTCATGAACAAATGGATTGCACTGCGTATTGTGAAACAACAGTAGATTTTGAAACTATGGGTTTTAATATTAAAAGCTAATTCTATAGCTTCTAGTTGTAATAGAGGAATAAGGTCGCAGTTGGAACCTGTTCTTCAGATGCTGAGTCCGTATGAAACATTCTACAAATTTTGCTAGTTTTTCTATGAAAATAAGGGTGGAAATAAACCTATTTCTACGATACAGAATCCATATAAAGACAATTCTTCTAACTATCTATTATCCTGTTTCTTCATGGCAATCAGTGTCAGGGTTTGCCCAAGTGGGCCCAGTCCGAAAAAGCCCACCGGGTTGGACCCACCTGGGTTTTTGAGCTTTTTGTTAGTATATTGTTGGCACAACTAAGGTGATTACATTGAAAGTTATTTTTATCAGATTTTGGACTTTTCTGGGCAAATTAGATGCTTTTACGTTAAGGTATACAACAACATAAGACTTTTATAAACTTCTGAATGCACTGAATGAATTGAAAAAATAATTTAAAAAAAAAAACTTAGCTTGAGGTAATTATAGAACAAATTAATTTATAGATTATGCTTATAGCCTGTTTGAAGTAAGATATGCAGTTTTATATGTTAGAAAATACTGTCCGTGAAAAGTGTGCTCGCTGACTCGGCAACGCCGAGGGACGTTATCCCTCATCGGGTTTAAGGCCATAGGTGCCGGTACTACCAGTAAATATGTAGTGCATTAGTAAAACTATTAGTATTATTGTTTTATTACCTTTGATGGTAACAAGTATTCTTCAGTAAAATTTGGTTTTCCAACAACAACCGTTTAGTTCAGTTATTTGTTGCTACTCTTCAAATAAGCATTCCGCAGAATCAACACCAGCAATAGCGTAAAAATTTTTGTCAAATTTAAGAAGCTTAATGCTCGAAGTTCCGAAGATTACGTTACTCATACTATTTCAAATGCTGAATTCAAACTTCCTTACTAGTGGAAGTTTCGATATATGCCAAGAAAAAGCTGCATTAAAAAAGTCGCGAAAGAAGTGCTCGGGAAATTCTCACAATTCAACGCACAAAGCGTCGCAACTGAATAATTCAACAATAACAGTATTTATTTTACGCTGGAAGATATTGAATTTCATTTAAGACATTTTGAAACATTTACTTTATAAAATATGAATTGTCTGTGTTAATTGTTTTAAATTAATTTTCTGGAAAGAGCCATCTTGAAACAAGTGCTCGGAAATTCCTGTAATTGAACGTACAAAGTATCGGAAGTGAACTCCAACCAGTGGCGGCGGTTGGACGTTAAAAGTGTGTGTGTGTGTGGGGGGGGGGGGCAAGACATGATCTGAATATTTGATATCAATGTTAGTTTTCCTGGTTGCTTGTGACACTTTGACGAAAGGTTGTATAACTATTAGGATACTGTCTTTCAGTTAAAATACCATATATCTTATGTCATATTTTATTAAGTAAATTGACAAGAGCAACGCAAGTAGATGCTAGCCCTTTGTACTCTTAAACAACGAAGGTGTAAGAAGAGATTTCATTTCTTGCTTATGAATATCTGGAAAATTGTGTGATCAGATTAGGGGCCTATTTAATAACAAATTTGCAAATCAAATAAACAGAAAGGGTAATATTAATCAAATAATCATAGTAATGAATAATGAGGTTTGTTTTGCAAAAGTTATATTGAAACTGGAAATTCATGAACAACTTATATTTTTAATTCCACGCATGCTGTTATATGTGCTATTACTCTTAGAATGACTGAATACTACAAGCATATGCTACGACATTTTAAGAAATACTTTTGCAGCTTCCCGAAACATGTTGGCTGCCAGTAAGTACAGTTTTCACTTTCTTGGAATATATCAAAACTCAGTCACTCCACATTTCAGTTATACAAAATAATCCTAAAACCTAGAATTATGTTGAATTCACTAAATTTAATTGTATATACAAAACTGTATATGTACACCCCTAAACTCGTATATTACACTGCAAAATTAATATTCCTTACTGAGCTCCTTCGTGGCTAAGCGGTTAGCGTACGCGCGTTTGACGTGGGAAACCCAGGCTCGATTTTCGGGGGGAGGTCACGTGGTTCGGACTTCACGTTGATCATTAAGTCCACGTCTCATATAACTTCGCTGCTGAACAGGATGCTAAACGAAAAAAATTCAAATCCAAATATTTCTTTTTATTAGAAAGAAGAAATATATTTTAGGAACTGTCGATTTTTGTGCAATTAAAGAATAACTTGTGAAGGACTTCTTTTCTTGCGAAATGTTATCTCAATTAGTTCCAGAGAGGCTGACTAACATATCGAGCCCGTGCAAGAAGAAGTGAAAGTACGCTTGAATTGTGGCGCTCCAATAGGTTATTTTTTGGGCCATTTTTAGTGGCAGTTCAAACGAATTCCTGTAGTTTTCTTAATAATACATACAAAACTTTATATTTCCAAATGAAACTATATACATTAATGGGTAATTTCAAAAAAGTGTGTGTGGGAGGGGGGGGGGGCAACTGCCCCCTGATCGTCGCCCATAACTCCAACAATAAAACTATTTATTTTGCACTGGAAAATATTTATGTCGTATAAGACATTTTGAAACATTTATTTTATAAAACACGAATTACATATATATCTTTAAAACAAATTATATTAATATATTTACATAATACATCTTCGAACTGCAACTTCATGTTTGCTAAGTTTAAAAGTTGTCTTTTACATTAATACTCAGGACACAACTGTGCTGGGCAGAGATATATACGTTACAGACTTCCATTAAACTTGTTGGAAAATTTGACTACAGGAAATGGAGGAAAAAAAAAAAAAGGCTAAGGAGTAACTGCCAGTGACTAAATCCAATGTCCGGGTTGTTCCTCCATATTACTTTAACTGATACAAACAAAGTAGGATTGCAGATATACAGAGTGGGCCATTTATCTTGGTATTTCCTTGTAACTTTTAAACTGATAAATAAACCAAAAACTGATATTTCATACCAATCTAATATCAATACGGAGACATTAACATATTCTGCACAAGAGATTCAAGAATAAAGATATTCTTTTTCATTTCTCTTCGGAAGTGTTACTTATGAGATTATGAAATATATGTATTGTTAGGTGCTTTCCTCTGTTTTTACTCTGCCAAAATTGTATCAAAACCTTAGTTTTCTCTATTTCTTTTTCACTTAATTTCTTACCGTTTACTTTGAAACCTAGCTTCAATCTATTCTCGTCCTCTTCCGTATTTTCTCGCCAGATCCATATTTTCTTTAATGTTTCTTCATATTCTAAAATCAAATGTTCTATTGTTTAAATCTCTTCTGGACAGAAATGACATTTTCTGTTCACTTCCTTAAATAATCTTTGTCCTGTTCTAATGATCTTGTCCAGGCTTAGAATAGTAGACTGTTACGAATATTGTTGCCATATATATACGTATATATTAGGTGTTTTAGGAATGGCGCCCATGGATTACAGAGTACTATTCTACAAGTAAAAAGAAAGTGAAAAATATATGTAATTGTATATTTTTTTAGTCCTTGTTTCGAGACGCGAATTGAACAATGTGACAACGTCATAGATAAAGAACCACGGAAAAGACTTACCAGTTTATCAAATAGTTACATCGGTTCGTTCCAGATGAAAGTCGATAGACGTTGACAGTAGCACCACTTACTAGTGTATCAATGGATATAATTACTTGACGAATTTATAGAGCAAAGCTGATGATTACAAATTATCTGGAACGTTACCGGGTTGTAAAATTTTGATTCCGCATAGCGGCTGAAGGAGACCCAGAGGGTATGCCATTAGATAGCATTTTCACTTTATTTTGACCTGGGCAGCATTTTTAGAACACCGGAGTATTTATAACTCCTTTCGTAGCGCTTTTGGTTGTGTATATACTTTTCAGACTATTTTTTTTAACTACTTCTTTATATTGATCTCTTCGTACTTTTTCTCTAATTATTTTTTCGATTTTTTCTCATTCGATGTATTTTTGTTCTATACGGCAACGCATGGTTTGATCATAGTTCGTTTCTAGTTTTCTTTTCTCAGCCTCTTTCTATTTTCACTTTTTCTAATATATTATGTAGCCTCACTATTTTTTTCCTTCCATAAACTTTTAGTCTTCGTAAGTATGTCAGTTTTTGTTCCCTCAAAGCTGTTTCAATCGGTCTATCCTGTCATTGCCTCGTTTGCACACAATTTATTCAAAAGCAAATTTTCCTCTTTGATTTTGAGCTTGTTCTAGGGCATTTTTAGTTTACTTTTGTAATATTACAGCCGGATTTGCATATGTTAGAGCAAATACAGTAACTTGTTCCCAAGATTAACTTTGTAACTTCATATCTATTGTATGACCATTATCATCACAATATGCTTTTGTAATTTCCTTTTGATTTTTTTTTTCATGTTCCTGGATGTATTGTTCCCTTTTATTGAATTTTATGTCTACTTCCTAATCTTACTTATATTTATCCGACATCGGGAGATGGCGCCCCCATTGTCCAGTTCTTCGGAACTGCAGTCAGCCACTGGTCCTCTAGGTTCGGTATTTTGATGGGCTGATCACCCCGGCATTTAAAATTGGCGATACTGGACAGTCTAAAAATAACTCTCGGATGTGGACTGCTTTCTTTGGGCGCCTACCATCGTCACAAAACTAGAACCACACATTGTCATCGAGAAGCCAATATATCCTGAGCGTGCTCTGTTTGGTGTGTTTTGTGAAATGGTAGCATTATTGCCCCTTTTTCTTCGAAGACAAAGTTAACAATATTACGGTCAACGGAGAGCGCTACAGAGGCATGCTTACAGGTTTCTTTTTTCTATAATTACTGCGTAACATATGGGCAAGCTTTGAATCCAGCAGGATGGCGCTAGTGTCATAGAAACTGTCTAACAATCGTTCTTTTGCGCACTAAATTCATTAATCGTGTAATCAGCCGTTTTGGTGATGTTGCTTGCCTCCGCGAAGATGCGATTTGATGCCGTTGGATTTTTTTTTTTTTTTTTTTTTTTATTATTTATTTTAAGATACCGTTAAGATTTGTGTTATGTTTACAATCTAGAAACGATTTGGGCACTTAAGCAAAAAATTGATTGAGCTATTCGTGAAATAGTGCTACAAACTGTGGAAGATGTACTGCAAAATTGGGTCGACAGGGTGGGCTACTTCCAAGTGAGCCAAGACAGCCATTTGAATGATTTTTTTCCCTCTGCATCTAATCTGAAGGTCTACTCTTTCCAATAAAGAAAAGAAAAATAAATAAACGATATTGAATGGCGTGTCTTAGCTACCACCTTTAAAAGAAACCAACCGATGACCCATTTTTTATATCGACGGTAGAAACGTGAATCAAGTTGATTTGTAATTTTGAGTCAGTTGAGTTCCTTAAGTAATTATTAATGATATGGAATCTCTTCTTCACTACAAAACCTTTAAATTGCTACCAATTATGTTGTCCTTGTGTGAATTGGAGTGATTTAATATACAAATTCTATATTAGCTATAAAATATTTGTATTTATTTATATTACTTGAGATTCTTCCTGTAGCAAATTATTTCAGGGTTGTAAATTTTCGTTTTAGTTAAACTTTCTTGTTGCTACTCGTAGTAAAATAATAAAAGATGACAAGAATTCACCTTTTCTCCAAATTTTATTTATTTACTTGTATTTATAGATATATATCTAGGTTTTACCAGCATCTATAACCTTAAGCACGTCACATGTGAGGGATGACTTTCTCAGCGAGGACACTATCCGGGAAATGAAGCAGACTTGGACCTGTTTTTTAACCATCATTGCATTTGCCTGGTCTGAGTGAGGAAAACCCAATGGAAAATTGTATTTCAGGATGGCTGGCCTGGAAAAACTGGTACACGTTTTCGACCAAGTGTCCCCACCGGGAATCGAATTTTTTAGGATTTTATTTCAAGATATATTTGTAAATCAAAGACTAGAAGACAGTGCATGAAGGCTGAAGAAATCTTAGCGTGTACTAAGAAAGTGTTTTCATAGCTGGAAACATTAGATGCACGTTCTCATATACGAAGGCTTTGAATAAACTCTTGCTTGATAGAAATATTTCTTCTTTCTTTCTTTTCTCATTAATGAGTGGTGACCCCTTATTCTCATTTGTAGTTTTGATCATACTCCTTACTTTACACATACCATAGATCTTATACATGTCTAAACAAACATCTAGATATTATTTTTTGTTACTACAAGTTATTAATTAAAACAGTTAAGGTCTATTTAAATTTCGCAACTTGTGAAAACAGTATTTCTGAAGCCGAAATTAATTACATTCTTGTTTGAATGAAAATGGGGTGTAAGGGGCGCTCCTTTGTGAGTGCTCAAACGCCAACCTCACTTCCTCGTAGTGCACCCTGGAAACTGCATTCATTGTAATGCAGGCTAACGAGGCTCTGGCGACTGGTAACACCAGGATAAACATGTTATAATGAGAGGAAGGGGAGAGGGGCTACCTATATTCCTGATGTTTCTTGGGTACGTTTCTGTACCAAACGTGAACATACCGATGTTATTTAATATTTTATTTTTCAAGCAGTTCTTCTGTTTGGTGTAATTTGAACCATTCGTTATCTTTGGTTCTTATGGTTTCAGTTATTCGTTTTATTTCGGGTGCTATCTGTCAATAATGGCCCAAAGACTTCACTTCATGATAAGGATTCCTTTTGCACAGTAATTCTATATAGATATACAATGAACAGTAGAAGTAAAGCTACTTGTAAAGGGGCTGCAGGGACTTCCTGAAGAAGTTTGAATCCCTACCGAAAAAATCGAGCTCGTATAATACGAAATATACTCTAACACCTTGTTTTATAACACCATTGCTTGCTTCTACGGCAAAAGTTAAGTTGTTATACTGATTGTTGTGGAGCAGGAAGTGACAAAAGCCAAGGTTACTGCAGTGTCCTGATTCCTTGCTTTCCAGGCGCATTTTTTCCTTTGCCGGTGAACATGGAAACTGTCGCATCCAGTGTAGACACGGGATCATGAAGTGCCTCAGATTTTACCTATCGATGTGGCAATGCCATGTACTGGAGTAAATCTTTTGTTATGTCCTACTCCTTAGGAAATCTTGCCATTTCTTCAGAATAGGACCATTTGGTTGAACTTTTCTCGTGTTTCAGCACCTCGTTTTTCACGAGCAAAAGTTTTTAGACTTCCTGAAAAATATCTACCTACTAGGTCGATTCCTTGACATTTTAAATTACACTGGACAAATTTTATTTTTTTTCATGCTTCGGAAAAGAAAAGTACATTTTCTTATGCAAATGAGGATGCTGAATACGAAAATAAAAATGATGAATTGGTTCGAGTTTAAGTGTAATCGATAGAAATGTGTTATGTAGTGTTGACACAGATTCTTGAATTTTCTATTTGGTCTTTCACTTAAGTAGCTATTGCTTCAATTCTGTTCATCCGATTATCATGGTTCATATGTCATTCACTTAAAATAAACCAAGCTTGCAAATGGTACTATGCGCATGTGTACATGATGTATTATCTGTCAGGAAAGTAAATGTACACCTATTTTTCGAGTCTGGCATTCCTGCGCTCCATCCGTGGAGAGTATGAGAATTAAATCAATCAAATGTTTACTGAGGGGCAAAAAGAAAAGTTTAATCTGAATAAGACATTGCAGAAGGGCACAAGCTGTGAATACGAATACTGCATAGTGTAAAGAAAGGACGACACCAAAAGAGAAAGCCAGAAACAGCTGTTAAGCTTAGAAAAAAAGAGTAAAAATTGTCGAAGTGGGAACATAAAACACAAATACAACAAATACGCCGACAACTAAACATTCACCACGCCATGATCTTGGTGTAGTGGTTAAGGTGCTGGCTTACAAATGCAAAGGATGCCAGTTCGAATCCCCGACATGGACATTTTAAAAAAATTTTGTTAATAATACATAAAGCTCATGAGAGATGGTAAAAGAGGTCGTATTTAGTCTTTCGTAGCAATTATTATTGGTAATGTTTAGTACTGATAATACTTTTTGTCTTTGCGTATTGCTTTTATTCTTTTCTTCATTTGGAAAGAGAAGAATATCCGAACAAGTGCCACCAAAATTCCTCATATTTTGAATGTAAACGCCATTTGCAATTAGTAAAGAATAAAAATTAAACGTTCCGATGTAGCTGCAAAAAGTAAAAAAGAAAAACATGGAAGTGGAGTGTTCGAATCCATACTCATCGTTATTAAAAATACAATCTACATGCCTTACACCTCCCAACCACGTTTCTACGTTAGCAAGAAAGAGGCTTGTGTTTAGGTTAGGATGGTCAATACGTTTTGCAAAGGGGCTCGGTTTAGCTCTGACGCACCACAGGTGCGAGAAGGGAGCAAAACACTTTTTCTCTCTCTCCCTCTGTGTGTCTATTTAACTATCTATCTGTATATATATAACGCTATTTGTGAATGCCATAACCACCCTAATTTTCAGCGGATTGAGACGAAAATTGGCACAAACATTAAATGTTGAAATATCTTGATGAGTTCGTTAACCAGAATAATAAGATGAAAATGTTCAAAATGGCGGCCCTTCAAACTCTTAAAAACTTCCAAGGGAACCAAATTTCGCCCATGAATAGGTATTCAGAAAGTTTGAATAACTTTTTCTCTTTTACTGAAATATTTGTGTGCAAGGACTTATTGAAATATTGGACCCGATTAATCGCCTAAAGAAGGTTCACGCCCTTTCGCTACAGTCAGGCTTTTCTTGTTTTTTTTTTTTTTTTTTTTTTTTTTTTTTTTTTTTTTTTTTTTTTGCAGGAGGGAGGTTATTTTTCTATCGGAACAAGATGATTATTAGAATAATAATAATAATAATAATAATAATAATAGGCGCTGTTTGTGGCAAGGCAATATCTTCCTCAATTCTTCTTCAAACGTAATGATTGTAACGCCATATCTCCCTTACAAACAAAATATTAGCAATTTATATCGAGAGAACGGGAAGTTGTAAGCTATAGTGATGGGAGCAACGTTGGACAGTATGCACTCATAGTACTCAGAAAAATATGCGATTTCAATGAAAAATGAACAAAGAGTCATTGTCATGGGTAGTCATGGGGCCACGGCAGAGCCCTCTTTAGGCAAAATGTCAATAACTTATATCGAGAGAACAGGAGGTGATAGTGAGATGGGACCAACGTTGGACACCGTGGACCCATAAGGCGCATCGAAAAAATTAGGGGGGGGCACCAGCCAGCCATACTTATTTCCATATAATAATATAAAAGTATATTGTCGAAATACGCACATGAGTTAGCTAGTAATATTTTATATTACATTATTATTATTATTATTATCGACAGCGTCTTTTCATTACGTGTGCATGTTTGACATGAAGCCAAAGAGAAGATCCATCATTCGTAGAAAGAATAAGAATAGTCAGTTACTTTAACTGTGAACGACAGCGAAAAATACGAAAAGAGTGAGTGCCTGTAGCGAAAAGAAATAATACTTTCTCTCAAATGGATAAAATATCAAGCCGAGATAGATTCGAACTCGCATGGACGGCGGGACAAGCCAGTGCTTGGTCCACTTTTTTTTTTTAACTGACTCACCGAACGTGTTTCAGTAACTTACTTATTGCTAATTTTACTTGCTTCACTCGTTTAACTTGCATTTTCTAATAACTTATGGCGACAGGGACACGAACAGAGAAACATCGAGAGCAGTTAAAAAACGATAGATGCTCTCACGCCGGGAATCGAACCCGGGACACCATACACCAAAGCCGCACGTGCTACCCACTAGACCAGCGGGGAGGCCACTGCTTGCTCTCTGTGTCGTTAGGGATTACGACCACTGTATTGCCAGCTATCACTTCTGTGGGTTGTATACTATGATCACATGTTTCTTCTTTGCTGGAAGAGTTAAACCTACATTCTATGTAATACATGAGGAATTTAGACCTACATGCTCTTCATATACGAGGGCTGCTATATATATTTCTGGCCTAATAATGAAAATACGAATATTTATCAACGAAAATGGTTTTATTGTTTTTCAAAATATTCTCCATCAAGATTTATACACTTTTGCATGCGCTCAAACCAATTTTCGAAGCACTTTTTCCACTCCGATTGAGACACCTCCAAAACATGGTTTTTGAATGCTTCAACAGCATTTTCTGGCGACGAAAATCGTTGACCACGCATTTTTTTCTTGATGTGTGGGAATAAAAAGAAGTCATTGGGTGCCAAGTCAGGGCTGTACGGCGGATGACCCATCACTTCGACGTTTTGGCCGGTCAAAAATGCGCTGGTTTGAGCCGATGTGTGAGAGCTCGCATTGTCATGGTGCACAATGATTCGTCTTCTCTTGTTCATTTTTCGAATTTCTCCGAAGACTTCAGGCAAACAAATGGTGGTGTACCACTCAGAATTGACCGTCCTACGTTGCTCAAGCGGAACAGTCGCCACATGACCAGTTATGCCGAAGAAACAGGCGACCATTTGCTTCGAAGTGCTTCTTCCACGAACAACTTTCGTTGGATTTGGCTCGTCTTGGAAGACCCACACGGTCGATTGCTGTTTTGTTTCGGGCTCATACGCATAGATCCATGATTCGTCACCTGTGACGATCTTATAAACGTCTTTTGAAGCACCGCGATCGTATTTTTTCAGCATTTCTTTACACCAATCCACACGAGCTTTCTTTTGAGCGATTGTCAAATTGTGCGGGATCCAACGAGAACAAACCTTTTTTACGGCCAGGTGTTCATGCAATATCGAATGTATGCTGGTGGAAGAAATGCCTAGGCATGCCTCTATCTCACGGTAAGTCACATGACGGTCTTGCATTATCAGTTCACGTACGGCATCGATGTTTTCTGGCACAACGGCTGTTTTTGGACGACCTTCACGGAATTCGTCTTTGAGCGAGCGTCGGCCACGATTGAATTCGTTGTACCAGTTTTTCACAGTGCTATAGGATGGTGCTTCGTCGCCATACAAAGATTTAAGTTCATCGATGCACTCTTGTCGTGATAATCCACGTCGAAAGTTGTGAAAAATGATCGCACGAAAATGTTCACGAGTTAATTCCATTTTTTTGCCAAGTTGATTTCTTCAAGTACCTGTAAAAGAAAAAAAAATTGTCGTAAGTCAAAAAGTTCTGAGTACATTTATGCTACAAAATGTCAAACTTTCCAATGGAAATGTCAGATTGCACCTGGCAACACTTAGTGTTGCCTAGGCCAGAAATATATATAGCAACCCTCGTAATGTAATAAAAAGGTCATGCTGGGAATAAAAAAAAGAACATTCCTTGGACAAAAGGGAAACTACTGGCATCAGAAATATTTATCTAAGAGGCATGCGCAGTAGTATATTTCAGAATAGTTATTGTTTAGTTCAGTAAACGAAGAAAGGGGTATAGAAAAGCAAATATGTCGCGTCAACGAGAGCGACCAGTGTCGACAGAGGCGGAAGCAGATGTGTAGTAATACAACAACTTGGTTAAATTGATAATTGGTTCTTTATTCTGTAGTAGATCGTATCACAACTTTACGGGAGAGCTGAGAAAGACTTACTAACGCTATCGTATAGTAAGCTTTAATAACACGATCATATAGATACAAATGGATGCAGTAGCGTAGCCAGGATGTGTGTTTGGGGGGGGCCCAAGTGCTGTTATAGATGCATATAGAAAAATTACAAACAAAAAAATTATAAACATAAAAATATATAAAAAATTACAAACATCAAAGTACCAAAGTACATTGTCGGACCTCTTTGGGGGGGGGGGGCCCGGCCCCTCCGGGCACCCCCTTCCCTACGCCACTGAATGGATGTAACTGTGAGTACTACAACTTGGATTTAACGAAAGCCGTTTAGATATTCAGTGGTTTGCAGGGTTGTATAAGACACAAAAAGATAAGACACAATACAATTCTTCATACCTCAGCTTCCAGTAGTTAGATACATGCAATTTCTGGTTAGATACTGAAACTGCTGTCGGATTTTAATACATGACGTATTGCAGGATACAAAATGCTTTGCATTACTTGTTTGTTTGTAGACAGCTACTAGCTTAGTGTTCTGAAAGGTTGTGTATAAACTAGGGATAGCCAATTCCGGAATTATTACTTTTCGGACTCCCGAAAGTAAAACCGGAGAAATTCTGGAATTCGGAAAATTCCAATTTTGGATTAATTCCGGAATTCGGAAAAACCCGGAATTTAGAAACTTCTGATTTCGTTAACATTCCGGAATTCGGAACAATCCGGATTTTTTTCGAAATCCGGAGTTTTTCTCAATTCCTGAATTTTCTAAATTCCGGATTCTTCCCGAGTTCCGAAATTCTTCTGAATTAGGGAGTTTAACTGAATTCCATAATTTTCCGAAATCCGGAAAGTGAAAGTTCCGCTTCCGAATAATGAATTTATTTTGGTTAATATGAATCGTGGCGGAAATAAGTCTTTGACCAGGTAATGGCGACTGCTTTGAAAGAAATAGAGAGTATGAGAATTCAATCTGTCATATTTGTAGTTTCGTGTGGAGAAAAAACAAACTTGTGAACCAACGGTTTAAGAAAAAAACTCAAGTTATTAATGTAAACTTTGCCGACATAATAAAAGAAATATGAAAGACATTTTGAATCGAAGAAATATAACATACAAGTTTGCAAGTGGAGACAAAGAAACCTAACGTAACCAGACAAAAAACGAATCATTTACCGCGTAGCAATCGCGGTTCAGTGGTCAAGGTGCTTGTGCGAATGCACGTTGTATTTTATTTTTTTTTATTTTAGGATTTTTTATGGCGATTGATCGGCGATAACATACGTTTTATTATATTCAGATATTTGAATACTCGGATGTTTGAATACTTGAACTATCAAATCTTCAGGAATAATAATAGTAATAATAATATACTAATAATAATAATTATTATCTCGTAGAAGATTAAAAGGTAGGAGCTAATTATCGCCCAGTTCATACCGTTACAAGCAGAGACGTGACATTTGGAAAGAATATTTCGGTTTGGTTTAATGTTGCCCACGAGAAGAGGAATTTCTCATCTCGTTTCTAAAACAAACAAAATAACATGAGAATTAACATTTTACATTCGAGACGGGACAAGGCTAACTCAAAATTTTCGTCTCTCTTTGGAGATGAGAATCGAGACGAGACGAAAAGTATCGTAAACATTTCCCGTCTTGTCTCGATTCTCGAAATAGTGTATGTCCATTCTTTAAGTAACAATTGCTCTGAAGACTGAATCTCATAGGCTATTTCGTTACATTGTATTTCAGAGCTCATTGAATTATGCTCTGTGTAGGTATTTTTGTAGCAAATCTTTTATATTTACCTCTGCATATCCTAAAAATTAGTTTATTATATGCCTTACTGTTGCGTGATATTCAGTTATATTTATTACAGTTATTTTCCTTAAAATATACAGTAGAATACATCCTACATGAAACTTCAATCTAACGTTCTAGTTTAAAATGTTGGTAGCAGCAGGTGTGTCTTGAAGGTACGGAACCCTTTCCCCGAAATCTACTTTTAAGTAAGTTTTACCAAATTTCAGGGCAAGTTTAAAACTTTTATTATTATTATTATTATTATTATTATTATTATTATTATTATTATTATTATTATATCAACACCGTGTATAATCTTTAAAAGATATACAGTTTGTATCTGAATAGTAAAAGCTAATTGACTGTCGATCTCGGTCGTCGAGAAGTCTTCAGGAGGGAAGGACATCGGTCACGTTCTGGGTTTGAGTTCCGAAGGGGCAAGTATTCGGGCTCGAGCCAAAAATTCTTAAAAGTTATAGGCTTCAGCCAAACCTGTTCGAAACAGCTGGGATCGGGTTTAGGCTTCTCAACGGGTCGAGCGGCTCGGCTCACAGCTCATTCACTATCGAACCGAACCGAGAGGTGAGCCGAGCCAACAGCTCACCCAACCGAGCCGATTCTCACTTTCCGCACTTTCACTACTCGTTTTATACAGTAATTTCGCCGTGCAAGTTCAATAGTATAATAATAATAATAATAATAATAATAATAATAAAATTTTTTCATCGATCCTGTGCGGAAAGTGAGAATTAAATCAATCACATGTGTAGTCAAGGTAAGGAGAAAAGCCTAAGCTAAATAAGACATGGAAGCGGGTTACAAGCTGGGAATAAGAATAGTGCAAGGTGTAAATAAAGGACGACACTGAAAGAGAAATCTAGAAACAGCAGGTAAACGGAGACTCGCTCGCTCGTTCAGCTCGTTTTAACTCGTTTTGAAATAATGGCCTGATTAGACTGGAAAGCGAAAGCCATAAGAAATGTAAGCACTAATGTGGAATACTTTTAGTGTTGCTCACGACAGGAGTGCGTCTCGTGTCGTATTTTTAGTGCATCTCGTGGGGCAATTTTAGTGTATCTCGTCTCGTCTAGATAACGAGAAGACAATAGTTTTTTTTATTATTATTACGAGACAGCCTCAAATGTCGTAATCACCAATATAAGTATATACTGTAGTTCTTAAAATCGGTTTGGGTACAAAACCTCGCGGCCAGAACCTCGCGGCGACAACCTCGCGGAGCAAAACCTTGCCTCCCAGAACCTCGCGGCCCAAAATCTCGCCGGTCCGAAACCTCGCCTGGCCAAAACCTCGCGGGACAAAATCTCGCCGGGCCAACCCCCCCCCCTGGCCAAAACCTCGCCGCCCAAAACCTCGCGGCCCAAAATCTCGCCGGGCCAAAACCTCGTCTTCCAAAACCTCGCGCCCCAAAATATCACCATACCCAAAATCTCGCCTGACCAAAATGTAAATGTTCCAACAAATGATAAGAATGACGGTATAAAAGACGCTGTTTCAGAAGAAGTATCACGGGTATTTGGCCAAGTCCCGCGATACCATATGAAAATTCTATTTCTGTATTAGAAGATTTCAATGTGAAGGTAGGGCGACAGGATGTTTTTAAACTGGTTATAGGGAAAGAAAGTCTGCATAAGGAAAGTAATGACAACTAACGGGGTTAGTTTCGTGAACTTTGGAACATCCTTTGAACAACTTTGAAAACTTAAAATTTTAACAAAAATCTAATAATATTTATGAAAGTATGATATAATATATGAGTTTTTACGACGTCCTTTGATTATGTCCTGTAGGTTAAAGGAGACGTAGATAACCAGGATGAAGGAAATGATCGAATAAAGAAAGTGGGAGGAAACGGGAATAACCCGAGAAAGCCTACGCACACGATGTTTTGTATCTTCTTCTTCTTCTTATTATTATTATTATCATCATTATTTGTAATGTGGAATTGCATATTAAGAAACTCATTGGGTAAATGTTAAAGAAAAGTTTCATTCGCGGCGAGGTTTTGGCCACGCGATGTTTTGGGTGGCGAGGTTTTGGCCCGCCGAGATTTTCTCCCGCAAAGATTTGGGCGGCGAGGTTTTGGCCCGGCGAGATTTTGTTCCGCGAGGTTTTGGGCGGCGAAATTTCGGCCGCGAGATTTTGTCCGTATCCCCTTAAAATCAAGGCTGAAACCTGCACGGTCGAATTCTTGAGCCCAAGCAGAAGACCAACCCCGGTATTGATATCAACCGGCTCGGCTCGTATCAACTGAGCGAACAGCTCGAGTCGGCTCGGTTGGGATGAGCCCATGACCCGAGCCGGCTCAGTTGGAACGAGCCATCGACTCAGCTTAATTGAGCCGATGGCTCGAGCTTTCTCGGTTGGGATGGGTCACCTACTCGCCTCATATGAACCGGTTCGAGCCAGCTGAGTTGAAACTAGTCCATCGGCACGTTTCGACTCAGCTCAACTAAGCCGATGGCTCAAATCGGCTCGGTTGGGTGAGCTGTTGGCTCGGCTCACCTCTCGGTTCGGTTCAAAAGTGAAGGAGCTGTGAGCCGAGCCGCTCGACCCGTTGAGAAGCCTAAACTCGGTCCCAGCTGTTTTGAACATGTTTGGCTGAAGCCTATAACTTTTAAGAATTTTTGGCTCGAGCCCGAATACTTGCCCCTTCGGAACTCAAACCCAGAACGTGACCGATGTCCTTCCCTCCTGAAGACTTCTCGACGACCGAGATCGACAGTCAATTAGCTTTTACTATTCAGATACAAACTGTATATCTTTTAAAGATTATACACGGTGTTGATATAATAATAATAATAATAATAATAATAATAATAATAATAATAATAATAATAATAATAATAATAATAATAAAAGTTTTAAACGCCCTGAAATTTGGTAAAACTTACTTAAAAGTAGATTTCGGGGAAAGGGTTCCGTACCTTCAAGACACACCTGCTGCTACCAACATTTTAAACTAGAACGTTAGATTGAAGTTTCATGTAGGATGTATTCTACTGTATATTTTAAGGAAAATAACTAATAAATATAACTGAATATCACGCAACAGTAAGGCATATAATAAACTAATTTTTAGGATATGCAGAGGTAAATATAAAAGATTTGCTACAAAAATACCTACACAGAGCATAATTCAATGAGCTCTGAAATACAATGTAACGAAATAGCCTATGAGATTCAGTCTACAGAGCAATTGTTACTTAAAGAATGGACATACACTATTTCGAGAATCGAGACAAGACGGGAAATGTTTACGATACTTTTCGTCTCGTCTCGATTCTCATCTCCAAAGAGAGACGAAAATTTTGAGTTAGCCTTGTCCCGTCTCGAATGTAAAATGTTAATTCTCATGTTATTTTGTTTGTTTTAGAAACGAGATGAGAAATTCCTCTTGTCGTGGGCAACATTAAACCAAACCGAAATATTCTTTCCAAATGTCACTTGTAATGGTATTACCTGAGCGATAATTAGCTCCTACCTTTTAATCTTCTACGAGATAATAATTATTATTATTAGTTTATTATTATTACTATTATTATTCCTGAAGATTTGATAGTTTAAGTATTGAAACATCCGAGTATTCAAATATCTGAATATAATAAAACGTATGTTATCGCCGATCAATCGCCATAAAAAATCCTAAAATAAAAAAAAAAATAAAATACAACGTGCATTCGCACAAGCACCTTGACCACTGAACCGCGATTGCTACGCGGTAAATGATTCGTTTTTTGTCTGGTTACGTTAGGTTTCTTTGTCTCCACTTGCAAACTTGTATGTTATATTTCTTCGATTCAAAATGTCTTTCATATTTCTTTTATTATGTCGGCAAAGTTTACATTAATAACTTGAGTTTTTTCTTAAACCGTTGGTTCACAAGTTTGTTTTTTCTCCACACGAAACTACAAATATGACAGATTGAATTCTCATACTCTCTATTTCTTTCAAAGCAGTCGCCATTACCTGGTCAAAGACTTATTTCCGCCACGATTCATATTAACCAAAATAAATTCATTATTCGGAAGCGGAACTTTCACTTTCCGGATTTCGGAAAATTATGGAATTCAGTTAAACTCCCTAATTCAGAAGAATTTCGGAACTCGGGAAGAATCCGGAATTTAGAAAATTCAGGAATTGAGAAAAACTCCGGATTTCGAAAAAAAATCCGGATTGTTCCGAATTCCGGAATGTTAACGAAATCAGAAGTTTCTAAATTCCGGGTTTTTCCGAATTCCGGAATTAATCCAAAATTGGAATTTTCCGAATTCCAGAATTTCTCCGGTTTTACTTTCGGGAGTCCGAAAATTAATAATTCCGGAATTGGCTATCCCTAGTTTATACACAACCTTTCAGAACACTAAGCTAGTAGCTGTCTACAAACAAACAAGTAATGCAAAGCATTTTGTATCCTGCAATACGTCATGTATTAAAATCCGACAGCAGTTTCAGTATCTAACCAGAAATTGCATGTATCTAACTACTGGAAGCTGAGGTATGAAGAATTGTATTGTGTCTTATCTTTTTGAGTCTTATACAACCCTGCAAACCACTGAATATCTAAACGGCTTTCGTTAAATCCAAGTTGTAGTACTCACAGTTACATCCATTTGTATCTATATGATCGTGTTATTAAAGCTTACTATACGATAGCGTTAGTAAGTCTTTCTCAGCTCTCCCGTAAAGTTGTGATACGATCTACTACAGAATAAAGAACCAATTATCAATTTAACCAAGTTGTTGTATTACTACACATCTGCTTCCGCCTCTGTCAACACTGGTCGCTCTCGTTGACGCGACATATTTGCTTTTCTATACCCCTTTCTTCGTTTACTGAACTAAACAATAACTATTCTGAAATATACTACTGCGCATGCCTCTTAGATAAATATTTCTGATGCCAATAGTTTCCCTTTTGTCCAAGGAATGTTCTTTTTTTATTCCCAGCATGACCCTTTTATTACATTATATGAAGATCATGTAGGTCTAAATACCTCATGTATTACATAGAATGTAGGTTTAACTCTTCCAGCAAAGAAGAAACATGTGATCATAGTATACAACCCACAGAAGTGATAGCTGGCAATACAGTGGTCGTAATCCCTAACGACACAGAGAACGAGCGGTGGCCTCCCCGCTGGTCTAGTGGGTAGCACGTGCGGCTTTGGTGTATGGTGTCCCGGGTTCGATTCCCGGCGTGAGAGCATCTATGATTTTTTAACTGCTCTCGATGTTTCTCTGTTCGTGTCCCTGTCGTTATAAGTTATTAGAAAATGCAAGTTAAACGAGTGAAGCAAGTAAAATTAGCAATAAGTAAGTTACTGAAACACGTTCGGTGAGTCAGTTAAAAAAAAAAGTGGACCAAGCACTGGCTTGTCCCGCCGTCCATGCGAGTTCGAATCTATCTCGGCTTGATATTTTATCCATTTGAGAGAAAGTATTATTTCTTTTCGCTACAGGCACTCACTCTTTTCGTATTTTTCGCTGTCGTTCACAGTTAAAGTAACTGACTATTCTTATTCTTTCTACGAATGATGGATCTTCTCTTTGGCTTCATGTCAAACATGCACACGTAATGAAAAGACGCTGTCGATAATAATATTAATAATACTGTAATATGAAATATTACTTGCTAACTCGTGTGTGTATTTCGACAATATAATTTTATATTATTATATGGAAATAAGTATGGCTGGCTGGTGCCCCCCCCTAATTTTTTCGATGCGCCTTATGGGTCCACGGTGTCCAACGTTGGTCCCATCTCACTATCACCTCCTGTTCTCTCGATATGTTATTGACATTTTGCCTAAAGAGGGCTCTGCCGTGGCCCCATGACTACCCATGACAATGACTCTTCGTTCATTTTTCAATGAAATCGCATATTTTTCTGAGTACTATGAGTGCATACTGTCCAACGTTGCTCCCATCACTATAGCTTACAACTTCCCGTTCTCTCGATATAAATTGCTAATATTTTGTTTGTAAGGGAGATATGGCGTTACAATCATTACGTTTGAAGAAGAATTGAGGAAGATATTGCCTTGCCACAAACAGCACCTATTATCATTATTATTATTATTATTATTATTATTATTATTATTATTGTTTTACTTACCACTAATGTTACCTACCTTTATTTGCAATGCAATGTGTTACTAAAAAGCAAATCAAATAACACTCCTCGCCATTCACACTCCCGAACTCGAAATACATTATTTACAGTTCTCTGTGTTAGGGAAAAGCACATTTATTATATTATTCTTTCAAATAACACGTTTCACAAGTTACTTCACTTCCAATGTGTAATTCCATATCATCACTAATAATCATCTTGTTCTAGGAAAGTAACCCCCCTCCTGCAAAAAAAACAAAAAAAGCCTGATTCTGGCGAAAGGGCGTGAACCTTCTTTAGGCGATTAATCGGGTCCAATATTTCAATAAGTCATTGCACACAAATATTTCAGTAAAAGAGGAAAAGTTATTCAAACTTTCTGAATACCTATTCATGGGCGAAATTTGGTTCCCTTGGAAGTTTTTAATTGTTTGAAGGGCCGCCATTTTGAACATTTTCATCTGATTATTCTGGTTAACGAACTCATCAAGATATTTCAACAATTAATGTTTGTGTCAATTTTCGTCTCAATCCCCTGAAAATTAAGGTGGTTATGTTATTCACAAATAGCGTTATATATATATATATATATATATATATATATATATACAGATAGATAGATAAATAGACACACAGAGGGAGAGAGAGAAAAAGTGTTTTGCTCCCTTCTCGCACCTGTGGTGCGTTAGAGCTAAACCGAGCCCCTTTGCAAAACGTATTGACCAGCCTAACCTAAACACAAGCCTCTTTCTTGCTAACGTAGAAACGTGGTCGGGAGGTGTAAGGCATGTAGAAATTGTATTTTTAATAACGATGAGTATGGATTCGAACACTCCACTTCCATGTTTTTCTTTTTTACTTTATGCAGCTACATCGGAACGTTCAATTTTTATTCTTTACTAATTGCAAATGGCGTTTACATTCAAAATATGAGGAATTTTGGTGGCACTTGTTCGGATATTCTTCTCTTTCCAAATGAAGAAAAGAATAAAAGCAATACGCAAAGACAAAAAGTATTATCAGTACTAAACATTACCAATAATAATTGCTACGAAAGACTAAATACGACCTCTTTTACCATCTCTCATGAGCTTTATGTATTATTAACAAAAAATTTTTAAAATGTCCATGACGGGGATTCGAACTGGCGTCCTTTGCATTTGTAAGCCAGCACCTTAACCACTATACCAAGATCATGGCGTGGTGAATGTTTAGTTGTCGGCGTATTTGTTGTATTTGTGTTTTTTGTTCCCACTTCGACAATTTTTACTCTTTTTTCTAAGCTTAACAGCTGTTTCTGGCTTTCTCTTTTGGTGTCGTCCTTTCTTTACACTATGCACTATTCGTATTCACAGCTTGTGCCCTTCTGCAATGTCTTATTCAGATTAAACTTTTCCTTTTGCCCCTCAGTAAACATTTGATTGATTTAATTCTCATACTCTGCACGGATGGAGCGCAGGAATGCCAGACTCGAAAAATAGGTGTACATTTACTTTCCTGACAGATAATACAAGAAGAGGGAAATTTAAGGTAAAATTGGAAATTTCCCGTCAAAAAATATATTTTTTCAAATGTAGCACCCACTGGTACGGCCCCGAGTAAAGGCACCCAAATATAATATACCTTTAAAACCCTGTAGTTTATAAGTAATACATGTGCCAAGTTTCATTGTAATACCTACAATAGTTGTGACGGAAAAAATATTTCTCAGTTCTGCTGGCCGTACCAAATTTCATATAGGAAAAAGTGAGATAACTATAAAATCAAATGAATCCGAACAGTATTATTTATTTGAGTATCATGACTTATACGTCATTCTCTTCAGAATAAAACAGGCTTTCAAATGGTATCATGATATATATATGTGTGTGTGTTTTGTAGGAGAAAATTGGAAATTGGGATAAAATTGAGAATTTTCCGTCCAACAACAATCGGTAGTGTAGAGTTGCTCCAGTATCCCTGATATCGTTTCTCTATCATAGATATAACTTCGTAGTAATGTTTCCCATGTTCATCAATGACTGCTTGGCAATTTTCTGGGAAGAAATCTGTGTGGGAGTGCAACATATGCATTTTTAGTGATACTTTACACCCTATTGCTTGGTAGAAGGTATTAGGTGCATCTCTACTTCCTTATAGTTCTGAGGCCGCTCGTTTCCCAAAACATTCGTCACCACTTTTCGGAAAGAATCTCATGCAATTCTCTCCTCATTTTCTAACACTGCATCAAATTCAGGATCATTGAGGAGTTAACGAATTTGATTGCCAATAAGGGTTCTTACCTGATTTTAGTTTCAGCAATTTATGGAAGTTTACGCAAAATATATTTGAAGAATAGTTTTGATGTGTCTATGAATAGCCACCATTTATCGAGATTATCGTCTATGTTAAGTTTATTCATAAGAGCAGTTTAGCCTACATTGTTACAACGTAATATGTCACTTTCCACTGAAAATACTGTTTAGGGATTCTGACGTGTTTAAAACACGAACACTTTCAGATTTTCAGAATAAGCTCCCCACTTCTTGAGTTTGGATGTCAGCAGTTCTGTGCCACTTACGACAACCCCAGGTAATTTAATTCAGGTTGAGTATCATATGGTAAATACATAATGATATTTTGGTTTTGTGAAGTTAGGATCGGTGGAAGACGATGAATCTGCAGCAGAATTTGACAATGTGGGTCGACATTGTTCGCCTGGAAACACTGGAGTAAGGTACGAGAAATTGTGGAACCTTTAGTTCTTCAGTGTGTGGCACAGTGACGAACATCTCAAGGAATATTTGAATAAGTAGCAGTCCACTTTTTTCTTTTTTGGATAGACCTTTAATTGGAAGAGCTACGCAAAAATAGCAGTTTGAAGTATGATTTGTCGGTTCCCTCCATATCATTAGAACTGCAAATGGCACGCATGGCCTTTTTCCGTGTAGCCAGTCCCGCAAATTTGTAGAACAAGTATTACAATACATATGTGGTGCTCACTTCTTGTCCACATCTCCCACTTTACAAAGTACAAGTGATAGGCTTTCTTTATGATAGGAGCGAAATTCCACTTTTCGCTTCACTTCGTTGAAAACAACAATTTGCTCTGCACTGCAAACACATTTACGCGACATGTTTCTGCTTAGTATAGTCATAGAACGATAAATAATAATAATAAGAGCACGCACCCAATATCTCACCACGACTACGTCCGAGATGGCAAATTGTAACTACAAAAGAACGTTACACATGTTTTTTCTGGCAAACTCTTCAATACGAACTAAACCGTGAAGTGGTTGATATTTCTTTGTTAGCGATGAAGTGCGAGCAATATGGATAGCCAGAGACTACGCAGGAATTTATTTCGGGAAGAGTACTAAGTTTTTTGGGGCTCCAAATACAATTTGAAGCTAAATTATATTAAAATTTGTAAAATTGCCAACAGTGAGGACTATAACGCTCCTTTCACGCTCGTTGAGTTGGATTCTCCCCTCAGCGAATCGTCCAATACTGCTCCAGGGCTTGATTGTGTTTCCTACGATATGTTGTTTTCCTACGTTATCTGAAAACAGTTATATGACTGGGGTCTTCGTGGGCATATGGCACAATTTATTACGAATTTTCTTCACGAGCGACATTTTCGAGTGCGTGTGGGATCTAGTCTCTCAGAGCGCTTTGTGCAAGGCAGTGTCCTTAATGTCACGTTGTTTGCTGTCGCCGTCAACAGCGTTGTCTCGCAGATCCAGGCTCCTGTGTCTGGTCTGCTTTATGTTGACTACCTTTTCATTTTCTGTCGCTCCCACCACCTTCGCGGCATTAGTCGACAGCTTCAACTTACTCTCAATCGTCTTACTTGCTGTTCGAACGAGACGGGATTTCGCTTTTCCACCGAGAAATCCCAATGTGTTCGCTTCTGCCGGCAGCATACTTGCTTTGTTGACGCGGACTTGTATCTTGATGACACCCGTTTGTCTTTATTCGATACTGTCCGTTTCTTGGGCCTGGTCTTTGACCGTCGCTTGTCGTGGGCACCACATATTCGGAATCATAAGTACTCTTCGAGCTCTGAATTTCCCTCGTTTCCTTTCCCACCGCACATGGGGTGCTGATCGCACTGTTCTGCTTCGTTTGTACCGTAGTCTAATTCGGTCCAAGTTAGACTATGGCTGTATTACCTATGGATCTGCTCGTGAATCTCTGTTGCGACGACTTGATATAGTGCATCACATGGGTATTCGTATTGCTATCGTGCTTACCGTACAAGTCCCCTTGCCAGCCTCTATGTTGATGCTAATGAACCTTCCTTAGCATATCGTCACAGGAGACTTTTTAGTTATTCTGCGCATGTGCGTTGTATTCCAGACCACCCTTGTAGACCATGTCTCCGTGGTGGTCGAATTTACGAGCTCTATGCTGCACGTCCATGGTATATCCGGGCGTGTAAGAGTTTCCTCGCTGACGATTTCGTGTGGCCTCCTCTTTCGTTGGTTCACCTTTGTGGTGTTCCACCATGGTTGCTTTGTCTACCCCGCCATGATTTAAGTTTGTCTGCACATCCGAAACTGGCGACTAGTTCCTAGGTGTACCAGCAGGGGTTTGCAGTACTGTTAGATCATTACACCGATTTCAATGTGTTCTTTATGGACGGTTCTAAGGATGGGGGATTCTGTGGGCTGTGCCTTTGTCAACGACGACGACAGGTCAGAATTCCATTTGCATCGCCTGTGTTCCGTGTTTACTGCAAACATGCTCTCACGCTTTTTTTACCTCGTGTGCTCGTTTGCACCGATTCTCAGAGCGTGGTTCTGGGTCTACAGTGTGTCTTCAGTACGCACACTATCGTGCAGGACATTCTTGTGAGATGCCATCAATTTTTTTGCAACAGCAACAGAGTTGTGTCGTCGTTGTCTGCTGGGTGCCGGGTCATTTCGACATCCGGGGAAACGAACGTGCTGACACAGCTGCCAAGAACGCCACCTTTGCCGGGTTGCACTCGAGCATAGCTTTCCTTGCTCCGATCTTCAGAACCATTTCTCTACTTTGATGCGCTCTCACTGGCAAGCGTATTGGGACCAGGCACTTGAGAATAAATTACAAGCAGTTAAGCCGCTCCTAGGAGAGTGGCATACGTGCTCTTGTTCCCGTCGTCGAGATGAAGTGCTCCTGGCGCGTTTGCGTATCGGACACTCTCATCTGACGCATGGTTATTTGCTGCATGGATTAGACCGTCCGTATTGTGAGGAGTGTATAGTCCCCCTGAGTATTCAGCACATTCTTGTTGAATATCCTGAATAGTCAGATCTCAGAGAACGTTACGGACTGCTTTGTCTACTTATGCGTGATTTGGGGGATGATCGTGATGTTGTTAGCTGGGTACTTCAGTTGTATCTGATATTGCGGTTGCTCACGTTCTGTGAGCTGTTTTTATCGCTGCTAAATTTGTATATTTTTTGTTTTTTCTGTATATTGTTATTGTTATAAATTTTACCTTATTTATTCTTTTATCTTCCAATTTAGCTTTTTATTTTTTTATTTTCATTTATCAGCCGTTTCGTTCATTTTAACTATTCGTTTTAACATGTAATTATTTTAATCTTGCAGTCCTGAACAACGTTGTTCATCGTGATGGAGATATACAACCTCATTGCTGACGTCCCCATTAATCTCCGCTACTTACTCAATAAAATTAACCACAGCTTTATGTCATCCATGTGGTAATGTTTGCTTGCACATATGACATAACTTATTGATCGAAATAGACAATTTCCATTTGGTTCAATATGTTTTAGGACAATCAAGTTCAAGATACTCACAGTCCGTCTTCGGTATTCTCTCTCTTATGAATATTATATTTAATTTTTTACAAAGTTTTCTTTGTCACGTTATATCAACAGTAACAAATAATATTTTTCCATCTCACACCTTACAAACTGATAAACGTTACGCCGTTAAGCCGCTCCTAGGAGAGTGGTATGTCTTCTTGCTCTCATCGCCGAGATGATGAGCTTCTTTCGCGTTTGCGTATCGGACACACTCATCTGACGCCTACTTACTTGCTGCGTAGTTGGAACTGCCCTTATTGTGAGGAGTGTTGAACTGTCCCATTGAGTATTGAACACATTCTTGTTGGATGTCCTGAATACTCAGATTTCAGAGAACGTTACGTACTGCCATGTACACTTACCCATGCATAGGGGATGATGGTAGTATTTTTCGATTTATTGTTATATATTTTATTCCAGCTATTTATTCTTTTATCTTCGTTTTTTGTTCTTTCATTTAGCAGCACTTTTTTGCTCCTTGTGAATGTTCGTTTTAGCTTTAGCATAGCGCATAGAATAGAAAGTGAGAACTCTTCTGTAGTTTAGCGAAATCACCGCTTCGTGGCGCTAGTGCATAAATCGCTCCCTGTAAAAGCCGGAGTGTTACCAGTAAATAAGCACGTTATGGACGAATTTAATGTTACGAAATTAAAAGAAAAAGGAGAGAATTCGTACACAATACAGTTATAAAATAATAAACATACATTTTAAAAGTAGTTTACTTACCCCAAACTTCTAAAATCCTTATGTAGATACAATCTTGGAGAGTTTCCGAACAGTCTTCGCTCTACTGGATGACGTAAGTTCTCGACGAATCTCTCTGGCACGAAAAAAGAAACGGCAACGGATGTAATGAAATATAAGTTTGGGAATAGTTTCCATTACATGTGAGGTACTGCAACCCAGTCCTACAGGAACAGCGATGTCTGGCAACTCATCCAAACATTCAAAAAACACATCGCCCCACATTAAATGTGGAGAACGAAGTTTCTGTGCAATGGTGTTCTCCAGCTCCAAAAGTAGCCTATAAAACTCGTGAGACGGATGTTTAAAAAAAGAGACTCCAATATCAGTACTAAATTCTCTAATTTTCGTCAACAGTGCAGCTTGATTTGAAGTAATTTGATCCGACTTCTGTTGCAAGGATTGCATACATTGTAAACATTGGGTAATTTTCGAAGCGTGCCTGATTAAATAACCGCCTAGATAGTATATTATACATTCATGTGGAAAGCATGTGTCTCGAATTTCATCCACTATTTTGGTTTCCCAAGCAAAGTCCCGAGGCAGACAAGCATCAATCTTGATTTTTCGCTCAATACATTTTTCTGCACATAGCCGAAGGTTTTGATTTTATTCTTCATTCTGTTTTGCCAAGGTTCGCATTTTCGTTACTAAAGACGATAAAGGCGTGTCAATCTGTGGCTTACAATTTCCATCTTTAGTAAGAGCATTTTTAATGGGGACATAAATGGACTGCAACATGTGCAATTGAAGGAAGTCTATTGTGGAAGGGTGATCGTCACAACTTAAACTGCGCAAAATGCCGAAATGTCTTTCAAGAGGATCTTGATTAAATTTTGCAGTGAGAATGTAACGAAATCCACGGCTCCACAAATATTCTGCTACCTCCAGTGTGCTTTTCAATGTTACTCTTAACGATTCAAGAGTACGTTCAGATGCGAAAGTATTTCCAAAAGAATTTATCACATTCATCATTTCGAGCAACGTTTTATGTGATTCAGAATTCCGGTATAAAGCTTTGCTAGGAAGCGACGAATTCAAAGCATCTGCCAAATTGTTTATATCCCGTGTGAACATTTCTGTTGATTCACTATCTTCAAACCCAGTTGTACAAATATCACGGAAGAATTGTATACTTTTGGCCATAGTAGCACTGAAAAGCTGAAATGCTAATCTTGCGTTCATCCTCTTGTAACAGCCAAGGTGGGTAATGTTGCCATTACCGTCCCTTCCCAGAAAAACTAAATCTTTGAAAATCAGGAAAGAAAGTTTTACGTTCCCTTCCCTCTACTCAAACAAGTAGCCCCTCCGAGAAGAGTTTCCCGGGCCAGGTATGTGGTTTACAACACCGCTTAACGCACGTAAAAATGTAAGCTACTGAAAGAGAATGGTATGCTAAAGTTCAACAAATAATAATAAGTCTTCAAAGGTTGCAGGAACATAACTCTACTTGATAAACAACACAAAAAAGAATTCCGATAGCATTAACAAATTTTATTATTATTTTAAAAAAATAAACGTAATGTTGAATCTAACAACGAATTTGTAAAGTTCGTAAAAGTTTGTCCGATTTTGAAAAATATTTTCAACTACTAGTAGATTTAAACAATTTCGATTCATGCAAAATCCACAAGAAATTTATAATTACTGAAAAATTTATCAGGCACATGTTGCATGAAGTAAAAGTCCAAGATGGCTCCTGCTTTATCACAAAACATATTCAGCATAAACCATATTTGAAATACACATATTTATATTATAGAAATTCAATATCAATATTTGAACTGAAGGTTCAATTAGAATATTTATCAATTTTCTATCTACATGTTTTTTTATATATATATACTCACGGAAAAACCCAGAATAACTTTAAATTCACAAAATAAAATATACTATACACAATATTACATATGGTGTAACACATACCTAGCGAAGAGAACAAGTGACGGGCCCAATCACTTAATTTCAAAGCTCCTTCATCGGAAGGATAAACAACCAATCAAATTTAAATATATCAATCACATGACATTGACAAAAGACTAACCATAATACCAGATCATTTAAATTAAGAAAACACCAACTCTCTATCGCAAAAATATACTGTAGGGAGGAAAAAGGAAGGTGAATAGGTTACCAAAATAATAATAATAATAATAATAATAATATAGAAGGAAACAGCGCTGTTTCTAATCTTAAATTAAATCCCTTTTTCATTCATTTTACTCTATAATACCAATGTAAAGATCACTACGGCACACTCTGAAAACTGGAAGGTTCTAAATGAGATGGACTTAGTTTTGGGCAGACCCGTAATCCAGCAAATGATGGTGACGTATCAGCATCATAAACTTTTCTATATATATCAAAGTAAATAAGTTGGTTCTTGTACAGTACCGTATTTTTGTCGTGAAAGTGGTTTCGAATGCACTTCAATATATGAACAGCATCAGAAAACGCCCAAAGTCGCCTGCTGTTTTTTGATGGATGAGGGATGCTACAATTAATATTAGATTTTTTTCCACTGATGCCTAAACATGCCCAAACCCTTTTATTTGATTGACTACCATCTGATACAAAACCCATTATTTGTATACCTGCATTTTCCATATTAATTACAATTTGAAGCAATATTTTCGCTAATATATCACCCGGAGTTGAATTTTTGCTAGCATAAATGGCGACAGGTTGAATCCAATTTTGCAACAGTGGAACAAACGTAAACACAAGTGCATGATTTACTTTGCTTCTTCTGGTGTCTCTTCTCCTAAATCAACAAATCCATCAAATTTAAGCTTGTTTGCATTAAATCGGAGTTCCTCTTTAAGTTTCACCTCATCAAATACCAAAATACCTAGGCGATTATTGTCGTCACTATTACATGCTTCTGAAATTGCATTAACAGCGTGTTCGTTTATTCTATAAGAGCACTTGAGGCCCTTTAGCAGTTTTCTTAAATGTGTCATTGTTGGAAGTGGCAAGAGTTCATGTTTCATGCAGTGCTTATATCCTTTAGGTGATTTTATTTTTAACAAGCAGCTCTCTAACAAAAACTCATCGGAATAACGCATACCTCTTGCACTTTTAATATTGCACTTTTTAATCATCATGTCAATCACCATTTTCTGCTTCCGAGTAAGAAGTTTCTCGTCAGCATAACTTTTCTCGTGGCCTGTTTTTGTCCTTTTTTTTTTTTTTTTTTCATAAGAGCGACTTCTTTTTCCAAAGACGAGATTTTCTGTTTTGCTAAAATTAGTTTCCTTTTATTTGCTGCTAGGGTTCTCGATAATGTTTTAACTTTATTTTGCAAACAAAAAAAAATCTTTTGATCGTTTCCAACTGAGTCAGTACTTGTTGACTGGTGTTGATAAATGTCGTCCGGACTTGTCACTGCACTGTTGTCAGAGATTTTTACCGCCTGCACTTTATTATCTCTGCTATTATAGGAGTCCCTTTTCTTCGGTGCTTCCCTTTTATTCACATTTTTAGTGCTGAAATAAGAGGGCAAATTGGGAAATAAGTGGGGTACAGCATCAGATCGGAGACACCATTTTTTTCTGGGAAGTTCTACTATCTTTCCCTGTATTTGAAACTTATCGACCTTTACAATTAAATCTTCAGAGAAGTGAAGATCGCACACGCTTCTTTTCTCTGTCAGCGGGAGATCTTTTCGTGGAATTGCCTTTGCCCACTTCTGAAACAAGACTTTGTCCCGTGGAGGTTTAAAATAGTGTCTTCTTTCACTACATTTATTGTGACCATATCCTGACTTGCAGCCCAGCACGAAACAGCTGGGCATCCTAATTAACTTTACAACTGCACAACACAATGTAACACAACACTACGGTGTAGAATATTTCAATGAATTCACAGGCACACACAAATACACAACACAAATAGGGGACAATCTATGAAGAACAGAAATACTTAATAGGTTTCATCACTGTTTGTTCAAAGTTAGGAAAATAATTCCTATCTCAACTCAAACTTTCACAGAAACAATAAAAACAAGAAAAAACTTCTTTGCTTACACCGAGTAACTTGTGTAAAATAATAATAATAATTAAAAAAAAATAAGCACGCCCGGCAACAATTCTTAAAAACACCTCACAACTAGTTATAGAAACAAACGCGGGATTTTCTGAACTACTGAAGTTGGGAGCTAATGCGATAGCAGCGCGAAAGTTTCGAGGTTTCGCCGCTGTTAATGCTTTTTAAATGGAAAGCTTGCGGAGAGCGCACACTTATTAGATTCTATCCGCTATGGCTTTAGTATTGGTTTTTTACTGTTGCCGTCCGTGTTTGACTAGCCGTGTCCATCGTGTCAGGGATACATAGCCGCGCTGCTGACGTCCCCATTAACCCCCCGAATCAATCAATCAATTCTTACAAACTGAACAGAAGAATCACTGAAATATTTTTATCGACTTCGGAGAAATGAATTTCACTTATGACCTTTGGGAGGCAATATTTTCGTTGGTAACAAGGTCTTTTAGATCCCCATTTCTCTGTAGCAGACACCTGTGGTCGAACGTCTATTTTACGCTTTCTCAATAGTTCATACTTGAGAATTTTAAATTTTTCTTCGATGCTCTTCCACTGTTCCGTTATAAAACTACCTGGCTTTCTGAATAGTTATGATTTTAGGAGGTGGTTTTAGATATAATTGAAATACCCTTCTACTAAAGGGTAACAAGCTCGAGTTTTTCCTCGGAAACGTTTCTTTTTACTTAATACTAGAGCACACTATAATGGCAGATACGGCATGAAATTTTTAAGTGAATAAGTAATACTCCTTTACTATTTTAACTATAAAGATACTAGATGTTGCTATTAGTAACATGCAGTTAGAGATTACACTGTCTAACCTTTATTTTGCTCTTTTTTATTACTTTTAAAAGTACAATTTCAAGACATATCTTGCACACAAATGATTATTTCGCGAACTTCACTACCTGTGATACCTAATGTGGTTTCGATCTTCCGTTAAGCTAAAGATTAACGTTTGAAATAGCCTCAGTTGTGAAACAAAGAAAGAAAAAATTTGACATCCCAATAAACCAAGTGAATCACGGTTAACAATTTGCATATTTTTTACTGAATAGTAAATTAATTTTTGAAGTAATTATTAACACATTCTAAAACCATGATTTGCCTTTTCGCGTATTTATTTTATATTCTGACTCGTATGTTTCTCAATAGTTTTTAAATTATGTTATTAAGTAAAAAGTAAATTTTAAAAAATATATATCACAGAATTTATCGTTTTTCTGACGATTTTTAGATATTGGAACAGTATTTTCAAATGACCAATCTCCCAATTTATTCAATTTCTAAATAGTACGTTAAAAGAATTCTGATAAACGAACCATATAATTCATAATAAGGGATTCAAAGTGAAGTTAAGACTAATTATTATACAACATTTCTCCTCCAATTGATTTTCTATTAAAAATGCTTATAATTAAAGTCACTCTTTAATTTTATATATATATATATATATATTATTTGCAAGTGAAAACTACGGAAATTTATGGAAAACTGTATGCAATTTAACTGAAGGGAGCCTAGAGACATACTAAAATTAATAAGACCAGCAAGCTGTGAAACTCGGCACTACTTATGAAACAACAAGTATTTTTAATTGTACTTCTGAAGTTCGTAATTGCAAACAATGTTTAGACCTGTAACTTCTTAACGTACATTTTTTTAAGAAGCTTAAAATTTGCATAGCTCTAAATGTAATCTCAGATTAAGATCTAGTAGTTAATATTTGATTTTTTAAATTATGGTTTTCCTATGTATGTTTATTGTTGGTGAAGACTTGTGAATGCTACTTTTTAATTCCTTATGTATGTTCTATATTAATAATTAACTTATATATATTCCTCTTTTATTGTAATACTAGTTTTTTATGCATACTTAAACTCATTGGAAATATGCTGTTTTGATATACTAAGAAGAACAAATAAAATTATTAATTCTGTAACACGATAAACATACTAACTACTATTACATTTTCACTTTTTTCATTCATATCTTTCGTTTATTTACAATCATTTTCCTTCTACATTCCAGACTACATCTAATATAATTTTTACTGCTCACCAATTACAGTTAAGTTTTCACAATTACATGTTAAAAGGAAAGACTATTGGGTCGTGGCCGAACAAAGATTGAGAAACACTATTTTTGCACAATTATATTAGTTCATAGAAGATAGTACGTTTTATTTTACAATTAATATTTAACTCGAAATGATAAAGGAAATAAATAAAATTCCAAGCAATTGCGAAATAGCAAATACATAATACTAACCTTACTCAACATAAACTGAATTCTAGCGAAACAGTGACCCACCTGTAGAGCACCCACATCTCCTGTGAGGGATCCCTTGATTTTAGTTTGTGACAAACAACATCGGTTCAGTGGGTACTCAATGCGTTCTCCCCTTTCCTCCCTTATTCCATCACTTCTTTCAAAATCATTCACTTTTAATTCATTCATCTCCTTAAACCTAAAGAAAATAACAATGGAACCATAATCTAAACCGTAGATTTCATCCTGTTAATTACCGAACTAACTTCTTTATAGTATATGTATTTTAATGTAACTTAATTGTAAATTTTCAGTTATATTTTATAAACTTACATCTGCTTCATGAAATCTTCACAGTGTAACTGAAGATGGTAACAAGCAATGCATTTTAAATAATTGTATGTACACTATCATTTAAGCACGATCTCAATGTAAAAACTATTAATGTTCCGATAACTACTAACACAGTCTAATGATTTATGAATAAACTACATATTACAAATTATAATTGACATTAAAAGTTTCTGTTTGAGGGTTCATTTTCTACTAATAATAAGACGTAATAAAAATTTATTCAGGTAAGTGTTGTCGATATTCTATACACACACGCTTGATATATATATATATATACACTTAACATTAACAAGAGTCAGTTCTTACAAAATACAACATAATTAAATATTATTGTGAAGAGCTTTAAACGTTACATAGTAAAAAAAAAACATAATACTTACTATTTATAGTAACTAAAGTTATTCATAGTAAATAGCAGGCAGAATTACGAAATATATATTTACCGTCCAAATCGGATGACTAGAAGTAGGAGGAAAAACTGGTATTGTATGATTTGTTTTATCTTAGTAATGTAAATTTAGGAAAATGTATAACCTCCTTCGTATTTCTTTCTTTCTTTTCTAAGTATTTCAACAACTTTTATTTTAGTACTATTAAAGATTAGAAAATGACTTTTCTCAGCATTCTTAGATGAGTAACATATCTTTCAAATTACATTAATAACAAATTTGGTATAGTACAGATGTTACAATATCAGAAATTTAGACGTGTGTTTCATCCATTCCCATTGATGATATTTTATTTTGATCAACGAAGGATGTCAGTAAAAAGCAAGGATTTCAGAGCATTCCTTTCTGACGTAATTGTATATTATAAATTATGTTTTAGTCACTGGAGTTATGAAGTTGAGTAATGTTGGTACTCATCAATATGTTTTTCAAATGCATCTTAAATATTATTCGCAGTATTTTACTCGTCGACACTTAAAACAACATCAAAATGATTATTATTCTTGTGATTTAAATAAATACATAACTCATTATCATTTATGTTACTCCAATATGGTACATTTTCACACCACTTATATGTATTTCCTACTTTGGAGTATAAAAGAACACGAACTCCAAGCAACGCTGAAAAAGCATGTAATTCCGCTTGTGTCCCCCATGTTCCAGATTTAGTCATTTTATTTATATGATGATCGATATCTCCATCTACAGAACATTGAAATTTATCCTTGTTGACGATCATATATTCCAAAACCGACTTTCTCATTTCTTGGTGATAATTTTCAGTACCACATACGGCGTAGCTAAATGATCTAAATAGACAATTGCCATCACCGATAGTTTCATATACTTCATTTGGCTTTGTCAGTAATAAGTTAGGAGACTTGTTAGATGGAAAACTTTCTTTTTCAAAGTGTAATTTAAGATTACGACAAAGCCGTTTCTGGTAATCAACATTAATTGGTGAGAAGCTCATAGGTTTCCTTGCTGTTTCATAAACAAACTCAACAGAAGAACTGTCGTTACATTCTACCTGCTCAATATTCATAAATACATTTACATTACGATCTTTATGTGATTGCTTTGTTGAACGAGGCCGTTTCCGTTTCCATCTTTCCACAGCAAAATTTGCACATTTCCTATCCTTTAACCCAGTTTTCAATAACTCCAAATCATAGTTTCAGTCTACCTTCAAGACTTTTCCACAATTCCCGAATAAACCGTCCAGGCTTTCTCTAAAGTCTTGACTGCAAAAGATGGTTTTACACGTAGTGAAAGTAGACCTCAACTGAAGAATTACTGGAGCGACGTTTTCCTTTTAGTTGTTTCTTTTAACGCACCCCATAGAGAAATGAATGGCATAAAATTGTTTAATAAAATTTATGATGCTGTTCTCGAATAAAATTCATTTTGTACATTCTCATCAATATCTTTTTCGACCATTTTTTTTTAACTTTCTCACTTATAAGACAAAAATGATGGTAAAAAGGTGATTTTTCACGTAAAGAATTTCCTTCATATGAACTTTCCTTTCTATCTTTAAATGTTTCTGTCAATGAAACGCTTTCCTCATTATTTTTCAGTTGTGTTAAAGATGAAACACACGCCTTTGTCTTGTATTTTGAATGCAAAACCGTTAAACAATCTTGAAAAATCTTTGAGCAATTTTGCAGTTTAGTACACTCCTGCAGGTTTCTTAGGACTGTAGTAAGCTTTGGTACTCTGCGTCATGACACAAGATGTAGTATAGTGGTTCTAGAGTCTAAACGGATTCTAATTGTAATAAATCTTTACAAGCTCCCTTTATTACCATGTAGTCCCTTTCCTGAAATATGCTCTTCCGTTCAGAAGAGGAATGTCAACAAAATGATTATATAGGCGCTGGCATTTTCTTTCGTCCTCATTCCTAATCTCCAGTCTAACACCACTTGCATCCACAATACTGTCCCTGAATATTTCAGGAAATTTCCGTCGTCGTTTAAGGGGAGCTCTTCATTTAATTTACAAGTTGATTTAGCACCATCGAAAATACTTTTGTACACTGTGTTGTCTCTCATTTCGGTTAATTGACCTTCAACACGAGTTTCGGAGCTGCCTCGATATCCAGACCTTTCTGTTGAAAATAACTCACTGGTTTCAAATATGTAAGAACTTTCGCCACGGCTTCCGTAAGAAAAGAAAAAAAAAAACTAGTTACTTCGGACAGTAGTCCGATGGCTTCTGTTTTAAGGTGGCTGGCTAATTGACTGGCTGACAGTGATGACTGGCTAATTGACTTGAGAGTCGTAACGATTACGTCTCTCTCTGAATGAATTACACTAGCAGAATCCAAATGTCCTGTCCAGCTCTGAGGCAAGACACACTTCAATAAAGCACCCTCATTAATTTGTGTCACTCGGGCTTTTCTGGAAAGCACATTCAGTTGTTTATATACGTCAAAATATTCTTTCACTTCCGGAATACTGTAAATTGCACACATAATGATCAAGTGCAACTGATGATTAAAACAGTGCACGAACAACACATTTCTTCCCAGTAGCTTTACGTCAGTGCCTGAACTATGACGGAGGCTCAATCATAGAATTGTGCGATTATATTTTAAAGATGGGCCTGTATGCTTTCTAATCCTTTAACAATCACAGAAGATACTGTACTTGCGTCTTGTGCTTGAAGGTTTAAGATACCAACATATATCTCGTTTGGCTTCTTCTTCACTACATATCTCAAAGAAGTGGACAGATCTTCAACTCCCTGTTTGTTCCTAGTTTGTCAGCTAATAACGCTGCGCACGCACTTATATTTACGTCTTTCATTATGATTTCAACGACAGTTTCTTGCATTATATGAAAGATTTCGGTTTGAATACCAGTAGCTGTATATTTCGCGTTCTGTGGAACAGTTTTGGAAATATCTTGTAACCGTTGATCTTTTCTTAGGGAAAATTGAAATATAACTTAAGAACAGTCCGCTTACGTCTATTCTTGGTTGTAAATTTTCATTACCATCGCCTCTAAGGAACAAATCGTTAACAACTAAGAATTGAATGACTTTGATTTTACATAGTACCTGTGGTTTTCCATAACATGACTACATATTTTGTTTTGAATGGTTTGAGTTATATGTTCTCTCTTCGTCTGTTCTACGTAGTGCGCCATCATAATTTTGTGAGCCTTTTCCTTCCTCTGTCGTATGTTTACAGTTATTAAAACCAGCACCTACAAAAAAATAAGGAAGGATAAAACCAAATGAGAAAAAGAAGAATCGGCGTTAAAAATTAAAAAAAAAAAAAGCTACAGAAAGCTTTTGGTTACTCTTTCTTAATAGGAGATTTGTAATACTTGCAGTACATTGTAGCGAGGTGAGTGTGATATCTTGGAAGAGTAAGGGAATTTGAAATTTCCGGAAGTTACGCAATTCTTAGAATTTCTGCTACTAGTCAGGGAGATTTCAAGGTTCTGAAAGCATAATGCCGGTTGTGTAACAGCGTGGACATTTTTGATCATAATTTTTCGTCATCGAATCCTTGCAGTATCAAACATGTTATTTCAAAAACAATTTTCTACTATTCCTTTAACCTGTCGTTTGGAACAAACAGTAAATGAAGGAATAATAATAAAAAAGAAAATGTGAAAAGAAAGTTCGGTTAACGTTTCATTCAACAGAGAAAGGAACGCAGATATTGTAAAATATTTTACAAGACATTATTGAGTTTGTACACTCATGTCCCAAATTATTGTCGCATGTCTATAAATATGTTGTTGTAGGAGTATAATTTGATAACGAATTCGCCCGGTATTTCTTATAATGTTTATATGTGTATAATCGGCAAAGACATGTAAGTGGAAAATTCTGTCAAAAGAGCATATGTGTATAATCGGCAAAGACATATAAGTGGCAAATTTTGTCAAAAGAGCAGTAAATAAGAACAGTACAACAAAAATAAAACTTTCTTGTCCACTTAGCAACATTTCGTTGTACCACAAATAGGGTCTCTACATTTTCCGATTATACACATGGTATCAGTATTAAAAGTACCCTGCAAAATCATTATCAAATTATATTCTTACAAGAAAACAGTCATAGATATGTGACAATCATTTTGGACATGAGTGTACTTTTTCTAATAGTGAATATGTACTTTTTATAATAGTTGAGGTCGTAATGAAAGGAAAATTGTTATATTTGAATGAACAGAGGAAGAACGTAAATATGGTAAAATCATTTTCAGTATGTTTTTTTATTATTATTATTTTGCTCGAGATTTCTTCGTAGTTTGTTATTATAATACTTACCAACATATCCTCATTTTATTGTCCTAACAAACCAATATATGTTGATAGTAAAGTAGTTTACATTTATGAAGCTCATGAGCCTTCAGAATTTCATATCACTCTCCCCCCCCCACTCCCGTTACGAAATCTTGGCTAAACGAACCAATATATTGTGGAAGAACTCGATTTTCGAGAATAATAATTTGTATATTTTAGATTTATTGTTATGTTTATGTCTCGGAATCGTTAAGTAAGGTTATGGGAATTTAATGTTGAATATGTAAAGTTAATGCAAGCTGCACAATCTCGCTAATAGTTGTGTCAGCAATTCATTGTAAACAGTTGTGTATAAGAATGTCATCGTAACGTGTCTGGCAATGTAGGAAGGAAATGTTGACAATGTGTCTTTCCTCACATTAGCCAGATTCTAGAAATTGTACAAAACGTGAATTTGTGGGATTTTATGAATTTCATGAGATTACGGATGTACGGAGAATTGCTTAGAATCGGGAAGTCAGAACGTGTCGAGGGTTGCAGTTTTGAGTTTTGACACATGGAAGGAATTTGTCTCTCCATGTGAAAACGGTGTCGCACGTGCCACAGCAGACGGAAAAGCAGACGATGGTAGTTGGACCCCGCCAAACAAAACCACAGGACGAGAAGGTTTTGAGAGACAGTTGACGGAGGAGTTCCTGAGAGTTCTTAGAGAGTTCGAGAGGATCAGTTCCGCAGTTCTTGATGATTAATTCTGAGAGTTCCAAGATTGTTCATCGACTTTGAAGATACTTGGGTTCGAGTCTGGAGAACCAAGTTACATTTAATTATTCACCAGATGATAGGAGAAAATAGTACGTTGTACTTCAACATATTCTAACGACGCAGAACTTTGAGGGAGATTTACATTGAGAGGCCCATTCCTCAATGCCCACTTTCATCGTCCAACGACAAGGAGTGTCAGCTTAAGGAGCAGAGTTCAACACCAGAACGACGTGGGACAGCAACAGATTTATCCAGGTATGTGTGACTCCGAGTCAGAATTCAAAGCTCAATACTTGATCGTACTATACCTTACTGGCAAATGACTCCGAATATCCGTTATAGCAAACATTTAGAAATTTCTCAGTTAATTAATCAGATTTTAGAAATTACATTGTTTTATGTATAATGAAGTTTACGGTTTCTTATATTTGTATAATCCCCATTTTGAGGTTTTCATGGTTGGAGATTGCTGGCTTGTAAAGATACTAGTAAATTAATTCCCTCCCTTCCCTCCCATTATGGAGATGCTGAAAGAATTTAGGTTGTCACATGGACAAAAGTAATTAGGTTGGCATGGTGTAGAGCTGGGATCAATCTCAGTTAGAAAGAATAGTAAATTTAAATCCCTCCCTTCCCACCCATGGTGAATTATGTGCGTTTAGTAAATTTAAACAGTAGTAAAGTTAAAATCCCTCCCGACCCGCCCATTTATGGTAAATAATGTTAAAATTAGTAACTAATAGAATTGTTAATGAAACCCACCCATCCCACCCTCGCTTCGGTTCAGTTTAACTGTAAAACAAGTGCGACGACTGAGTTCGATTCTCGACCGAATAAAAGAAATGTGTAACAGTTATATTAAACAACGAATTACGTTTACTAAACATAGTAATTAAATGATAGTTTGTGCTATAACATTAAGGTTGATAAAAGTAACAAATACAGTAATAATATTGCGAGTTTACAACAATAATATTAAGAGAAAAGAAAGTGAGATAATTTCGTTGTATTTATGTTCTGGACACACAGAACAGATGCATGTATCAGGCAGGTTGTGTTGAACGGAGGACGAGAGTCGCTCAAGCGATTAAGCACGAGTGTAGCCGAGTTGACACGAAGGTACAAGGTTACGTTGAGAGCCGCACGGAAAATTTGCTCCGTGTTGAAGCAGGCAGAATAACAGAGACGAAACAGTTGTTGTACAATACATTAAATATAACTCACATTAATCCTAGGATTAGACTATTGATTAGTCAATTAGTAGTAAATAGTTATTACAATGTTGTCCCTAAAGAACAATCATAGGATGCACTATCCTGTTCTTAAAGACAATGGAAAACCTGCGACAATGTTTAGTAAATCTAGGTACTATTCATTAGATTTAGGAGTTTTAAGATACTTTACGGAATATTTTCCGACATATAACGTAACGAAAGAACAGACGTTTAGAGAGAACGTTCTGGGTCGCAGATACAAAAACTATTATATGATTGAATTTTCTGAGAAGAATTTCAGCGTTGATGATTTAGTAGAGTTGGGATTCAGGAGACATTTCTTGTCCGTAATTACTGGTATTTCAGAGACAAATACATTAATACGCAACGCTATATTCTTCGCAATCAAAGATGAGCAACTAAAATACAAAGTATGTGCGTTATTTACTAGCGGTGCTAGTCAAGAGCTAGTGAATACATGGCTTGATCGTTTTAGAAATAGATTTGACTGCACTCAGGCAGTAAAAATTTCAGAGTTTGTTAGTACTATAGCGTTATACGAGGAACAAGCAAAGATCATAGTGGCAAGCGATAAATCGTTGCTCGATTTAGTAGCTTTTGCGTTGTTCTTTAAACAACGAATACCTTGGTTATTAGCCTAGAGATGGTCAAGAAAGCGGAAGAGTTTTTGTATAGATAGTAGTATTATTATTGGTTAGTATAGGTATTATTATTGGTTAGATATATGTATAGGATAAGGATATATAATTAGTAAATTATTATGATTTAGTATTTAGTAACGATAGTAATTTGATTATAGGATATTTTGTGTTAGTAATATAGGACGTAAATATATGGGTAGTTATAGTATTATTATTATTATTGGAAGAAAATCTGACTATCAATTGGTTTTATTGTAGTATGTCTTTATGGCATATAGTTTTAATATAATTTAAATAGTGACGTAGAATAAAAATAGGAAAAGACTATGGAGAAGAAAAGCAAAACAAAGGAAATGAAACATGAATGATTTTGTGTGATTAGTTTTGCATTAGGATTTTAGATGTAAGAGAAGGCAAGAATGAAAAAAAAAACAAAAATGAATGATGCAATTGAAATAGAGTTAGTCTAGATGTAAGTTTAAAATTAAGAAACCCAGTTAATTAGGCCAAACCTTTCATTAGGGGAAACTCTAATCAGGAAGGAAATCCCATTCTCTTCGAGTTAAAGTGGGTGCTTACCACACTTCGATGAGAATATTTTATTTATAATGCAACATAAGTCTTCCGTGATTGTTGAAAAGAGACACAGGAATTGACTCGTACATCACGTGAAAGCCGTGCAAATTTTTTTTGGTGGAGATATCCTTCATTTTTAGCTAATCCCTTAGCGTAAGATTAAAATTAAGATAGAATTAATTAGTTAGTAAATCGTTCGATATTCTAGGAATTCTAGGATAGTCAGAAGAGAGAGAGATGTTAGTAGAGCATCTAATAGTAGAAATAGAATATAATTATATTCTTCTAGTATAAAAGTAAAAATAGTCTAGATTAATCGATTCAGTTGTATTAGTTAGGAAGAAAGAGGAAAAGAGAGTTGGATTTAGGAATGTGAGTATTGAGAGGAAGGAAATTTTAGTGGAAGATAAATTTAGAATGTATGTAATTATAGACGTTAGACGTAAAAGAAATAACCATCAGTAGATCTATAACATAGACTATAATTGATAATAAAATGTGGAGAGAGAGAAGAAGATAGAAATAATAATTAATAGTAAATAATGTTAATTAAATAAATAAAAGTAAGAAGATAGAAGTAAATATTGAAGTTTATAGATTTAAGCATGCATCGACGAGTAGATATATAGATAATTATGTATGCATATATGAGCGCTAGGAGTACTCCATGAGAATATAAGAAATAGTTATATAAATATAGAATATATGAATAAAGCGCAAGAAAAGAAGAAAATGGAGAAATATTATCGGGGACATGCAGAGGATTTTTCCTGCAGACGAGAAGCCCTGAACAGATATAGAACTTTTGGAGTTGGAAATAAGAAGTAGTTTTAGACTTTCTTCGATAGTAGTCCTTCTCACACGCTATAGGCCCTGTCGGCAAGTGTTAAAATAATGTAATAATTTAATAATTTAATATAGAGATAAGTATAGAATAATAAGTTAAGAAGATTAATAATAGTAATAATAATAAGATGAAGTTAACCTAGTGTAATTGTTGCGGAATGGCCATCCTAGACAATGAAAGTAGGTAAATAAGTAAATAAATAAATAATAAATAAATAAATAGTCTATGGTTATGATTTAAAAGAATAATAGTCACGTCTTTGACATTGGAAAAAAAAAAGAAAAAGAGAGAATCACGTCACGTTAATTTTATTAAATTTAGGTATGGAGAAGAATTAAATTGTTAAATTTTTGAAAACCCGTCAGATTTTGTAAAACCATGTATAGATAGTTGTAAATATGCTAACTGTAGCCAATTGTTGATTGAGATGATACGGCAAGTCAGGCTGCCGTATTTAACGACCAAAGCCTTCAGGATTTTTAGGAAATGGAAAATCCAGCATTTTTCTGAATCGCAATCAATTTTTGTATGCAGTTAACAAGTGTTAGGTTAATAATAATTATAGGTTAAGGACAAGTAAATAGTTATAGTATTTAAATAAATATATATATATATTCGCGTGTAAATTTTGTACTTACCCATATAGTTAATCCAGTAAATAGTCCATTGTAATGTCCACATAAAGTATTATATCCATTAGAGTAAAGATCACATATTAATCAATAACTTTTCACTTGTAAATATTTAATCACTTTATAATATTTTAATTTTTAATATATCACATTTTGAATATTTTAATCATGAACGGATATGCCAGATTGGTAGAGTAATGGTCGAGTACTAGCATGAATTTTGAATGTCGGTAACACTACTGTAGTGCAAGAGATCCCGCACGCAATCCCACGAATAGAGGTCACGAATTGGAACATTTTAGTGAATTCCAATAAACATTCGACGTGGATAAAACATTCACGTACATCGTGTGACATAGTGGTTTGGTAAAATAAAGTGTTTTAAAACTAATAGTGTAATAATTGCGACGCAATATTGGAACTTGATGTTATCCAGTCAACGGTGACGCGTGAATAGAAGGCAGGAAGTTAAATTAACCTTGACAAAGCTTGATTGAAAAACTGTTGAGCTTGCAGTTACTAGGTAGCATGAAGTGTCAGGATTTCCAATGCCCTGCTACAGGATTTTCTTTCTGTTCAGATTAAATATCAGTGAATAAAAATTTTTCATGAAAATAAAACATTAATATTTTCAAGTTTTATAGTGCAAATGTGAATATGTTAATTACATATGTGCTAAATAACTATGTTACAAGTTTTGATTTTACAGTTCCATCCACAGAGAGGTGGAAAGAGACGAAGTTAAAACATTACTGATACGGCCAATAACTTCATTGGTTGGCAAGTATGGACATTCAGAGTAATGGAAGTTTTTGGTTATTTGATACTGTAAAAGCGTTGTCGCTAAGAGGAGATAACTCAAGAGTACTTGCAAATGTATGTATGCACAATCACTCTTGACAAAATGTGATGTGCAAGTAGTTCAGCAATAACTCGCTAGATGTCGCGAGGATATACTTTGCGACATTACATTTTGAAATGTCGTATTTTATAATGTTAGAAAGTAATACAAAGATTAAAAATTCGAATATATATTTTTAAATAAATGTTAGGTGAAGGAAGATTAATTAATATTTATATAATTATGTTGAATAATAATACATATCTTATTTCGTTTCAAGTTGATATTTATCTTTAATATGGTGTCAGTATATATCATGTACAGGGTGTTTATAGAAAATCGCCCTCTTACGATGTCGAATTTGGTTTGCGGAGCAACCAAGTTTTTAAGGGGGGACATGTGGAAGAACTCGATTTTCGAGAATAATAATTTGTATATTTTAGATTTATTGTTATGTTTATGTCTCGGAATCGTTAAGTAAGGTTATGGGAATTTAATGTTGAATATGTAAAGTTAATGCAAGCTGCACAATCTCGCTAATAGTTGTGTCAGCAATTCATTGTAAACAGTTGTGTATAAGAATGTCATCGTAACGTGTCTGGCAATGTAGGAAGGAAATGTTGACAATGTGTCTTTCCTCACATTAGCCAGATTCTAGAAATTGTACAAAACGTGAATTTGTGGGATTTTATGAATTTCATGAGATTACGGATGTACGGAGAATTGCTTAGAATCGGGAAGTCAGAACGTGTCGAGGGTTGCAGTTTTGAGTTTTGACACATGGAAGGAATTTGTCTCTCCATGTGAAAACGGTGTCGCACGTGCCACAGCAGACGGAAAAGCAGACGATGGTAGTTGGACCCCGCCAAACAAAACCACAGGACGAGAAGGTTTTGAGAGACAGTTGACGGAGGAGTTCCTGAGAGTTCTTAGAGAGTTCGAGAGGATCAGTTCCGCAGTTCTTGATGATTAATTCTGAGAGTTCCAAGATTGTTCATCGACTTTGAAGATACTTGGGTTCGAGTCTGGAGAACCAAGTTACATTTAATTATTCACCAGATGATAGGAGAAAATAGTACGTTGTACTTCAACATATTCTAACGACGCAGAACTTTGAGGGAGATTTACATTGAGAGGCCCATTCCTCAATGCCCACTTTCATCGTCCAACGACAAGGAGTGTCAGCTTAAGGAGCAGAGTTCAACACCAGAACGACGTGGGACAGCAACAGATTTATCCAGGTATGTGTGACTCCGAGTCAGAATTCAAAGCTCAATACTTGATCGTACTATACCTTACTGGCAAATGACTCCGAATATCCGTTATAGCAAACATTCAGAAATCTCACAGTTCATTCATCAGATTTCAGAAATACAGTGTTTTATGTTAAATGAAGTGGACGTATATTTATTTGTTTAATCCCCATATGAAAACCTCTTGCAAGTTAAGTTATAATTTACCCACTCATTCTAGATGGTGAGTGGAAGGCGCCTAGTAGCACTCATCTTTGCATCCCCAAGTAGGCACTGAGTGGCTAGGTTGTCAATATGTTCCATTAAAATAGTTTAGAAAGATCGAGCCCCTGGTGTGATGACTACAGTATTTCATGTCACGGACCTATCCCCTTCACGAAACCCTGGCTACGTGCCTGATACGAGGTAAGTTCTTAAACACGTTTGAACATTGTGTGTGCTGTTAATTTAACAATTTGCGCAAATTAGACGTACAGTGGAGAAAATTCTTATATCTTCTTTTTTTTATTTTTGTATTTTTTTTTAATATTCACTAAACTGTAGTTTTATAAAACACAATTTTAAAATATTAAGTTATTGCCCTGTCCTTTAAGAAAAAGATTTTTTTTTAAATTAAGTTACTTAACTATGCTCACGGTAGTGATCGTAATGGCAGTCATAATTTTTAACATCAATTAGAGATACATTAATCATATCTTCAGCATCAGTTTATAGTAGTTCCATTGTAGATTGGTATTCCCAGTTGAGGGTAATATGCTTCGGACTCAACTCTCAAATGTTCACTCATATACCTCGATTGTTAGGCAGTTAATCTCCAAACTGAGCAATAGCTCTGAGTTCAATGATACATTCCACGATATCATATTGAGATAAAAAAAAGAAGCAAATTAGACAGATGCTATTATATTACACATGAATGTGAGCTTCGTGATTATTGTTAACGTACGTGCTTTTTCCGTTGGAAACCCGAGGTTGCTTAATGACCGGAGTTCATGTGCTTTCAATCTCACGTTATACTATAGATCCATGTCCTATATACTCTCAATGCACAAAAGAACGCTAAACTTTAAATCATTCTTTCATTCAGAAACATTTGTTTACCATCCGTTTCCCGTTTCTAATAATTAGTAATGAAATAGAGTTTATTGACGTGTACTGTAGTACGAACAAAATACCAAATAATGGTAAATGAAGTACAAAAAAATCACCTCCAGTAATTTATACTTTCATCTTTCGGAATTTACGTTGAAGCTTGTCTTTAACTCCTTCTTTCATGAAACAAGCGAAAACACATACTGTTTTAGAAATTTACCCCCTTCATGTAGCGGACCGTCATCGTCGGGAAGAGGGTGGGGCTGAGAGGGCGGCTTCATAAGTCATTCATTTTATCACCCTTCATCCTCATATCATTGCATGCCCTCTCAGCCGCGAATACCGCTATCGGACTCGCGGGTGGTTGGTGGGAGTCGGGAAGAGGCAGGTCTAGTGGACGTCTTCCTCCACTTGGGGAGGACGTGCACCCACCCGGCCTAATGTTGTCTGCGTCCAGTGTTTGTGTTGTCCGGAGTGTTGAGTCTTTGAAAATATAGACAAAAAACAAAAAAAAAAAAAAAAAAAAAAATGAAAAACTGAAAATAGTATTAAAAAAATTTTAAAAAAATCCGCACCATTTGTTTTGTTCTTTCTGGGCTGGTGGGGGTCTATCTTTTTGTTTGCAAGGTCTCTTTTGTTTTGATTCACTTCTTGTTTCCGGGGCCACGCGTTTTTGTCGACGGAAATGGGTTTTGCACTTCCATTCCCCTTGATCGCCTCGGCTCCACGCTGATCCTAAGGTGTTGGGCGTGCTGAAGGGATTGCCAGGGGGTAGCGTTAGTTCCCCTATTAACGCCCCGGTGTGACCTCACACCCTTTTTTCGCTTTCTAAATGTTATATAAAATTCAAACTTTTATGGATGCTAAAACTATAAAATCAGATCCGGCCTCTCCCTCACGGAAGAAGCCCAAACAATGTGAAACTGAAATAGTGGAAAAGACAAGTATCGCGACCCCTGTTGTCCGATATCTCTTAATTAAAGATAAAGACGTTGATAGTGCCAATTCTGATGCAAACCGTCCGAGTGCTCTTAAGGGCTTGTCCCCTTTTGTTATTCATAAAGTTATCACCTACCATGCCGGACAGGTTAAAGATATGAAGAAGTTGCGTAATGGCACCTTATTGGTGGAAACGACAGACGAGAGGCAAACGGCGAAGCTACTTAAGTTAACATCTATTGGACCGGTGAACGTGTCTGTCGAACCACATCGTATGCTGAACGTTTCTAAAGGGGTAATATCGTGTTGGGATCTCCTCAATGCAACCGAAGAGGAAATTAAGTCGGAGTTAGCGGACCAACACGTTACCGACGTAGCTCGAATCAAAAGTAAGAAGTCAGGTGAACTCGTCGCCACCCAGTCCCTGATTCTTACTTTCAGTTTGCCCACGCTTCCAGAGTACGTCACGGCTGGATACTATCGTTTGAAAGTTCGGCCCTATATCCCTAGTCCCTTGCGCTGCTTTAAATGTCAACATTTTGGGCACACCAGCACCTCGTGTAATGCGAGTGCTGCTCTTTGTGCGATTTGTGGCCAGGGTAGTCATGGTGCGGAACCCTGCAAAGCGGCTAAGCCCTTCTGTGTCAACTGCAAGGGTGAGCATTCAGCTTGGTCTCGGGACTGTCCAGCCTTTCAGCGCGAGAAGCGTATTCGGGAACTCATGATTGTTGAGAAGATTTCTGCTGCTGATGCTAAGCTTCGTCTGAAAGAAAGCGTCCCTTCTTCGCTTTCTGTTCCCTTCGCTACTGTTGCAGCTAGTTCCCGAAAATCTGTAGCCACCCAGACTTCAGACGTTTCCACCCAGACAGACTCGGTCCCACAGAATAGTTGTGCCACGAAGCCCCGGTTGCAACGACAAGCGAACTTCCCAGATCCCCACGTGTTTATGTTAGTGGTGCTCTTCGGCGTACTCCAGCCCATCGCCGATCACCTTATATCGCCGGACTGAAACTTAGCCAACATATTCGCCGGCTGAACGAGACTGTTTTCACTCCCAAGAGAACAAAATCTACGCCAGTTCGTAAGCCTCCTGCCGTTTCTCTGAAATCTGACATGGTGGAGGACGAACTTATGGATTCCGAGTGGGCTTTTATTGAACCCCATGGGAAAGTTAGCCTCAAACGTTAATCCTTTCCAGTATGGCGCTTCTTCAGTGGAACCTCAATGGCTTCTGTGGTCACCGTGAGGAATTGATCCAACTGCTCACTGACCACTCACCTGTACTTCTCTGCTTGCAGGAAACCCATTTTAAGCCTACCCAGTCCTTTCTTCTTTCTGGGTATACTATGTATCGATGTGATAAGCCAGACGCTGCCCACGCTGCTGGCGGCGTGGCAGTCTGTGCCTCCGATTCTGTGTATTCTCAGCAAATTCACATTATATCCCACCTGCAAGCCGTTGCGGTGCGAGTACACTTTTCTCGCCCGCTTACAGTTTGCTCATTGTACGTTCCTCACTCAGAAGCCTTTACAACCACCGATCTGCTTCAGCTCTTCCATCAACTTGAGCCGCCAGTCTTGCTTGTAGGAGACCTTAATGCCTATCACCGTCTGTGGGGTTCTGTCCGCACTGACGGTCGTGGCCGCGAGGTCACCGAATTTCTTGAGGAGAGTGGCTTCTTTATCCTTAACGATGGCAGTCCTACTCATTTCTCCACTGCCCATGGCACATATTCTTGTATCGACCTCTCCATGTGCAGTGCTGGTCTCTTGACCTCATTGACCTGGAGAGTGCATCCTGATCTTTGTGGCAGTGATCACTTCCCGTTATTTGTTGAAGGTCTCCCTATTACTCTTCCTTTTCCTCTCCGCCGCTTCAATCTGAAGCGTGTTGACTGGCGTAAATTCCGTGAGCTCAGTGAGTTTCATTATTGTGCTGATCTCCCTGTAGCTGTTGTGGCTGAAGCTTTTGAGCAGACTGTTCTTGATGCTGCGCATGGTTCCATTCCAGAATGCGGTGGCGACGTTTCCCGCCGGCGTGTTCCATGGTGGTCTGCGGCACTCCGTGAGGCTATCCAGGCTCGTCGGCGCGCTCTTGCCACTTTTAATCATCATCCCACAGAAGACAATCTTCAGCAGTTCCGCATTCTACGTGTTGGTGCTCGACGTCTGGTAAAGCTCTCGAAGCGCCAAAGCTGGAAGAATTACGTTTCGTCCATCAGTAGTCGCACACCTATGTCAACTGTGTGGCGTCGGGTTCGCTCCCTAAATGGATCCGCTTCTTTACTTCTTGTTCCAGCCTTAAACGTGAAAGGTGTTCTAGAGACCAATCCCTCAGAGATCACCAATATATTGGGCCACCATTTCGCCACTATCTCTGAGTCAGATCACTACCCAGCAGCGTTTGCTCGTTCCCGTCCTCAGCTGGAGCGAAACCCGTTAAATTTCCGTACCGCCAACAGTGAGGAATATAACACTCCTTTCACGCTCGTTGAGTTCGATTCTGCTCTCCGCGAATCGCCCAATACTGCTCCCGGGCTTGACCGTGTTTCCTATGATATGTTGCGCAACGTCTCACGCGATTCTCAGCTTGCATTATTGCAGCTGTATAATCGCCTCTGGGTTGAGTTTTTTCCACCTGCTTGGTGTAAGGCCCTGGTTCTTCCCATCTTAAAGCCAGGGAAAGCCGCAACTAGCCTCACGAGCTACAGACCCATTGCTCTGACGAGCTGTGTCTGTAAGCTGCTAGAGCGAATGGTCAACAAGCGCCTGGTGTGGTATTTGGAATCGCATTCCCTTTTGAGCAAATTTCAAAGTGGATTTCGTCGTTTCCGCTCCACTACCGACAATCTTGCTTATCTTGAGGGTGAAATTCAAGACGCCTTTGTCCACGGCGAACATCTTGTAGCTATATTTTTCGACTTAGAGAAGGCGTATGACACCACATGGCGTTACGGAATCCTAAAACAATTATATGACTGGGGTCTTCGTGGGCATATGGCCCACTTTATTTCGAATTTTCTTCACGAGCGACACTTTAGAGTGCGTGTGGGCTCTACTCTTTCAGAGCGCTTTGTACAAGAAAATGGTGTTCCACAAGGCAGTGTTCTTAGTGTCACGTTGTTTGCTGTCGCAGTCAACAGCGTTCTTTCGCAGATCCAGGCTCCTGTGTTTGGTCTGCTTTATGTTGACGATCTTGTAATTTTCTGTCGCTCCCGCCACCTTCGCGGCATTACTCGACAGCTTCAACTGACTGTGAATCGTCTCGTTCGCTGGTCGAATGAGACTGAATTTCGCTTTTCCACCGAGAAATCCCAATGTGTTCACTTCTGCCGGCAGCGTACGTGCGTTGTTGACCCGGACTTGTACCTCGATGGCACCCGTTTGTCATTTGTTGATACAGTCCGTTTCTTGGGTCTGGTGTTTGACCGTCGCTTGTCGTGGGCACCACATGTACGGAATCTTAAATACTGTTGTCTTCGAGCTCTGAATCTCCGTGTCCTTTCCTACCGCACGTGGGGTGCTGATCGTACTGTTCTACTTTGTACCGTAGTCTAATTCGGTCCAAGTTAGACTATGGCTGTATTGCCTATGGCTCTGCTCGTGATTCCTTGTTGCGCCAACTTGATACAGTGCATAACCTGATTATTCGGATTGCTACTGGCGCCTACCGTACTAGTCCTATTGCAAGCCTGTACGTTGAAGCCAATGAACCTTCCCTAGCGTATCGTCGCAGGAGGCTCCTTCTTAATTATTCTGCACATGTGCGCTGTATTCCAGACCACCCTTGTGGACCACGTGTCCGTGGTGGTCGGAATTACGAGCGCTATGCTGCACGTCCTCGTTCTACACGTCCATGGTACATCCGGGCGTGTGAGAGTTTCCTTGCTGATGATTTCGTGTGGCCCTCTCTTTCTTTGGTTCAGTTTTGTGCTATTCCACCATGGCTGCTTCGTATACCTCGCTATGATACCAGTTTGTCTCTGCATTCGAAACAAGCTACTAGTTCCCAGGTGTACCAGCAGATGTTCGCCGCACTGTTAGATCAGTACCCCGATTTTAGTGTGTTGTATACGGACGGTTCTAAGGATGGTGATTCCGTAGGCTGTGCCTTTGTCACTGACGAGGGCAGGTCTGAATTCCATTTGCATCGCCTGTGTTCCGTGTTTACAGCTGAACTAATTGCACTTAACCTTGCCTTGGACCATGCTCTTTCACTTTCTTTACGTCGTGTGCTCGTTTGCACCGATTCTCAGAGGGTGGTTCTGAGTCTACAGAATGTCTTCAGTATGCACTCTCTCACTCAGGACATTCTTGTGAGATGCCATCAGTTGGAGCAGCAGGGTTGTGTCGTCGTTGTCTGCTGGGTGCCTGGTCATGTTGGCATCCGGGGAAACGAACGTGCTGACGCAGCTGCTAAGAATGCCGCCTTAGTTGGGGTTGCACTGGAGCATAGCCTTCCTTGCTCCGACCTTCAGAATCATTTCCATTCTTTGATGCGCTCTCACTGGCAAGCTGATTGGGACCAGGCCGTTGAGAATAAATTACACGCGGTTAAGCCTGTACTTGGAGAGTGGCGTACGTCATTCTGGTCCTGTCGTCGAGATGAAGTGCTCCTGGCGCGTCTGCGTATCGGACACTCTCATCTGACGCATGGCTACTTGCTTCGGAGATTGAACCGTCCGTACTGTGAGGAGTGTATTGTCCAGCTAAGTATTCAGCACATTCTTGTTGAATGTCCTGAATACTCAGCTCTCAGAGAACGTTTCGGATTGCCTTCTGTTCTTACCCGCGCTTTGGGGGATTCACGTGATATTGTTCGCCGGGTACTTGACTTTGTTACAGCTTGTGGGGTTGCTCACGTTCTCTGAGCTATTTTAATATGTTGTTGTTTTTTATTGCTGCTAAATTTTTAATTTCTGTTAGCTTTTATTGTTTCCATATATTGTTATTGTTATTTGTTTTAGCTTATTTATTATTTTATTTTCTCTTTTGATTTTCTCCTTTATTTAGCAGCACTTTTGTTTATTGCGCTTTAGTATTTTAACGTTTCTCTTTAAATCTTTTGGTCCAGAGCAACCGTATTAATCGTGACGGGGACATATAGCCTCGTTGCTGACGTCCCCATTAACCCCCATGCGTTCATTCATTCACTTAGATATTTAATCTTAGTCCAAGTAATGTATTACTCTCCATTTTCTACTAGGAAATACAGAACCGATTACATTGTCTGCTTGAATAGGAGGATTGCAACAGTTAAAATAATGTGTCTACTCCTTTGTAAACACAAGTAAGGCTCTAACTCTAAAAATTATTAATGTGTATGATTGGAATTTTTTTAAAAAATCGGTTCCCTAGTGGTGAGAAACAGAAAGAGAAAAGTTAAAAAACATGGCCCTCAGGAAAGCCCTCCTTGCGAGTGAGGCACAACTATAATCTACATGTCTCTCCTACATGCTATTAGTAATCTATAGGTAGTGTCCCGGGTGTCATGTGGTTTCTGTTTTATTAATGTTATGCTAAATCGGTTACTGTTTTGAGCAGAAATATGGGTAAACTAGGAGATAGGAAAGCGGAGAAGTTTTTATTGTTAAAATATAGAAGGGGTAAAAACTCGATACCAGAAAAATCCCCTTATCGGTCATGCTCAAGTATTTACCTGGTAAAACCACACAGGGAAGGGGTGGTAAAACCCAGGTAAAATGACTCTGTGTGAATGGGGTTGAATGTTTGTTAATGGGTAAGTGTTTTTTTTTTTTCATGCCATACATCTTCTTCGGTCATCTCTTGTTGTTCGCGCGTTGTCCTTTACTATTTAAACTATAAAGATACTAGATGTTGCTATTAGTAACATGTACTTAGAGATTACACTGTCTTACACATCTTAATGGTGAAACTAACCTTTACAAAAATTATGTAGCAATTAACCTATATTTTGCTCTTTTTTATTACTTTTAAAAGTACAATTTCAAGACATATCTTGCACACAAATGATTATTTCGCGAACTTCACTACCTGCGGTACCTAATGTGGTTTCGATCTTCTGTTAAGCTAAAGATTAACGTTTGAAACAGCCTCAGTTGTGAAAGAAAGAAAGAAAAAACTTGACATCCCAATAAACCAAGTGAATCACGGTTAACAATTTGCATATTTTTTACTGAATAGTAAATTAATTTTTAAAGTAATTATTAACATATTCTAAAACCATAAATTGCCTTTTCATGTATTTATTTTATATTCTGACTCGTATGTTTCTCAATAGTTTTTAAATTACGTTATTAAGTAAAAAGTAAATTTAAAAAAATATATATCACAGAATTTATCGTACGTCTGACGATTTTTAGATATTGGAACAGTATTTTCAAATGACCAATCTCCCAATATATTCAATTTCTAAATCGTACGTTAAAAAAAATTAAGATAAACGAACCATGTAATTCATAATAAGGGATTCAAAGTGAAGTTAATACTAATAATTATACAACCTTTCTCCTCCAATTGATTTTCTATTAAATAAATTATATTAAAAATGCTTATAATTAAAGTCACTATATATGTTTATATATGTAAATATATTATTTGCAAGTGAAAAGTACGGAAATTTATGGAAAACTGTTTGCAATTTAACTGAAGGGAGCCTAGAGACATACTAAAATTAGTGAGACCAGCAAGCTCTGAAACTCGGCACTACTTATAAAACAACAAGTATTTTTAATTGTATTTCTGAAGTTCGTAATTGCAAACAATGTTTAGACCTGTAACTTCTTTACGTACATTTTTTTAAGAAGCTTAAAATTTACATACCTCTAAATGTAATCTCAGATTAAGATCTAGTAGTTAATATTTGATTTTAGAAAGTTGGTATTTTAATCCTGAAATTTTTAATTATGGTTTTCCTATGTATGTTTATTGTTGGTGAAGACTTGTGAATGCTACTTTTTAATTCCTTATGTATGTTCTGTATTAATAATTAACTTATATATATTCCTCTTTTATTGTAATACTAGCTTTTTATGCATACTTAAACTCATTGGAAATATACTGTTTTGATATACTAAGAAGAACAAATAAAATTATTAATTCTGTAACACGATAAAAATACTAACTACTATTACATTTTCACTTCTTACATTCATATCTTTCTTCTATTTACAATCATTTTTCTTCTACATTCCAGACTACATCTAATATAATTTTTACTGCTCACCAATTACAGTTAACTTTTCACAATTACATGTTAAAAGGAAAGACTATTAGGTCGTGGCCGAACAAAAATTGAGAAATACTATTTTTGCACAGTTATATTAGTTCATAGAAGATAGTACGTTTTATTTTACAATTAATATTTAACTTGAAATGATAAAAGGAAATAAATAAAATTCCAAGCAATTGCGAAATAGCAAATACATAATACTAACCTTACTAAACATAAACTGAATTCTAGCGAAACAGTAACCCACCTGTAGAGCACCCACATCTCCTGTAAGGGATCCCTTGATTTCAGTTTGTGACAAACAACATCGGTTCAGTGGGTACTCAATGCGCTCTCCCCTTTCCTCCCTTATTCCATCACTTCTTTCAAAATCATTCACTTTCAATTCATTCATCTCCTTAAACCTAAGGAAAATAACAATGGAACTATAATCTAAACCGTAGATTTCATCCTGTTAATTACCGAACTAACTTCTTTATAGTATATGTATTTTAATGTAACTTAATTGTAAATTTTCAGTTATATTTTATAAACTTACATACATCTGCTTCATGAAATCTTCACAGTGTAACTGAAGATGGTAACAAGCAATGCATTTTAAATAATTGTATGTACACTATCATTTAAGCACGATCTTAATGTAAAAACCATTAATGTTCCAATAACTACTAACACAGTCGAATAATTTATGAATAAACTACATATTACAAATTATAATTGACATTAAAAGTTTCTGTTTGAGGGTTCATTTTCTACTAATAATAAGACGTAATAAAAATGTATTCAGGTAAGTGTTGCCGATATTATATACACATACACTTGATATATATATATATATATATATATATATATATATATATATATATATATATATATACTTAACATTAACAAGAGTCAGTTCTTACAAAATACAATATAATGAAATATTATTGTGAAGAGCTTTAAACGTTACATAGTAAAAAACATAATACTTACTATTTATAGTAACTAAAGATATTCATAGTAAATAGCAGGCAGAATTACGAAATATATATTTACCGTACAAATCGGATGACCAGAAGTAGGAGGAAAAACTGGTATTGTATGATTTGTTTTATCTTAGTAATGTAAATTTAGGAAAATGTATAATCTCCTTCGTATTTCTTTCTTTCTTTTCCAAGTATTTCAACAACTTTTATTTTAGTACTATTAAAGATTAGAAAATGAATTTTCTCAGCATTTTTAGATGAGTAACATATCTTTCAAATTACATTAATAACAAATTTGGTATAGTACAGATGTTACAATATCAGAAATTTAGACGTGTGTTTCATCCATTCCCATTGATGATATTTTATTTTAATTTTATTTTGATCGACGAAGGATGTCAGTAAAAAGCAAGGATTTCAGAGCATTCTTTTCGACGTAATTGTATATTATAAATTATGGTTTAGTCACTGAAGTTATGAAGTTGAGTAATGTTGGTACTCATCAATATGTTTTTCAAATGCATCTTAAATATTATTCACAGTATTTTACTCGTCGACACTTAAAACAACATCAAAATGATTTTTATTATTGTGATTTAAATAAATACATAACTCATTATCATTTATGTTACTCCAATATGGTACATTTTCACACCACTTATATTTATTTCCTACTTTGGAGTATAAAAGAACACGAACTCCAAGTAACGCTGAAAAAGCATGTAATTCCGCTTGTGTCCCCCATGTTCCAGATTTAGTCATTTTATTTATATCGATATCTCCATCTACATAACATTGAAATTTATCCTTGTTGATCATCATATGTTCCAAAACCGACTTTCTCATTTCTTGGTGATAATTTTCAGTACCACATACGGCGTAGCTAAATGATCTAAATAGACAATTGCCATCACCGATAGTTTCATATACTTCTTTTGGCTTTGTCAGTAATAAGTTAGGAGACTTGTTAGATGGAAAACTTTCTTTTTCAAAGTGTAATTTAAGATTACGACAAAGCCGTTTCTGGTAATCAACTTTAATTGATGAGAAGCTCATAGGTTTCCTTGCTGTTTCATAAACAAACTCAACAGAAGAACTGTCGTTACATTCTACCTGCTCAATATTCATAAATACATTTACATTACGATCTTTATGTGATTGCTTTGTTGAACGAGGCCGTTTCCGTTTCCATCTTTCCACAGCAAAATTTTCACATTTCCTATCCTTTAACCCAGTTTTCAATAACTCGAAATCATAGTTTCAGTCTACCTTCAAGACTTTTTCACAATTCCCGAATAAACCGTCCAGGCTTTCTCCAAAGTCTTAAAAGATGGTTTTACACGTAGTGAAAATAGCCCTCAACTAAAGGATTACTGGAGCGACGTTTTCCTTTCAGTTGTTTCTTTTTGCTTAATATTAACGCACCCCATAGAGGAATGAATGGCATAAAATTGTTTAATAAAATTTATGATGCTGTTCTCGAATAAAATTCATTTTGTACATTCTCATCAATATCTTTTTCGACCATTTTTTTTTTTAACTTTCTCACTTATAAGCCAAAAATGATGGTAAAAATGTGATTTTTCACGTAAAGAATTTCCTTCATATGAACTTTCCTTTCTATCTTTAAATGTTTCTGTCAATGATACGCTTTCCTCATTATTTTGTAGTCGTGTTAAAGATGAAACACACGCCTTTGTCTTGAATTTAGAGGTACTTGTGTGCATATATGTAATGCGCATGTATCACATGCATTATCAATGCACTTGAACGGGAAAAAGGTACCCAAAGCTACAATTAAGTTACTTACTACAGTCCTAAGAAACCTGCAGGAGTGTACTAAACTGCAAGATTGCTAAAAGATTTTTCAAGGTTGTTTAACGGGTTTGCATTCAAAACAGCACTATCAAAACCGGCTTCCCAGGATCTTATTAGATATGCTACTAAACTTTCGCTGTTATATGTTTTTATTACAGAATGTATCATCGCAAAGCTAAAATCTATTTCTATTAGAGGTATTTCCTTTACACACTTACTTGAATATTCCCTATATAGTTTGCGAGAAAATGAAATTTTTACTTCCCAACTTGAAATATTAGAAAATTTTCTGGTTCCCGAAATCTAACTGGAAAATTGTAATTTGTTGCTGTCTAATTTTCCTCTACAGGAGTTGCATATCTCAATGTGCAGTTAAATTTAGTGGAAATTTTTCCACCTAACATCACTATACATAATATCCAAAACTGTCCGGATTATGAAAAGTATTTTCACTTGTTTTTACATCGTGATGAAAATTTTCCGATTCATGAAAATTCCTTACATTTGTTTCTACAGAGCAACAAAACTTTCCGATTCGTAAAAAGTTGTTTTACTTTTTGCTTCAAAATGATGAAAATTTTCCGACTTATTGAAAGTTCTTTAATTTCTCCATACAAGACACAAAATATTTCGATTTACGAAACATTTTTTCACTTGTTCCTACACAGTACTGAAAATTCTGTGAACCATGAAAATTTTCGGATTTTTTTAAACGATCTTTCACTTTTTAACATTTTTAATCAATTTTATGAATATTGAGGAACTGTTACTTAATCACTGATATTTGTTAAGAACGGAAAATTTTCCGGAAAAGTATAGAAGAAAATTATCCACCTCACATCACGGCTATACAACGATGTAGAAATAAGTGGACTATGTTTTTATTAATCGGAAAATTTTCATCACTGAGAGCCGCTTTAATAAGACTATAATATAGATATTATTACTTAGCTTACAGAATGTCCACTAAGCACTCTCTCGTTCAGGACATTCTCGTGAGGTGCCATCAATTACAGCTACAGGGTTGTGTCGTCGTTGTCTGCTGGGTGCCGGGTCATGTCGGCATTCGGGGAAACGAACGTGCTGACACAGCTGCCAAGCACGCCGCCTTGGCTGGGGTTGCTTTGGAGCATAGCCTTCCGTGCTCTGATATTTGTTGTCATTTTTCCAGCTTGATGCGCACTCACTGGCAAGTAGTTTGGGACCAGGCAAATGAAAATAAACTTCACGCCGTTAAGCCCCTTCTAGGTGATTTGCGAACGTCTTGCCGCTTGAATCGTAGAGATGAAGTGCTCCTGGCGCGTATGCGTATCGGACACTCTCATCTAACGCATGGTTATCTGCTGCGTGGCATGGACCGTCCGTACTGTAAAGAGTGTATTCTCGTTGAATGTCCTGAGTACTCAGATCTCAGAGAACGTTATCGACTACCTTGTATTCTTACCCGTGCGTTGGGGGATGACAGTGATGTAGTTCGCCGGGTACTTGAGTTAGTTAAAGCTTGTGGGGTTGCTCACGTTCTCCGAGCTCTTTTAGTGTGTTCGTACTCTTTTATTGCTGCTAAATTTTTAAATTTCTGTCACGTTTTATTGTTTTCTATATATTGTTATTGTTACCTATTTTATCTTATTTTTTCTTTTAAACTCTGTTTTAGTTTTGGCTTTTCGTTTTCTCATTTAGCAGCGCTTTGGTTTCTCGACCACTATTATTTTCGACATGTTCTTATTTTGATATTCCAATTCTGAGCAACCCTGTTCATCGTGACGGGGACATATAGCCTCGTTGCTGACGTCCCCATTAACCCCCCTATTCTATCTATCTATGCATGCAGTTTGGAGTGCTGAACGATTTTTTTTTTTTGGTTTGTAATTTCGGTTCTCTCTACTTTCAAAGGCACAAACTTGCAGTAGAAGAGTCACATATTTCATATTTCTCCTTTTCATTATCTTTTGTTTCGTATTCACTCTCATGAACGTTATCCAGAGGCAGGCTTGTAAGGGTTTGAACCCTGAGATTCAGAATGTGTGCAAAATATCGGAATTGTTGATCCTCGGCATCAAACGACATCAGTTCTTGTAGTTCTTTCATGAAAGTTGTATTTGCCGCAGCGTTGTCAATCGTTATTCCTTAAATTTTTATTTCAATGTCGAATTCCAATAGATATCAGTGAAATATCTTTGAGATTGTCTTCCTGTGTAACAACCCTTAAAGCAGCAACGTTTAGTACTGTAGAACTAATTTCACTAATTGTGAATGTAATGAGCTGCAATACCGTAATATGTTTATCTTGGTACAGAGATCCAGCCATCTATTGTACATGATATTTTTGAGTTAAATTTTGCAAGGTTATTCTTTACTTTCTTTAAGTGCTTGAAATCTGTCGCTAATCAGTCATGCCTCTCTGAAAGAAATCATAAGCATACAGAACAAATGTAGGAAACGAGTGGTCTCTTATTTGTTGTAGATACTGCCATCTCAGTGAATATATAATGTTACTAGGAGAGGGAGAATGTCTGCTTTTTCTTTATATATACATTAAGAAAAATTCATCAAATGAAAGATACCTACTTCAATGTTATTGCCTGAAAGTCACAAAATTGTATCTGCTATAATCAATGACAACTCCATCTCGAATTTCTTAATATGGCAAAGGATGGGCAGAGACTTTTTTGGGAGGCGGCTAGTTTTGTGTACGAAAATTTATAGTTTTATTATGTTTAATTTACATTACAGTAATTACAGAAGGCTGTTTCAGCCGTATGGTATTGAATGGTACAGACTCGTGCACTAGGGCGTAAAACCCCGTTTCCACCAGCGATCATGTTCGATGTGAGAGCCCCGTTGGTGAACGATTGCACGACATCGTAGTTTCCACTGAAGGAGACCTCTATTGAGCACTGCCTGATCCAATTTCGCCCACTCCTTGCACACTTTCCAAAGGCCACCAAGTGTGGTGGGGCAACACTTATTGATGTTCCACTTGAGGAGGCCGGAAGCACAGAAGTCCATAGGGGATGCATCTGGTGACTTGACGGGGATGTCTCGAAATGGGATAACATTTACAGCTGTCTCTGATTCCATACGTGTCATGTAAGCCACCGTCCGTTTGGCAGTATGGCTGCTGGCCTTGTCCTGGTGGATGAACAACACTCTGTGAGTGCCATTGTCATACAAAGTCGGGGTATGTTGGCAATAGATGGGTTCCAGTACATGCTCGATATAATACGCTGCATTTACCTTGACATTTGATGACACCCGGTGTATCGGAAGCTTTCCTTTTGCACAGAAACCCGTCACTACCATAAATCCCTTTGGAAAACTCCTTGCAGGAGCGAACCCACTTTGCATGATCGGTTCCATCACTGCGGCGGTACTAAATTGCACGCATCTGCTGGGATTCTGTCAAATAGACCCATGCTTCATCTAAGGTGATGACATAACGCCATTTGTCATCTGCAAGGTAACCTTCATACAGCCTTTTGCATGCCACCCGCCGTTCTGCGATGTGCGTTGGCTTCAGAGCATAGACGCGCCGCTTGTGTGCACTTCTGGGTCCCAAATTGTCGCGTATGATTCGGTGTACAGTAGCAGTTGACCGTCCAACACGCCTCGCTATGTCAAGTTGGGTGGGTGGATTCTCCTGGGTCACAAACCGCGAACATTGGCAATGATCGTGACTGCGTTGTGGAGCCGATTGCTTCTTTTGCCCCTTTTGACGACGAATGACAATGGTTTGCTCTGGGTTTGCATAGCGATGGATGGCTGCATTAATTCCATTATCGGACACTGTGAAACGTTTCTTTCTGCACTGTGTTCTTATTCGGCTATAGCTGTAGCTTATATCAGAAAGTGCTACGATGTAGCCCTCCTAAAAAGGGTCGATTTGAACAAAATGTCTGAGCAGTTGGGAAAACATCTATTACAAAATCTTACGTATAAGACTAATCTATTCAGAGACATCATTTAGATCTCCAGAGGGTGGAATTGCCTCCCTGAGTTAGTGTTTTATATACATTTTAATCCATAAGATTACAACTAGCGTGGATCGAAAAAAACTTTTTTTTTTTTTTCGAAATCGATAACGGCTCACACGGGAAAAGTTGCCCACCCATAATAGTAGTTCACAGAATTTTCTTCACATTTTTCGAACAATGTCTTCCGGTGCCGCAATCAGCCTGAAGTTTTGGAAAAGTCAGCATAGGCAACACGTATTACACAGTATGTAGACAGTCTGTTTTATCTTTCAATACGGTTCGAAAGTAGCATATTTCTCTACGTGATCGTTCTTCAACTTTATGTGCTGTACTGATATCACCAATATGTGCAATTCTTTTCTTATTTTAACAATAAAATTGCATTTATTAACGTCAAACCTTCGAAAAGAATAGGAACGATGAATGTAAGCAAGATCAAAGCGCAAAGCATCAGCGCAAAGCGATACAGTTAGTGTTTATTTCTGGTAGTGGGCGAGTTCATGTTGAATGAATGACATGGCCGAAGGGGGGATGGGTTGCTGGGAGGGGGTGTTTTGATTTAAAACTAGTGAAATAAAATCTTTCAGTTTTACGTCCCACGTGTATGCTGGTTAGGCTAAAGGAGACGGTGATAATGATAAATGAATGAAATGGTAGAATGAAGAAAGTGGGAGGAAACGAGACAACCCCGAGAAAACCCACGAGTAAGGTGTTTGACCACACCCAAGATCGAACCAGGGACGACAAGCACCGGAGAAGAATGCTCTACCACTGAGCCACCGCGTCCCCCTGTGCTTTGCTTTAGTGTAGTGTTGCCTGCGATACGATTAACGTGTTGACTGTGGATGGAGCGGGCGTTTTTTGAGGTTAAAGTGTGTGATTCGCGTGTGCGCAGTTAGTATTCTGTGTCATACCACCATCAGGTACCGGACTTCACACCGCGACAGTTCTAATCGACTTTCTGGAGGCGAAACAAGCGGACTTTTGGACAACGGTAGCTGCGATGAAACTGCAAGCAACACATTGGCAGCCTTGTCAGTATCGAAAAACGACTTCGTAGGAAAATTTAGTGGCTCCTATTCATTGTAACGAGCTTTCACTGCGTCACTTGTTTCAACATTTGGATGGAGACACCACTGGTGCAAAGGAATACTCAGGTCCATTATTGAGTTTGTACAGTGAGTGTTTGTGAGTTTGTCCAAAATTATTGTCGCATGTCTATAAATATGTTGTTGTAGGAGTATAGTTTGATAACGAATTCGCCCGGTATTTCTTATAATGTTTATATGTGTATAATCGGCAAAGACATGTAAGTGGAAAATTCTGTCAAAAGAGCATATGTGTATAATCGGCAAAGACATATAAGTGGCAAATTTTGTCAAAAGAGCAGTAAATAAGAACAGTACAACAAAAATAAAACTTTCTTGTCCACTTAGCAACATTTCGTTGTACCACAAATAGGGTCTATACATTTTCCGATTATACACATGGTATCAGTATTAAAAGTACCCTGCAAAATCATTATCAAATTATATTCTTACAAGAAAACAGTCATAGATATGTGACAATTATTTTGGACATGAGTGTACTTTTTCTAATAGTGAATATGTACTTTTTATAATAGTTGAGGTCGTAATGAATGGAAAATTGTTATATTTGAATGAACAGAGGAAGAACGTAAATATGGTAAAATCAGTTTCAGTATTTTTTTTTTTATTATTATTTTGCTCGAGATTTCTTCGTAGTTTGTTATTATAATACTTACCAACATATCCTCATTTTATTGTCCTAACAAATCAATATATGTTGATAGTAAAGTAGTTTACATTTATGAAGCTCGTGAGCCTTCATAATTTCATATCACTCCCCCCCCCACTCCCGTTACGAAATCCTGTCTAAACGAACCAATATATGTTCCACTAAAATAGTTTAGAAAGATCGAGCCCCTGGTGTGATGACTACAGTATTTCATGTCACGGACCTATCCCCTTCACGAAATCCTGGCTACGTGCCTGATACGAGGTAAGTTCTTAAACACGTTTGAACATTATGTATGCTGTAAATTTAACAATTTGCGCAAATTAGACGTACAGTGGAGAAAATTCTTATATCTTTTTTATTTTTGTATTTTTTTTAGTATTCACTAAATTGTAGTTTTATAAAACACAATTTTAAAAGATTACATTTCTTTTTCTTAAAGGACAGGGCAATAACTTTTTTTTTAATTAAGTTACTTAACTATGCTCACGGTAGTGATCGTAATGGCATGTCATAATTTTTAACATCAATTAGAGATACATTAATCATATCTTCAGCATCAGTTTATAGTAGTTCCATTGTAGATTGGTATTCCCAGTTGAGGGTAATATGCTTCGGACTCAACTCTCAAATGTTCACTCATATACCTCGATTGTTAGGCAGTTAATCTCCAAACTGAGCAATAGCTCTGAGTTCAATGATACATTCCACGATATCATATTGAGATAAAAAAAAGAAGCAAATTAGACAGATGCTATTATATTACACATGAATGTGAGCTTCGTGATTATTGTTAACGTACGTGCTTTTTCCGTTGGAAACCCGAGGTTGCTTAATGACCGGAGTTCATGTGCTTTCAATCTCACGTTATACTATAGATCCATGTCCTATATACTCTCAATGCACAAAAGAACGCTAAACTTTAAATCATTCTTTCATTCAGAAACATTTGTTTACCATCCGTTTTCCCTTTCTAATAATTAGTAATGAAATCGAGATTTTTGACGTGTATTGCAGTACGAACAAAATACCAAATATAATGATAAATGAAGTACAAAAAGTCACCTCCAGTAATTTATACTTTCATCTTTCGGAATTTACGTTGAAGCTTGTCTTTAACTCCTTCTTTCATGTAACAAGCGAAAACACATTCTGTTTTAGATATTTAATCTTAGTCCAAGTAATGTATTACTCTCCATTTTCTACTAGGAAATACAGAACCGATTACATTGTCTGCTTGAATAGGAGGATTGCAACAGTTAAAATAATGTGTCTACTCCTTTGTAAAAACAAGTAAGGCTCTAACTCTAAAAATTAGTAATTTGTATAATTGGAATTTTTTTTAGAAAATAGTTTCCCTAGTGGTGAGAAACAGAAAGAGAAAAGTTGAAGGAAAAAAAAAAAAAACATGGCCCTTAGGAAAGCCCGCTCTGCGAATGAGGCACAATCATAATCTACATGTCTCTCCTACATGCTATTAGTAACCTATAGGTAGTGTCGCGGGTGTCATGTGGTTTCTGTTTTATTAATGTTATGCTAAATCGGTTAATGTTTTGAGCAGAAATAAGGGTAAACTAAGAGATAGGAAAGCGCGAGAAGTTTTTATTATGTTAAAATATAGAAGGAGAAAAAACTGGATACCAGAAAAATCCCCTTATCGGTCATGCTCATTCTCATACTCAAGTATTTACCTGGTAAAACCACACAGGGAAGGGGTGGTAAAACCCAGGTAAAATGACTGTGTGAATGGGGTTGAATGTTTGTTAATGGGTAAGTGTTTTTTTTTTTCATGCCATACATCTTCTTCGGTCATCTCTTGTTGTTCGCGCGTTGTCCTTTACTATTTAAACTATAAAGATACTAGATGTTGCTATTAGTAACATGTACTTAGAGATTACACTGTCTTACACATCTTAATGGTGAAACTAACCTTTACAAAAATTATGTAGCAATTAACCTATATTTTGCTCTTTTTTATTACTTTTAAAAGTACAATTTCAAGACATATCTTGCACACAAATGATTATTTCGCGAACTTCACTACCTGTGGTACCTAATGTGGTTTCGATCTTCCGTTAAGCTAAAGATTAAAGTTTGAAATAGCCTCAGTTGTGAAACAAAGAAAGAAAAAATTTGACATCCCAATAAACCAAGTGAATCACGGTTAACAAGTTGCATATTTTTTACTGAATAGTAAATTAATATTTAAAGTAATTATTAACATATTCTAAAGCCATGAATTGCCTTTTCACGTATTTATTTTATATTCTGACTCGTATGTTTCTCAATAGTTTTCAAATTACGTTATTAAGTAAAAAGTAAATTTAAAAAAATATATATCACAGAATTTATCGTTTTTCTGACGATTTTTAGATATTGGAACAGTATTTTCAAATGACCAATCTCCCAATTTATTCAATTTCTAAATAGTACGTTAAAAAAATTCTGAGAAACGAACCATATAATTCATAATAAGGGATTCAAAGTGAAGTTAAGACTAAATATTATACAACCTTTCTCCTCCAATTGATTTTCTATTAAATAAATTATATTAAAAATGCTTATAATTAAAGTCACTTTTTAATTATATATATATATATATATATATATATATATATATATATATATATATTATTTGCAAGTGAAAACTACGGAAATTTATGGAAAACTGTATGCAATTTAACTGAAGGGAGCCTAGATACATACTAAAATTAGTGAGACCAGGAAGCTATGAAACTCGGCACTACTTATAAAACAACAAGTATTTTTAATTGTATTTCTGAAGTTCGTAATTGCAAACAATATTTAGACCTGTAACTTCTTTACGTACATTTTTTTAAGAAGCTTAAAATTTGCATACCTCTAAATGTAATCTCAGATTAAGATCTAGTAGTTAATATTTGATTTTAGAAAGTTGGTATTTTAATCCTGAAATTTTTAATTATGGTTTTCCTATGTATGTTTATTGTTGGTGAAGACTTGTGAATGTTACTTTTTAATTCCTTATGTATGTTCTATATTAATAATTAACTTATATATATTCCTCTCTTATTGTAATACTAGCTTTTTTATGCATACATAAACTCATTGGAAATATGCTGTTTTGATATACTAAGAAGAACAAATAAAATTATTAATTCTGTAACACGATAAAAATACTAACTACTATTACATTTTCACTTCTTACATTCATATCTTTCTTCTATTTACAATCATTTTTCTTCTACATTCCAGACTACATCTAATATAATTTTTACTGCTCACCAATTACAGTTAACTTTTCACAATTACATGTTAAAAGGAAAGACTATTGGGTCGTGGCCGAACAAAGATTGAGAAACACTATTTTTGCACAATTATATTAGTTCATAGAAGATAGTACGTTTTATTTTACAATTAATATTTAACTCGAAATGATAAAGGAAATAAATAAAATTCCAAGCAATTGAGAAATAGAAATACATAATACTAACCTTACTAAACATAAACTGAATTCTAGCAAAACAGTAACCCACCTGTAGAGCACCCACATCTCCTGTGAGGGATCCCTTGATTTTAGTTTGTGACAAACAACATCGGCTCAGTGGGTACTCAATGCGTTCTCCCCTTTCCTCCCTTATTCCATCACTTCTTTCAAAATCATTCACTTTTAATTCATTCATCTCCTTAAACCTAAGGAAAATAACAATGGAACCATAATCTAAACCGTAGATTTCATCCTGTTAATTACCGAACTAACTTCTTTATAGTATATGTATTTTAATGTAACTTAATTGTAAATTTTCAGTTATATTTTATAAACTTACATACATCTGCTTCATGAAATCTTCACAGTGTAACTGAAGATGGTAACAAGCAATGCATTTTGAATAATTGTATGTACACTATCATTTAAGCACGATCTTAATGTAAAAACTATTAATGTTCCGATAACTACTAACACTGTCTAATGATTTATGAATAAACTACATATTACAAATTATAATTGACATTAAAAGTTTCTGTTTGAGGGTTCATTTTCTACTAATAATAAGACGTAATAAAAATGTATTCAGGTAAGTGTTGTCGATATTATATACACATACACTTGATTATATATATATATATACACTTAACATTAACAAGAGTCAGTTCTTACAAAATACAATATAATGAAATATTATTGTGAAGAGCTTTAAACGTTACATAGTAAAAAACATAATACTTACTATTTATAGTAACTAAAGTTATTCATAGTAAATAGCAGGCAGAATTACGAAATATATATTTACTGTCGAAATCGGATGACCAGAAGTAGGAGGAAAAACTGGTATTGTATGATTTGTTTTATCTTAGTAATATAAATTTAGGAAAATGTTTAATCTGCTTCGTATTTCTTTCTTTCTTTTCCAAGTATTTCAACAACTTTTATTTTAGTACTATTAAAGATTAGAAAATGAATTTTCTCAGCATTTTTAGATGAGTAACATATCTTTCAAATTACATTAATAACAAATTTGGTATAGTACAGATGTTACAATATCAGAAATTTAGACGTGTGTTTCATCTATTCCCATTGACGATATTTTATTTTAATCAACGAAGGATGTCAGTAAAAAGCAAGGATTTCAGAGCATTCCTTTCGACATAATTGTATATTATGAATTATGTTTTAGTCACTGAAGTTACGAAGTTGAGTAATGTTGGTACTCATCAATATGTTTTTCAAATGCATCTTAAATATTATTCACAGTATTTTACTCGTCGACACTTAAAACAACATCAAAATGATTATTATTCTTATGATTTAAATAAATACATAACTCATTATCATTTATGTTACTCCAATATGGTACATTTTCACACCACTTATATGTATTTCCTACTTTGGAGTATAAAAGAACACAAAGTCCAAGCAACGCTGAAAAAGCATGTAATTCCGCTTGTGTTCCCCATGTTCCAGATTTAGTCATTTTATTTATACGATGATCGATATCTCCATCTACAGAACATTGAAATTTATCCTTGTTGACCGACTTGTCCATTCCAAAACCGACTTTCTCATTTCTTGGTGATAATTTTCAGTACCACATACGGCGTAGCTAAATGATCTAAATAGACAATTGCCATCACCGATAGTTTCATATACTTCTTTTGGCTTTGTCAGTAATAAGTTAGGAGACTTGTTAGATGGAAAACTTTCTTTTTCAAAGTGTAATTTAAGATTACGACAAAGCCGTTTCTGGTAATCAACTTTAATTGATGAGAAGCTCATAGGTTTCCTTGCTGTTTCATAAACAAACTCAACAGAAGAACTGTCGTTACATTCTTCCTGTTCTAGCTGCTCAATATTCATAAATACATTTACATTACGATCTTTATGTGATTGCTTTGTTGAACGAGGCCGTTTCCGTTTTCATCTTTCCACAGCAAAATTTTCACATTTCCTATCCTTTAACCCAGTTTTCAATAACTCGAAATCATAGTTTCAGTCTATCTTCAAGACTTTTCCACAATTCCCGAATAAACCGTCCAGGCTTTCTCCAAAGTCTTGACTGCAAAAAATGGTTTTACACGTAGTGAAAGTAGCCCTCAACTAAAGAATTACTGGAGCGACGTTTTCCTTTCAGTTGTTTCTTTTTGCTTAATATTAACGCACCCCATAGAGAAATAAATGGCATAAAATTGTTTAATAAAATTTATGATGCTGTTCTCGAATAAAATTCATTTTGTACATTCTCATCAATATCTTTTTCGACCATTTTTTAACTTTCTCACTTATAAGGGAAAGGTGATTTTTCACGTAAAGAATTTCCTTCATATGAACTTTCTATCTTTAAATGTTTCTGTCAATGAAACGCTTTCCTCATTATTTTGTAGTCGTGTTAAAGATGAAACGCACGCCTTTGTCTTGTATTTTGAATGCAAAACCGTTAAACAACCTTGAAAAATCTTTTAGCAATCTTGCAGTTTAGTACACTCCTGCAGGTTTCTTAGGACTGTAGTAAGTAACTTAATTGTAGCTTTGGGTACCTTTTTCCTGTTCAAGTGCATTGATAATGCATGTGATACATGCGCATTACATATATGCACACAAGTACCTCTAAATTCAGCACTATCAAAACAGGCTTCCCAGGATCTTATTAGATATGCTACTAAACTTTCGCTGTTATATGTTTTTATTACAGAATGTATCATCGCAAAGCTAAAATCTATTTCTATTAGAGGTATTTCCTTTACACACTTACTTGAATATTCCCTATATAGTTTGCGAGAAAATGAAATCTTTACTTCCCAACTTGAAATATTAGAAAATTTTCTGGTTCCCGAAATCTAACGGGAAAATTATGATTTGTTGCTGTCTAATTTTCCTCTACAGGAGTTGCATATCTCAATGTGCAGTTAAATTTAGTGGAAAATTTTCCACCTAACATCACTATACATAATATCCAAAACTGTCCGGATTATGAAAAGTGTTTTCACTTGTTTCTACATCGTGATGAAAATTTTCCGATTCATGAAAATTCCTTTCATTTGTTTCTACAGAGCAATAAAACTTTCCGATTCGTAAAAAGTTGTTTTACTTTTTGCTTCAAAATGATGAAAATTTTCCGACTTATAGAAAGTTCTTTAATTTCTCCATACAAGACAGAAAATATTTCGATTTATGAAACATTTTTTCACGTGTTTCTACACAGTACTGAAAATTCTGTAAACCATGAAAATTTTCGGATTCTTTAAACGATCTTTCACTTTTTAACATTGTTAATCAATTTTATGAATATTGAGGAACAGTTACTTAATCACTGATATTTGTTAAGAACGGAAAATTTTCCGGAAAAATATAGAAGAAAATTATCCACCTCACACCACGGCTATACAACGATGTAGAAATAAGTGGACTATGTTTTTATTAATCGGAAAATTTTCATCACTGAGAGCCGCTTCAATAACACTATTGTGGAAGTACTCGATTTTCGAGGATAATAAGTTGTATATTTTGATTTTATTTTTATGTTTATGTTGCGGAATTGTTAATAAGGTTATGGGAATTTAATGTTGTAAATGTGAAGTAAATGCAAGCTGCACAGTCTGGTTAACGTTTGTGTCAGCAAGTTATTGTAAACACTTGTGTATAAGAATGTCATCGTTAAGAGTCTGGCAATGTAGGAAGGAAATGTTGACAATGTGTCTTTCCTCACATTAGCCAGATTCTAGAAATTGTATAAACTGAATCTGTAGGATTTTATGAATTTCATGAGATTACGGATGTACGGAGAATTGCTTAGAACCGGGAAATCAGAGCGTGTCGAGGATTGCAATTTTGAGTTTTGACACATGGAAGGAATTTGTCTCTCCATGTGAAAACGGTGTTACACGTGCCGCAGCAGACGAAAAAGCAGACGATGGTAGTTGAACCCCGCCAAACAAAACCGGAGGACGAGAAGGTTTTGGGAGAAGTTCTTGACAGTTCACGAACAGTTCTTGGAGGAGTTCTTGGAGAGTTTGCCGAGTTACGACAGCGAATAATTCTTAGAAGTCCATGATCAATTTACCGTGATCATTCTTGGGTTCGATTTTGGAGAATCGAGTTTCATTCGAATATCAGCCAGATGACAAGAGAAGACAGTACGTTGTACTTCAACATATTCTAACGACGCAGAACTTAGGCAGAGATTTGCATTGAGAGGAGCCATTCCTCAATGCCCATTTTCGTCGTCCACCAACAAGGAATTTCAGCTTAAGGAGCAGAGTTCAACACCAGAACGACGAGGGAATACACCAGTTTAATCCAGGTATGTGTGGCACCGAGTCAGAATTCAAAGCTCAATACTTGATCGTTCTGTACCTGTCTGGCAAATGAATCCGAATATCCGTTATAGCTAACATTCATAGATCTTACAGTTCATTCATAAGATTACCGAAATACAGTGTTTTATTTTAAATGAAGTGGACGTATCTTTATTTGTCTAATCCCCAAATGAGAAACCTCTCGCAAGTTAATTTTATAGTTTGTCCCACTCATTCTAGATGGTGAGTGGTAGGCGCCTAGTAGCACTCAATTTGCATCCCCAATTAGGCACTGAGTGGCTAGGTTGTCATGGTGGAGATGCTGTGAGTCATTTTGACTAGTATAACGATCCTAGTAATTAGACAACATGGTAGGAGATGCTGTGTTTCGATTCTAGCTTTGTGAATAATTAAAATTTAAAGAAGTTTAAATGATTTTATATTACGTAACGAAAACCCACCCTTCCCACCCTCTCTACGATGAAGTGTAATTTTAAGTATTGTAATCGTATTTTCTCGAATTAGGTTAAGGTATTAAGTTATGATGTGTAATTGATATAGTGAATTTAAGGTTTTGCAATAAAGAAAAATTTATCCGATTCTTCCGACAAGTGGATTAAGTAGCTCGAATATACGTATTATAATAATAAATAAGTTTAAATAAGTTATAAGTAAATGAGTAACGAAAGTATTCGTACAAGAGCACAAAAAGCGGCAAAAGGAGTGCAGGTCGGTAGCTTGTTTAATATTGCAAGTTCAAGTAATAAAAAGCAAGAAAGTCCGAAACCAAATTTGAAATTAGGACCCGTCGAGAATTTTCCGTCCAGTCCTATAGCAAAATCGTATACGGAAGAGTTTACATCAATCTTTCCATTTGAAAGTAACGTAATTAGTAATAAGCAGTCGAGTAGTACAAAAGAAGATAAAATGGCGACAGGTGTAACATTTTATTCCGATGTAAACAAACTTCCGAAGTTTGACTTGAAGACAGATAGCGATATAATAGGTTTCTTTGATGAGTTTGACGACGCGTGTCAAATGACAGGCGTGAGTGAGGAAAAGAGAAAAGAGCTATTACCTAGTGTATTCAAAGGTAATGGTAGACAGTGGATGAAGGTGTTTTTAAAGAGAAGGAATGTTAGTGAAACTAGTTATAAGCAACTACAGAAAAGCATAATCGAAGAGTTCACACGTACTAATGTGACATTAGATATAGAGGATCGTATAAGAGAAAGGTTGCATCTCGAGGATGAGCCTATAATAAATTATGTGTATGATATGCTTGTTTTGTGCGAAAGATTAGACGCCAACATGAATGACAAAAAGAAAATAGGAATAATTTTAGGTGGTCTTCAACCGTATTTCATGGAACGTGTAGGTACAAATTCATATTCGACAATTGATAAATTTGTAGAGGATCTTCAAAAAGTAGAGAAGAATAAGTGCAAAGTAGAGAAGCGCGTTAAACGGGAAAACGGAAAGGTTACTGTTAAAGACCTGTTAAAGAAGATGAGAGAGCAAGTAGAAGAGGAAGATAGCGATGTAGAAATTGATAAGTTGTTGTTAAAGAAAGAGATTAAAAGTAAGGAAGACGTGAAAGTTAAGCAGGAACCAACGAGTATTACTCAATTGAGTGAGCTAGAAAAGAAAATAGAGAATTTACAGTTGACATTAGCTGCGAATTTTCAAGACCGAAATAGTAGAGACGATAAAAATGGTAGTGATTCGAAGCAATATAGGAACAATAGTAATAATTTTAGAGGAAATAGAAGTTTTCGGAATGGAGGACGAAATTTTTACAAGAATAATGGAAATAGGAATGGGAATAGGAATAGTAATAATAATTATATTAGGAATAGAGGATCTAACGGATATAATAATGGAAGAGGATTTCGAAATAATTGGCGTAATAATAGAGGCGGAAGGAAGACAAGTTTTTGGCAACAGAGAGGAAATAGTTGTTGTGCGAATGGTGTTAATAGGCCAACATGGTGCCAAAATCATAGCCAAATAAATAGTCCCGTACAGTATGTTCCGGTAGTACCGAACCAGATAAATGGTACAACTTATTACCAGGCTACAACTTCAAATAATTTAAACTAGGTCAAACTGTAAATGACAGAGGCACATTTACAGGTAGTAAATTAAAAGTTAGAGAAATAGTAGCCTCTACGTTAACTGATAATAATATGCTCTATGTTCCGATAGAAGTAGATGGTAGAAATCATAAGGCTTTAATTGATACAGGATCGCAGATATCCATTGTAAACGAAAAGCTAGTCCCACCTAGTGCGAAAGTAATCCCTAGACCAACGAGGATTCGTGGAATAACACAGAATGTGTTAGTAGTGAACAAGATCGCTGTGATTAGATTTAAAATGGCCGGACAGACATTTCATTTGGAATTTCGCGTAGTAAAGGATTTTCCGTATCAAGTTTTGATCGGGAATGATTTTCTACAGAGTCAAAATTGCCAAATAAATTACGGTCAGAATAAATTGACATTGCAGAGATTTGGAAAGCCAAGATTAAGGAAAAGGGAAGAACAGGAATCTGTAACTGTGTCTGATAATGCGGCGTTAGGAATAAAACATTGTATTCGACCAAGATGGGTATTAGGTCATAAGGTACGGTTGTTACCTAGGTCTAAGACTACGGTAGAAGTGAATTTGGTTAGTTCCTGGAATAACAGGGAATACTTGTTGGAACCAGATAGGAAGATAGAAGCCCAATACAATGTGTTGATTCCGCGTGCACTTTTATCGACTGAAAATAACAAGATAGAGATTATTAATCCATCTAATAGAGCAATTTTATTGAGACCGAATATAACATTAGGAAAAGCTGAAGAATGTGTGGATGAAGAACAATTGAAGAATGAAGGATTATCAACCGAAGATATTGATAGCATTTTAAGATCTCGTAGAAATTTTGATAAATCTAGATTGAAATTCGGGAAGGAAACGAAACCGGAAATTAGGGATAGAATTGAGAGTTTGTGCTATGATTTTGCGGATGTTTTTGCATGGCAGGATGACGAATTAGGCCAAGTAAAACATTTTGAGCATCACATTGAGTTAGAAACAAAGGTACCATTTAGACGTCACCAATATCCGATTCCCATAGCGTTAAGAGATAAGGTTAAGGAACAAGTTAACATTTTGTTGAGACAAGGAATAATTGAAGAAAGTTCAAGTGCTTACAACTCTCCGATGTTGTTTATACAGAAACCGTCAGGGGGTATTCGTGCAGTTTTGGACTGCCGTTTTTTGAACAAATGCGTCAAACTGCATAGCATTGCGCTGCCCCCGATCCATCAAATTTTAACGTGTATGGGAGGACACAAATATTTTAGTATTTTGGACGTAAAATCGGCTTATCATCAAGTGCCTATTTCTGAGGAGTCACGGGAGTATACTTCATTCAATATACCAGGCGTAGGAGCTTATCAGTATCGTGTTCTTCCTATGGGATACTTACAATCGCCCGCCATATATACCAAGATAATGCCGATGACCCTGGCAAATGTAAATCCAGAGTCAGTTTCCTATTATATGGATGACGTATTTCTATATACGAATAATCAGGAGAAAATGGTAGATGTACTTCAGTCTGTTTTCAAAAGATTGAGACATTATGGACTCAAACTATCTGTTGAAAAATGTCAATTCATAGAAAGGAAAATTATGGCTCTGGGACATATTGTAAGTGATGCGGGATACGAGGTTAGCCCGAAGATAGTCCAGGCGATAAAAGCATGTAAGGCCCCGAATAATGTAAAGCAGTTAAAATCTTTTCTTGGTTTAACTAATTATGTTCGAAAATTCTGTAAGGACTATGCCAAAATCACATCAGCGTTTCAACCAATTTTGAAAAAGGGTCATAAGTTCGAATGGAATGAATCATACCAGCAGGCGTTCGATCAATTAAAATCTGCACTAATGAATGCACCATTACTAGCTCCATTTAGGGAAGACTTAGACACGAGAGTGTACACAGACGCATCGACTAGTTCGATTGGTGGAGTATTAATGCAAAAACAGGCTAATGGTGAATGGACGCCAGTAGCGTATTACAGTCGCGTGTTACGTCCACAAGAGAAGACCAGACACATAGTGGAATTAGAGATATTAGCAGTGATAAGTTCTTTAAGAGCATTTAATTATTACTTGTTCAATAAAGAATTTGAGCTGTACACCGATTGTAAGGCAATTAAGTATTTGCAAACGTCACCTAAATTAGCTCCGAAATTAGTAAGATGGAGTTTGGACTTAGCCCAATATAAGTACACACCGGTGCATTGTCCTGGAGAAAAGAATCCTAGTGATATTTTGTCCAGGAACACAGACATTGAACCAACGGTAGATGATGTTGAGTTAGAAACGTTGAAGGTGAATTCCGAAGATCTCCAAGTTAATTTGACTTTTGATAATGATATTGACGTTGGCGACTTACAGAGAAAAGACTCATTTTTCGGACCGATCATGCATGCAATAGAACACCCAGAGGATGCTGATGTAAAAGCTGAGAAGCAGGCCCGATGGTATACAGTAAAGGACGATAGGCTTTATAGAACACAAAGAATGGCAGGTGGTACAAAATTATTATTATGTATTCCTTATGCGTTAAGAGAACAAGTATTCAAGAATCTACATTGTTCAGTATACGGTGGCGGACATTTTTCGTACACGAAATGCTATAGACGTGCTTTAAAATTAATATACTTTCCAAACATGAAGAAATTCTTCATGGAGAAGATAGGAGAATGCATAAGTTGCCAGATACAAAAAAGGAAGACAGGAAGAGTACCATTTCATGCGCACACGTACCCCTCTTATGCTCCATTTCAGTCAGTTGTGATGGATGAGGTTGGACCTTTTAAATTGTCTCGTAACAATAGAAATAAGTACATTCTAGTGTTTGTTGATAATGCAACTAGATTTGTTCTCGCTAGAGCGGTACCCGCAGTAACGGCAGAGATCGTTGCGCAGGTAATTTTCGAAGATCTGATTACGAAACATGGAGTTCCATCTCAGCTCCATCTGGACAGGCTATCATCTCATCGTAGCCGAATAGTGGAAGAAATGGCTGAGAAATTTGGAATGCAATTGCATTTTGCGAATACTAGCGCCCATTATTCTATAGGAAGTGCGGAAAGGGCCATTGGCTCATTGCAACAAGTAATGAAGCATTACATTGACAAGGATTTTTCAAACTGGGACGAGATCTTGCCAAGTTTGATATTTACTATTAATACGCAAGTGCATGATGGTACTGGTTTTTCACCATACTATCTTTTGCATGGAGTCGAACCAAGAACGTTTCTTGAGCAGGACCTAGACATTCCTTGCGAATACGTCGACAATGAGGTGAGACTTCAGAGCATAAAAGAGGCACGCCAGCTAGCGTACAAAAATTTGCAGAGAAGATTTAGATCTCAGAAGAAGCAAATAGAGAAAAAGTTTGATCAACCGAGTTTTGAAATTGGTCAGAAAGTGTTAATAAGGGAAATGCCGAGAGCAGGTTTGCCCGCATGTTTTGGTAACCATTACAACACTAAAGGGGTAATAGTGGACAAAATAAACAATAATTCATACAAGGTACAGTATGAAACGAAAAATGGTGAAGAGTGATACTATAGACTTAAGACGTTTAAAATTATTTGTAGAAAGTAAAAATGGTGAAAGGTATGGTGAGACAGAGCAAACATCAGATGGTGATGAATAAAATTTCGATTTGGTGAAAAAAAAAAGAGTTTAACATAGGGTCTAATGTAACTATGGTACAAATTGGGTCTACCGATGAAGTGTCAGAAAGGGGGCACTTTCTCAACCAAACCCTAATCCCGAGATTGGAGGAAATGCTAATCTCCATCAGGAAATTTCCCGAATCGATAGACACTTTTTGAATTATAGTTACTAGAATTGTGAATAAATAATAAATATATGGAATGTAAAATTAAAAGTATTGATTAAAATCAGTTGATACCTAGAAAATAAAATAAAGATAAAATACATAGGAATAAATAAATTGTTGATAGTAGGCTAAAGTACTAATAAATAAATAAATAATCAGTAACAGGAAATTAATATTAGGTTTTACTAATTCCAGAATTTTATTCAAGATTGAAAAGGAAACATTAGAATATGGAAACAACAATGTGGGTGATCTATATAAAATTGATAGTTATGGTTCATGTTGCGAAGTCAGATGATCATCATCAAGTAACTATGAAGGACGTAGGGATAGCCCTAACACAAGATTCATTGGCAGTTCATGCATCAAATATGGTATATACAACAATTCGATTACATGTTAACTTTCACGAAGCTGTGCCAATGCACAAAGTGTGTAGCGAATCATATGATATTCTGGAGGAATACGCAGAAAGGGAAAGACAATTTAGACTTAATATAATAAATTCAATACCATGTCAGTTCGTATTCATAAATGGTAGTTCTAAATGTATGGAATCAGCAAGGACTAAACGTTCAATTTGGTCTATGCTATTAGGATTTGGGTCTATAGGATTGTCAACCTATAACCTAATACACACACAACAGTTGTCGACCTCAATTCAAAAATTGTCCGAACACGAAAATGTATTGGCTGAGATTCATAAATTAAAATTATCGCATAATGAAGAAATTTCAATAATGCATGGTGTGGTAGTTAAGGTACATCATGTTCTTCAGAATGTAAGGAGTAAACTGCAAGAGATGTATTGCTACTTGCAGCAAGCTCAAAGGAAAATTTTGACTAATCTATTTTCTCATTTAGCTAGAGAAAGAGTGACTAAAATATTCAACGACATACTTAGCAACCAATTATCTTATCATATTTTGTCAAACTTAGATGTGAATAAATTTATAAATAGTCATGATATTTTGAAGTATTCAATTTATCGTTCTGATATAGGAATGTTTTATCGAGTATCGTCGATTTATTTAATGAAATATGACTATAATGAAAACAACATCGACTTATTATTAAAAACGCCAATTGTTTACGAAAATACAGTTTCGAAGATGTTTAATGTAATTTCTATGGGTTATCTGACTAACAACTTTAGAACGTACTATAAGTTACCGGAAGTGGTATACTTAGCCAATGGAATATATCACACACTCGATTGATCGAAATGTGAATTCAAGAGTTTCTTGTATTTTTGCGAGCAGATATCATTGGATGATGCTGCTAAATGCTTGAATAATATTGTGTTCAATGGGTCGTTAAGTGGTTGCGAACAACAAACAGAGAAATACCTAGGCAAGGTAGTGTACAGATATACTCATGCTGGAGTATTATACTCGTCATTGGTAAAAGGATATGTCACTAAGCTAGGTAAACATCATGAAGTAACATCGACGAAGGTGGATTATGGGAACAATTGCTCATACTTCATTGAATACGATTCATTTGATAACCTAATTTTTGGAGAATTGGCGATTCCAACTAGAAAAGTAATAAGTGTAAACAATAAGCATTTAAGTTTGATAGGGAATTGGACGCTAAAGCAACTAAATTTTAGTATACACCATGAGGAACTCAACAATCTAGCTGAAAATTTATTAAAACTGAAAGTGGATACCACTGTACCACTACTAATAGTTAGGACGAATTACATAATGTACGTAATAGCAGGAATTATAGTTGTATTAATTATTTCAGTCATAGCATTAATAACGTTGTATTGCAGACTGTATAAATCGATAAGAAAATATAAAGTAGAAAATAGTGAACCATAATAATCATAATAATAATAATAATAATAACAATAATAATAATAATATTATTTAGGATCATATTGTATAAAATTGTTTGTAGTCCATGAACTACTGTGGGAAAAAAAAAGTCTAGAAAAGGTTGTAAACCAGATCGTAAACGTTGGAATTAATTATTGGTAATTTTGGAAATTTTGAAAAAAAAAACTAGGAAATTGAATGTAAACAAACATGGAGATATGTCAAAGTGTATTCAGTTCATGCATTCCATACTCACCAAACAGCCATCACCAATAGTAAACACCATCACCATATGAAGGTATAAAGTTATGTAAACAAAGTCTATAGTCTATGATAGTCCATAATAGTTATCTACCCAAACCGGATAGGTTGTATTGTAATACGGTGTACCAAACGATGTCCCATTTCCGTATAAAGTGTGAACAAAATGAAGAAAATTGTGAAATAAGGATAGAAATAGATGAGAAATAGGTTACCTAGATGAATCTAGGATAGTGACATCAATCATCAATAGATAAAGTCTAAAAACATTCAAACATTCAAGAAGGGATAAGGAAAATAAATGTAGAAAGTAATAATATTAGTAATAACAACTCTAAAAATAGTTAAAAATAGATAAGAATAGACGAACTAGTAATAGGTTACTATTATAGTAATAGTAGATAGTATATATGTATAAATATTACAAGTTGTTTTAGAAAATAGTGAATAACGAATTTTATATTGTAAGAAAATGATGAATTAAAAGGTTAAAAGAAGCAAATAAGCATAGATAAAGCTAGAAATAATTCACAAATAGTGTTAAAGAATGTTTAGTGTATGTAGTAATAACGTATTTATTCATTATTTTTAAAGTCCGAAAGTTTTTGTAAGTTTTAGAAAAGAAAAGAAAAGAAAATAATGTATTTTATTAGAATTAGTAATAATCAATCAATATTGATTGAAAAGAATCATTAAGAGCATTAATTTTATTGTGGAACGTAATTGGTAAACGATATGAGCAAGGCTCACATCTTATTTTGTATGGGTTTGCGTTAAACAACAGTAATACTCTGAGCAGCTGGAGGAGAGAATGAGAAATGAGACCTGCGCGAGAGAGTAACTCCGCGCGAGGCTACGCTAATCTCCACTCCAGGCCCCGAGCACATGGTAATCTCGAATGGTTCCGAGTGAACTCGAGTGGACACGAACGGGATTCGCTTCGTTCAGCCCCGTTGAAGCGCCCGCAGCTTCAATTTCCATCCTACTTCAAGCGTAAAATCATATAATATATTTTTAGAAATTCAAGAAAAATTAGTATTTAATAAAATTATTCATATTTAACCACGGAAATGATTAAAATAAGGTTTAAACTACATAAATACGTACGAAATAAGTAATAAAAGCTTAAATATAGAGAGATATAGTGAGTATAATTTAATGCTATATTTATGATAGAAAAGAGTAAAAACATGAGTTTTTAAGTGTGAAATATAGTCTCCAAGTTATGGTTTGACAGACTTCACACATAGCTAAAGTTTCAATGGTCATGCACAAAGATTACTAGGAAAGTAACAAGGGTGCTCGACACAGAAAGAACAAAATAAGACTGCTTCAAAAATACGCGATTTTAGAACGCAATAAGTGAAGGCAGACACAAGATAGATGTTTTAATAAGTTAATTAACTATAATAAATGTACTTTTCTACGAATTTTAAGCAGGCCTATCCCGACTTTATCTATTTCTCGTCTATTTCAGATAATATCCGAAAGCGAAGGAAATGGACATCAATACAATATTATTATTAATATCAGCGTTAGTTTTAGGAAGTGTATTAGTAGTAATAGTAATTATAACATGTTATATTTTGTTAAAATTAAATACGATAGAGAGAAAATACGAAAATAGTGTAAGAAATAGTAGAAATAATGTAAGATCAAGCATAGATGTAGAAGTAAATGGTAGAGATGAGTCTGAGACTTACGCAGTTTCCCACGTATCACCAATTTATGCCACTATTTTTAATAAGAGCAAATCTACACTAAAAACTATTCCACAAAGCACTGAAATCACTATTTTTAAGAATTTGCCAGATGGTAGTATAGTAGATTTTAGTAAGAGCACTGAAACTGAACGGAAACACACACAATTACACCACATCACCACAGAAGATGAGAAAGACACTAATACATCAATGGGACACTGTAAATTCACGAAAACCGACGTTTTCAACGATGATTCCGACAAACACGGGAAAACTGAGTGCCCGGAAAAGATGAAAAGTGAATTCTTTTGTCCGTGTGACATAGTGGTTTTGTAAAATAAAGTGTTTTAAAACTAATAATGTAATAAGTGCGACGAAATATTAGCACTCGATGTTATCCAGTCAACGGTGACGCGTGAATAGAAGGCAGGAAGTTGAATTAACCTTGACAAAGCTTGATTGAAAAACTGATGAGCTTGCAGTAACTATGCTGAAGGTACATTCAGGATTTCCAATGCCCTGCGTTAGGATTTTCTTTCTGTTCAGATTAAAATCTCAGTGAATAAAATTTTCATGAAAATAAAACATTAATATGTTCAAGTTTTACAGTGCGGTTGTGAATATGTTAATTAACTATGTTCTAAAAACTATGTTACAAGTTTTGTTTTAGATTTCCATTCACAGAGAGGTGGAAATAAATGAAGTTAAAACATTACTGATACGGCCAATAAATTTATTGGTTGGCACGTATGGACAGTCAGAGTAATGGAAGTTTTTAGTAATACGACACTATAAAAGCGTTGTCGCTAAGAGGAGATAACTCAAGAGTACTTGCAAACTAATATATATGTATTCATGCACAATCACTCTTGACAAAACGTGATGTGCAAGTATTTCAGCAAAAACTCGCTAGATGTCGCGAGGATATACTTTGCTACATCACATTTCAAATATTGTATTTTATAATTTTAGGAAGTAAGAGAAAAATTAAATTTAAAAAAAATTCAAAGATATATATATTATGAATACATGTTAGGTGAAGGAATATCGATTACTATTTATATAATTTATTTTGCATAATAATACATATTTTATTTCATTTCAAGTTTATATTTATCTTTACTATGGTGTTAGTATATATCATGTACAGGGTGTTTATAGAAAATCGCCCTCTTACGATGTCGAATTTGGTTTGCGGAGCAACCAATTTTTTAAGGGGGGACATGTGGAAGTACTCGATTTTCGAGGATAATAAGTTGTATATTTTGATTTTATTTTTATGTTTATGTTGCGGAATTGTTAATAAGGTTATGGGAATTTAATGTTGTAAATGTGAAGTAAATGCAAGCTGCACAGTCTGGTTAACGTTTGTGTCAGCAAGTTATTGTAAACACTTGTGTATAAGAATGTCATCGTTAAGAGTCTGGCAATGTAGGAAGGAAATGTTGACAATGTGTCTTTCCTCACATTAGCCAGATTCTAGAAATTGTATAAACTGAATCTGTAGGATTTTATGAATTTCATGAGATTACGGATGTACGGAGAATTGCTTAGAACCGGGAAATCAGAGCGTGTCGAGGATTGCAATTTTGAGTTTTGACACATGGAAGGAATTTGTCTCTCCATGTGAAAACGGTGTTACACGTGCCGCAGCAGACGAAAAAGCAGACGATGGTAGTTGAACCCCGCCAAACAAAACCGGAGGACGAGAAGGTTTTGGGAGAAGTTCTTGACAGTTCACGAACAGTTCTTGGAGGAGTTCTTGGAGAGTTTGCCGAGTTACGACAGCGAATAATTCTTAGAAGTCCATGATCAATTTACCGTGATCATTCTTGGGTTCGATTTTGGAGAATCGAGTTTCATTCGAATATCAGCCAGATGACAAGAGAAGACAGTACGTTGTACTTCAACATATTCTAACGACGCAGAACTTAGGCAGAGATTTGCATTGAGAGGAGCCATTCCTCAATGCCCATTTTCGTCGTCCACCAACAAGGAATTTCAGCTTAAGGAGCAGAGTTCAACACCAGAACGACGAGGGAATACACCAGTTTAATCCAGGTATGTGTGGCACCGAGTCAGAATTCAAAGCTCAATACTTGATCGTTCTGTACCTGTCTGGCAAATGAATCCGAATATCCGTTATAGCTAACATTCATAGATCTTACAGTTCATTCATAAGATTACCGAAATACAGTGTTTTATTTTAAATGAAGTGGACGTATCTTTATTTGTCTAATCCCCAAATGAGAAACCTCTCGCAAGTTAATTTTATAGTTTGTCCCACTCATTCTAGATGGTGAGTGGTAGGCGCCTAGTAGCACTCAATTTGCATCCCCAATTAGGCACTGAGTGGCTAGGTTGTCACTATAATATAGATATGAAGGTATATATCTGTAGATTGAATGTTACCAAGATGATTATGTTCCGAGGGGGGTAACTCGTGATATATGACGAAATATGGGAGAATATGTAAAATTTTGAATTTTCGTTTTCATTGATTAATTAATTAGTGATAAACTGACAGCCGCTTCAACAAGACTATAATATAGATATGAAGGTATATATCTGTAGATTCAATGATACCTAGATGATTATGTTCCGAGGGGGGTAACTGGTGAAATATGGGAGAATATGTAAAATCTTGAATTTTCGTTCTAATTGATTAATTAATTAATAATAAACTGAGAGCCGCTTCAATAAGACTATAATATGGATATGAAGGTATATATCTGTAGATTGAACGATACCAAGATGATTATGTTCCGAAGGGGGTAACTCGTGATATGACAAAATGTGGGAGAATATGTAAAATTTTGAATTTTCGTTTTAATTGATTAATTAATTAGTGATAAATTGAAAGCCGCTTCAACAAGACAATAATATAGATATATGAAGGTATATATCTGTAGATTGAATGATACCAAGATTATTGTGTTCCGAGGGGGTAACTCGTGATACATGAGCTGATATGGGAAAATATGTAAAATTTTGACTTTTCGTTTTAATTGATTAATTAATTAGTGATAAAATGAAAGCCGCTTCAACAAGACAATAATATAGATATCAAGGTATATATCTGTAGATTGAATGATACCAAGATGATTGTGTTCCGAGGGGGGTAACTCGTGATATATGATACAATAATCGAAAAGATGGTAAATTTTGACTTTTCGTTTTAATTGATTAATTAATTATTGATAACGTGAAGGCCGCTTTAGCACGACTATAATATAAATATGGTGGTGTATATTAGAATATAAATTACTAGCGCGTTCTAATTGATTTGAAAGAGTTACAGGGTATATGTATAATTGTCTTTGAATACACTGGCAACCCTGATATTTTTCTGTTGTTTAGGTAGGAGATATCTGCCAGGATAACCGCTGTGTTGAACTGCTGCTTGTTCCTTGAAAGTTGTGACTTGCATAGAGGCACTGTTTATCTCGTTGTAAAGTACCAGAGCATTGACCAAGCTTGTGGAGGTTAAAAATTCAACCATTAGCTTTCTATACCACTTAACAGATCTTCTCAAACTGGTTGAATATGACGCCATTTGATCAGAAAGATCAATAAAGAATTTCCCATTGTTGTAGTCTACAACTGCAGCAGGCTCACGAACTGCTTCTCGTTTTTTTAGTAACAATCACACACGAATCATCATGTTTTGTGCTGATCATTAGAACGTCTCGTTTGTCCTTCCATTTCAAAACCAAAACATTGGTGTTACTCGTCTTTGTTGAGCTTTGCATTAGTCACCTCCGGTGGATTTCCCTTACGATTTTTTCGCAGCGTACCAACTAAGTAAGTAGATCTTGCCTTCAATGAGTGTGCTAGAGATACACTGCTGTACCAATTATCGCAGTACACCGTCCTTCCAAGATCTAGCAAGGGTTCAACGAGTTCCATGACAATTTTCTCAGAAACACTGCATTCCTGGCTTGCTTCTTGCCCAGCATAAACATTTAGGGACCATGTGTATCCCGATTTTACACACAATTTAAACACTTGATCCCATATTTGTGTCGTTTATTGGGAATGTACTGTCCAAAAGAAAGCCGCCCTCGAAACGGAATATTAGTTTCATCAATGCACAGCTCCTCTCCAGGGGTGTAAGCATTATGGAACTTTGCAAGAAGTAAATCTAACAATGGGGTTATTTTATGTAGACAATCACCTTGTGCGGCTATCTCATTGTTGGAACAGTGAAACATACGCAATAAAAGTTCAAATCTGTTACGGGACATACACTTGTTTACTTCGTTTCTGTAAAGTGTGCACTTGGACCAGTAATCCGCGATTTTCGGCATCTTGACCAAACTCATCCACATTACAGATCCTAAAAATGTTTCCATCTCATTTCAATTACAGTCTGTCCACTGATTTAGCTGCGAACCTTTTCCTCTTTTGGACGCAGACTTTGCCAATGTTTGGTGGGCATACCTATTTGTTTCAGTGACAAGTAGATCCATCACTTCTTTGTCTACAAACTGCTTATAAAGATCATATGGTGTGACACCCTGCAAGTTATTTCGCATGTTAGGATTTACACCAACTTGATTAACACCCACAAAAGGAAACTGGTTTGTTACTTTCGCTACAGGTTTCCATATAAGATTCTTGAAATCAACATCCTTATTGTTAGATTGTGGTCCAGCTGAAGTACTAGGGTCACTATCCGTATCATTTGAAAGATGTTCATCACTTTCTACTTCCATTTCTGTGACCTCCGAATCAGATGATATGTTACTCATTTTCGAAACACTACTTGTTCTTTGCGGTCCAGAGAAAATATCAGGTTCACAGCTTGCATCACTTGAATCACGTTCACAACTTGCAACTTCCATTTCTGTTCCATCAGAATCAGCTGATGGTTTATATGATGAGTCACTCATGTCAGAGAAACTATTGGCATCACTCACACTGCTCAGCATTACACGAACTTTCTCTTCGTCTATCATTTTTATTGTAGCAGCCAACGCTCCCACCAAGCTTCTGCAACAAACACGTTCTGAGAACGGGAAATCAGTAGAGATACTGCGCTGCCACCTGGTGGCTAATTATATAACTTTCGTTTGAAGCCCACATACGTACCTCACGGCCTGTAGTGAAAAACTTACTGAGGAGCCATGAGGTCTATGTGGGCCTCGCCTACCCTGAGCAACAGGTTCGTTTCTGATTAAAAAAAAAGTACACCTAAAGCATAAGTGATGTTAAAAGATTGCATTTCAGGATAAAACATTTAATGGCTCTGGGGGGTCGGGATCGAATTTTGGCCTTGGCAGTCAACGTGATAAACTTATCATTATAATGAATAATTATTTTGAATATTTTTTATCGTGCATCAGAGGTAAAAATATCACACTTACTATTCCAAAGTTATCGTGACTCATAAATGTTTCAAGAAAGTTTTATCACTTCTAGCCAATAGAACACATGTTCATAAATAAAGGTATAAATTAATGACACCAAAATGTTAAGTATGAAAACTGTTTGGACATGAACTAATAATTTGTTATAAGGAGATAGGTGTCTACTGAATATGTGTTATAATTATTCCTTAAAAGAAAATATGCAACAGTATTTATAAAGAGCTATGATTTCGTTGCATCGTCAATCTCCTTATTCTATTAAAGATTGAAAAATAACAAAAAGAAATCTTAGAGCATTAGTTTTCTCGTTTTTGATGCAGCAAATCGTAGCACAAGCTCGTGTAAATTCAGCTTCTTGGTTATATTTGTATTATAACTTAACAGAACAACGCTCATGACGCATCGATAACCTCTCAGAACGTAAATTTCCTGTGAGCCGAGAGAAACAGCCTTCTACTGTTACACGGAATTGTTATTGCAGCATCGATTAATAGGCTCACGCCAGGAAATGTAGCATCACAGGTTTCAAGGCAATTTGCTAATTCCACTAACAACTCTCTTTTGAATCAAGGAGTTGGCCAAACGAAGTGCAACCTTTAAGTTTTCCAACTTCTTTTGGTAGTCTGCGTCGTGACAAGATGTAGTATAGTGGTTCTAGAGTCTAAACGGATTCTAGTTGTAATAAATCTTTACAAGCTCCCTTTATTACCATGTAGTCACTTTCCTGAAATATGCTCTTCCGTTCAGCAGAGCAGTGTCAACGAAATCATTATATAGGCGCTGGTATTTTGTTTCGTCCTCATTCCTAATCTCCAGTCTAACACCACTTGCATCTACAATACTGTTCCTGAATATTTCAGGGAATTTCCATCGTCGTTTAAGGGGGGCTCTTCATTTAATTTACAAGTTGATTTAGCGCCATCGAAAATACTTTTGTACACTGTGTTGCTTCTCATTTCGGTTAATTGACCTTCAACACAGTCAAGGAGTTTCGGAGCTGCCTTGATGTCCAGAACTTTCTGTTGAAAATAAGTCACTGGTTTCAAATATGTAAGAACGTTCGCCCCGGCTTCCGTAAGAAAAAAATAAAAAATAAAACTAGTTACTTGAGACAGTAATCCGATGGCTTCAGTTTTAAGGTGGCCAAATTGTTCTGACAGTCATGACTGGCTAATTGACTTAAGAGTCATAACGATTACGTCTCTCTCTCTCTCTCTGAATGAATTACACTAGCAGAATCCAAATGACCTTTCCAGCTCTGAGGCAAGACACACTTCAATAAAGCACCCTCATTAATTTGTGTTACTCGGGCTTTTCTGGAAAGCACATTCAGTTGTTTATATACGTCAAAATATTCTTTCACTTCCTGAATACAGTAAATTGCACACATAATGATCAAGTGCAACTGATGATTAAAACAGTGCACGAACAACACATTTCTTCCCAGTAGCTTTACGTCAGTGCCTGAACTATGACGGAGGCTCAATCATAGAATTGTGCGATTATATTTTAAAGATGGACCTGTATGCTTTCTAATCCTTTAACAATCACAGAAGATACTGTACTTGCGTCTTGTGCTTGAAGGTTTAAGATACCAACATATATCTCGTTTGGCTTCTTCTTCACTACATATCTCAAAGCAGTGGACAGATCTTCAACTTCCTGTTTGTTCCTAGTTTGTCAGCTAATAACGCTGCGCACGCACTTATATTTACGTCTTACGACAGTTTCTTGCATTATATGAAAGATTTCGGTTTGAATACCAGTAGCTGTATATTTCGCGTTCTGTGGAACAGTTTTGGAAATATCTTGTAACCGTTGATCTTTTCTTAGGGGAAATTGAAATATAACTTAAGAACAATCCGCTTACGTCTATTCTTGGTTGTAAATTTTCATTATCATCGCCTCTAAGGAACAAATCGTCAACAACTAAGAATTAAATGACTTAGGCAATTGATTTTACATAGTACCTGTGGTTTTCCACAACATCAGTACATATTTGGTTTTGAATGGTTTGAGTTATATGTTCTCTCTTAGTCTGTCCTACGTAGCGGGCCATCGTAATTTTGTGAGCCTGCGATAGAGCGTGTTTTGAAAAGCCTTTTCCTTTCTCTGTCGCATGTTTCCAGTTATTAAAACCAGCACTTACAAACGATAGATCAGAACTCACAATTGGAAATTCGCGACTTGGAAAACAGAATGCAGAGTCAGTGCTAACCATTCCCACATCTTAAATGATGCTTACTAGAATTTTCCAGTATGACCCCTAAGTTTCGTTCCTGGGTAAGTTAATTAAAAATAAACTTGTTGAGGCTTCTTATCTCCTAAATCTGATGGAGCTGTTAATGAAGACAGACCTGCCCCTTTCATCAACAACTTTTTCCGTGTTATTTTGGGAGTACTACTAACAGATGAAAGGCTGGATCCAACTTTTTCACTACCAATATCTCCGTCACCGGAAGAGATTCTGATTATTGGTTTTAGGAAGGCCATTATTGACTTCTGCTTTGGGGCAATTTTACAGATTGATCTTCGAAATTCTATGATTTGAAATGACGGAAATGAAACGCTATAATACATACTTTATAGGCTGGTAACGGATTAATTAATTACCTAAGAATGTGTTGATCTGGATTTAGTAAAATGAGTGTAAGTTTAGTGTTAGTGTTGCGGGAATGCAGCCAGTAGTCTAACCCTATTTAATCCTTGGGGTTTTAGTAACAAAGTAGATATGTTCTTTCTATTTTCAGTTGCATATACAGTGACAATAAATTTCAATTCCTGTAATCGGAATTGATTGCAGATTTCTGATCTATTCAGTATACAGTGGTAGCAACCACGTGCTTGAAGAAAACGTTGACCATTGTACAAAGAAATGGAACAAAAGGAAACTAATGGAAGCAATTTCTTTGTACAAGGGTCAATATTTTCTAATAGTAATATATTTTGAATGGGGGGTCAGAAATATACAATTGTCATCCCCTCTAAACGAAGGGGTAAGGTTAATGGCAAATATCTATAAACATTAAGATCAAGGACGAGAGATGATCTACTCTGGAATAACGATATTAAACTTTGCGTAGCCTCTTGTATAGGGTTAACTCCCGAAGTTTTTCGTTCGTTTTTATCAATAATTTGAAAATTTACCTAGAAGAAATGGATAATTTGATTGCTTCTGTGCTTGATAACATTTAAGTAAAGCGTAATTTATGTATAATATCTTTTGGTATGTGGTTATAAACATGGAGCTAATTTACAAGTAGAGGGAACTACTTGGCTCTAGATTATACCAAGGTTGGATTGTGGATAATTTTCGAGTAAACATGGCTGCATGTGTAGAGGGTCTTTGCGCTGGATGGTAATTGACTGTACTAACGTTTGTAAAGCAATACGTTGATAATGAGGTTAATCTTCTGAGTATGTTTAAAATTCGCCGTTTAGTAAATCAAAGAACAAAGACCCCAACAACCATTCACAATTTTGTGCTTGAGATAAGAGGGCTCTACTAACCTAAGTAACCTAGGAGTGTGTCATCCCGCCTTACCCTGGCTGCTCCCTTCACTCGCATCTCCCTCAGCTCCGCGCTCGCTATTACCCACCCACAACTGCGTTCCGTGCGGCTCGCCAGTCTCACTTGTGGGTTAAGATTAGATTGTCATATATAATTGTGATCCCTCCCCCATGCCCCGCCACCATGTATTGCAAGTAATACAAATCTCATAAGAAAGAGTAACCAAATGCTTGTTCTTTCTTTCTATTTTTAACGCTCATTGTTCTTTTTCTCATTTCTTTTTGTTTCATACTTCCTTAATTTTTTTCATTTCTGGACACCCCCTTGTTGTGTTTGAAAGTTGAAGGGTGGGAAGAGATCACAAGTGTTCTCCCGTTTCCTCAACCCTTATCATTGCAGTTAAACGGTTTCCTTTTGCTTCCGCCAAGAGACTCTTGCTACTGCCTTCCGAGCAGGGGAGAACACTGACCTTCAAGAAAAAATTCGTCACATAGAACTAAAGCAAGGAAAAAAAATCTCCCACGTCGGACATTAGTATCAGTTATAAAAAGAAATAACCAAACCTGAAAAGTGCCAAATATTTCCTAAGATGCATATGGGTCAATCCATGCAAAGTGATCGAGAAAAAAGAAAAATTGCCGCTCGACCATTTCTAGTGCTTTCAAACGGGTCGGGATGACCAGACTCGGGTCGGGTCGAGTCACTGGGGTGGGGTCATCGGGTCGGGTCGATTTACAACCCGCCCCGACCCGTTGAGAGCACTAGTTACAAGTTGCCGGAAAGGAAGTAGTAAAACAAGATAACTACCGAGCTCCTTTGTGGCTAAGTGGTTAGCGTACGCGCCTTTGGCTTGGGAGACCCTGGTTCGATTCCCGGCGGGAGCTCATGTGGTTCGGATTCCACGTTAATCAGTAGGTCCACGTCTCATATAGCCTCGCTGCTGAACGGGACGTAAAACTCAAAATCACCTCACCTCAAGATAACTACCATTTTCGGACTCTTTCGAGAAAAGTATATTGTGCTATGTTGTAGGTCTATTATGTGCTTATTTATGAAAGAGTATAAATAAAGTCGTTGCAGCAATTTTCCAGGAAATAGTTCGCAAAATGTATCATTATTATTAAACAATCTGTTTCTGAAAATATACCAGATAAATATACGAGTTAGAAACATACTTTCCCTGGATTTTCACATACATCTTAAAAGATTATGAAGAAAAAAAGAAAGTTAATTACAATTAGTTATGCAAATATTACATCACAAAATTTCTTGAACTTCCTTTCTTAAACCTATGAACTGTATTTTTCGAATATAACACTGCTTTCTTATATTCGTCATTCACGATACTTAACACCAAAAAGAAGTTTTATATTTTCAGGTAGAGAAAGCCGTTAGCATTAAAGTAACATGAAATGGAACACAGCTCAAATCAAACAGGAAAATACTACATGTCAAATCAATTTATATATTTCTTACTCAGTATTTACATAATTTTATAAAGTATTCTTCTTTAAATTACATTCTAGAATTTTAAATTCTATTTCTCTCCTCCACTCAAACACAAGTTTCTCTTTGTCATTCTGCAGCGCCAGCTCTTCTCTCTCAGCTTTTGCCGTAGCAAATCTTAACAATTGTTGAGCTTCTAAAAGTCTCAACTCATCTATGTCTTTTTGTCGGCTACCACTCTGCACAATTTCTGGAATTCTCTGATTGCATTCTTATTTCAGAAGCTAAAATTTTATCCCCTTTGAGCGGGGTGTCACACGTCCTTGGGATGTACATTTTGGGGGTGTCTGTGTCGAAGTACTACAATCAATTCCTGTGAAATATACAAAATAAAATTGGCAATTAATTTAATCATGATGAACGATATAAATAATTTCATGGAGTCCTCTAATTTTTAATTTAAAGTAATGAACCATATTACAAAATCGAGTAAAACATCCTAATTCATTGTTGAATTTATAGGCAGAATCCAACGTATACAAAAAAGTTACAGAAAATACGCAAAGAATTTTCTTCCGTTAATAATAAAACCTAGTTTTAATTTTCTGTGAAGTAAGAAAATAAATAAGCGATCGTTTAAAACCTTACGATAACGTAACAGTTGAATATTCTCCAGTATCGGTGTCTAACAGACTTCGAAAATCAATTGAACATAAAAACTGTTTGTCAAGTGCAAAGGAATAAAGAAAAGCAACAACCCCTTTAAAGGTTTCTCGCAACTACGTAATTTTAAGCAGTATTGCCAACTTTAACAACAATAATAATATCTCCGGAAGGGCTGAAAAACAAAATTCTTGTAAACGGCATTATGATCTCTACATTTTGGAAAGAATCTAGGTAATCTGGTGTTACACCAATCTCAACACTTTTTCGAAATGAGCTCTTCGAAAAACGTCAAATTTTTAATTCCTCTTAACTTTGTTTCTGTGTATTAGAAATACGTCATACACTGATCATAGTACTGTACACTAAAATACTTTCGATGTGCGCTGTCCGATCCGTATCACCTACGTCGTTACTGTTGGAGAGGCCTCCGAAATTGGTTTCCTTTTTGAATTTTTGTGATACTGTAGCATCCTTAGTCATTTTATGCCCATCACTATTTGCAATATCTTTTAAAACAGTATCTTCTACATAATCTTCCCCTTCAATGCAATCATTGTCCTGCGTTTTATCTGCAATAGCATCAGAATCAATCATGTTTGGGGCGTAATATCCAATATACGGTACTATTAGATCGATTTCCGTTTTTTCTGGTGGTGGAGGACATGAAGGAGCACCACCAGTCCCCATCCTGTAAGCCTGCACTTCGGTCTTTTTCCCGCCTGCGCTTCGCCTTCCCAGCACTTTCTAAGCTGTTTGGTGGTACGCTATAAAAATAAATACATAAATTACTCAAGAATATAAATTCTGTGCTATTTCCTTCATTGTAACACCCATTATTCTTTTAAGCAATATAAATTTAAAATACAGGGTGAGCCAAAAGTCTTACGACAGTTGCACACATTTTAAAATATACAACAGACAAGAATGAAATTTCACTAGACATGTTGTAAGTAAGGGGGAAAATTCACAGACCATACCGCATATGCGCGGCCATTTTGATATCCGCCATCTTTGATTGAATTTCTTTCAAATGGGAAGGGGTACGTATAACACATCATCTAGCACCAGAATTTTCTCAGAAATTCAGGTATGTGGTTGTCTTTTGTCTATTTCCAACAATTTTTAAGGTATTCAATATTTTGTTTCCTTTTTTTCTCGTTTCAGGTTTACTAATTGAAGATTGCCCGACACGAAAGTTGATCGCATAGAGATTGTTCTGATGTCGAACGAACGAAATGTGAGAGTCATCGGACAGGATTTCAACCATCGTTATTCTGAGATATTCATTCAACACAGTTGCCACCCCCTCCTATCCAAATTCAGGGATACAGGAACTGTTGAAGAGAGGCCCCGGATGGCTAGATCTAAAACTGCTACTGACGAAGCAACAACAATAGCCGTGTTAGCGCCCTTTCACGAAAGTCCTCAAAGGGGTACAAGCCATGTATTCATGGAAAATGGTGTGAGTCATACATCCATGAAGGGAAACTTAAAAATCAAACAAGTGACATCTGTACAAACTGCAATTAATGCAGCATCTTACTGAAGATGACCCTGATCGTCGAGTACAATTTGCAGAGTGGGTCACGTAACAAATCCAAGAAACACTGGGTTTCTCAAATCAGACACTTTCTTTGACGAAACCATTGTTTACGTCAATGGCGAAATTAATAAGCAAAACCGGCGATATTGGTGTGATGTCAATTCGCATTGGACTGATCCCAGCAGAATGGCAGAACACTAAATACGATGGTATGGTGTGGAATTTGAGGAACGAGCATTATAGAGCCCTTCTTCATTGAGAAGGCTCTAACTGGGGATGGTTATCTCCTATTACTGCAAAAGAATGTGCTTCCGTCACTGTTATCCGAGGACGGTAGTTTTTACCACATTCTTTCAACAAGACGGGACTCCGCCTCATTATGGAATACATGTTAGGGCTTATCTGGATCAGCAATTTCCAGGGGAGTGGATTGGACACTGAGGAAGACTCGAGTGGCCCCTACGATCGCCTGATGTTACGCCTTTTAATTTTCATCTATGGGGCCACGTGAAGGCGACGATTTTCTCAGTGCAGATACGGGATATTGAGCACCTGAAGAGTCGAATCCGTGAAGCCTCTATCCAGCCTGAAACGTTGTCCAAGAGTTCATGCAGAGTTGGAGCACAGATTAACATTGGCAACTGAACAGCATGGGCGGCATGTAAAACATTGGAACGGCGTTTTTCATCAAATATCTGAAAAACCGTTTGCACCGATTCTCAGAGCGTGGTTCTGAGTATACAGAATGCCTTCAGTATGCACTTTCTCGTGCAGGACATTCTTGTGAGATGCCATCAATTGCAGCAACAGGGTTGTGTCGTCGTTGTCTGCTGGGTGCCGGGTCATGTCGGCATCCGGGGAAACGAACTTGCTGATACAGCTGCCAAGAACGCCGCCTTGGCCGGGGCTGCACTGAAGCATAGCCTTCCTTGCTCCGATCTTCGTTCCTATTTTCACATTTTGAGGCGAGTGTCGTATGTCCTCGTCCCATCGTCGTCGAGATGAAGTGCTCCTGGAGCGTTTGCGTATCGAACACTCTCATCTGACGCACAGTTAACCGTCCATATTGTGAAGAGTGTATAGTCCCCCTCAGTATTCAGCACATTCTTGTGGAATGTCCTGAATACTCAGATCTCAGAGAACGTTACGGACTGCCTTGTGAACTTACCCGTGCTTTGGGGGATGATAGTGATGTTGTTGGCCGGGTGCTTGAGTTCGTGCATGCTATTGGCGTTGCTCACGTTTTCTGAGCTGTTTTTAGTCTGTTGGCATTGTTTTATTGCTGCTAGATTTTAAATTTTCTCACATGTTTTAAGTTTATTTTTGTATATTGATATTGTTATTCTTTTTCTATTCATTTAGCAGCACTATCGTTCCATTGCACTGTCTTCGTTTTTGCCTGTGATTCATTTTTAATCTTGCAGTCCTGAGCAACGTTATTGATCGTGACGGGGACATATAGCCTCGTTGCTGACGTCCCCATTAACCCCCATTCATTCATTCATTCATTCTTTGCCTTACTTGTTCGTGGTACTCCTGTGATCCAGATGCTATACAACTTATACAGCGGAATGCACAGTTTGCATCAACAATGTTTCAATTACATTTTTAGGATCCATCATTTTTTTTTTTTAAAGATGCAGTTATGTTAACTGTGCTTTCTTTTATGAAAGGTATTCCCAGTATATTACAAGTTTTCTCTTGCCAATCTTTATCAACTGGTTAAAACACTTTATCGTTTGAAGTTTGACTGTTGACTTCGGGTTTTTCTTCTTGACCAAACCTCTTGAACTAAATGCTCACTTTGTTTGTCCTTTTTTATTTTGTTATCACATCGTACCATATAACCTTCTTGTTTTCCCTTGGATGCTTGTCCAGAGAATCGTAATTAGTCTTCCCGGTTTTCTCCATAACTTTCCTTTCAAAAGATGATTTTTAGTGTATTGGAATGTCCTTCAACCAGAGCATTTCTGCTTCTTACCTTTCCTTTTAATGATGTTTTCCGCGTCAAAATTAATGCGCCCCATAAAGGGATGTACGGCATGAAATAGTACAATAATATATTACCTGCACGCTCGGAATAAAAGGGATTATTTTGTAGTCCCGTCAGATCGACATTCTTAAGGCTAGTAAAAACTCGCTCTCACACTACAAAAAAATGACGATAAAACGGAGAACTTTCTCTGAGGAGATTACCTCCTTCATGCCTTAAATATTTATTTGTGCGATCTGATGTAAATTCAATGTTTTTGTCAAGTGATCTTTTAGCCAACACAACTTTGGGGTTCACTTTTTTTTTTTTTTTTTGAATAGAGTAACCAGCAGGATATTTGGTACGAGTACGTTGCTTCAGTCAGTGATCTTGACTCTTGAAGTAGTCGAATGATTTTTCGACATGCTATTTGTGTTCTCTTTTCTACATCTTTTCCGCAGATGTGAGTAAGAACCGCGTGAGACAAATGCGAATTGCGTATATGAATGCAAGACCCTTGAAAATTTTAATTACGAAAGCACTCAATCCACCTTGTTTCTAAATATGATATTATGTTCTCACCATTAAATCCCTTTAGAACACTATGAATCATAGCGAAACTAAAATCAACTTCTATTAAACTAATATCGGACTTGGAATACGTCTTATAATGCCTGTTTATATTGGAAAAGAAATGTGACAAAGAGGGAACAGAATGATCAGCAGATAGCATTTCAGCCAAAAGTTTTGGTAATTCTTTTTCAACTGGTAAGGAGCGACATAATAATATATTCTTTTACCACTGTACCAATTAGGTCTACGACAGATAAATCCAGTTGAGTCTATGAACAGAGCCTTCCTTTTACACAATTGTGCAAATATTTTAAATTGTTGTTCTGAATATAGGTGAACTCGAAAGGGAATATAAAGAATTTCATGAATATACTGAATTCCATCATTTATTAACTTTTTCTTGTTTCGGTTATATCTGTGAAGACATCCGTATGGTAATTGTCTGATTTCATCATCTTGTGCTTATTTTTTTTTTTTTTTTTAACAACCGACTTGGAAGGATAGGGTGTTAAATTTCCTGCTCCTATTGCTTCCCGTGGACCGTTACGCATAAGTTCTCTATTTCTTGTTGGTGTTTCTACTTCCGATTGCTGTGCAATATCTTTTCGAAAATCACCCCTTGCAAATCGTCGGAATACAAGTTCTCTTCATAATTGTAATTCCCAAACGCAAACACTTGAATTGTGGGCTCTGAATATTCAGGATCATTTTTAATTATGAATTGATATTTTTTAATTTCGGTTGGAGACACCTTGAAAATGCTCGTAAAAATAATGCTTTTTTATATCACCGCTGTAACATCTGTGATACAAAAACTTTAGTGGACGTCTTTTATTGAATTTGTAGAATTCTTCATAAAAAATTTCATACACCCCTCTTCTTAATTTTAAACGATGTCCGTCCAAAACCGGTCTTATAGACTGCCAAATTTCACGGTTTAAAACAAAAGAATATTATTTGAATTACTAAAACAATTGTCACATGAAAGCTTTTTGATATTCAGTGTTAGACCACCTTGATTTTTAGCACATATCCAAGTGTCAGTGTCATCCTTTTCTGGAGTAGTTTCACCTGCATTTTTTAATGAGTTGCTTGATAGGAACAAAGAATGACTACTTTTCCTGGCTGTCCAGCCTCTTGGCGAAGATAATGTTTTCTTTTTTTTTTTTATAGGAAGTCAGGGACGCCGTTTCCACGCGTTCCCCACTTTTACTCCTGCCTTTCAAATCGATAAATTACATCGGGATGAACAAAATGAAATGATCGATGATGAATCGTAATTCGTAGGTTTCGAGAAAATCGAGAGATGAATTTTTAGGGTGTTAAAATATAAGAAAATTTGAACCCTTCCTTAAGTAGCAGATTGTACCTAGTGTGTCTGATTCATCGTGGCCGTGACGCACATACTTGCAAGAACTGAAACTGCTTCAAATCTAAATTAAAAGGAAAAATGCTTAAAGTAATATAACTTGCATATCTATAAAAGCTGCTTTTTCTAATATTACGTATCATCTATTGGGATTAAGTCTATAGCACATACATTGTTCGCGTATGATTTAATGGTTCTTTCTTTTGATCTGCGATGTCCAAAAGTTTGTACACAAAAACCATCGATCCGATTCATCTCTAAGTCTGTTACGATGTTTTCTAATAGCAACAGAAGCTTTTGAAATGAATGTGTCACCAGACACTGAAGTGGCAGAAATTAAAAAGATATCACTTGCTATTTTGGCTAGAATAACAAATTTGTCTAGATTTCTCTCCAGCACTGAAAAAAAATCCTCATGACTAGAAACCCGAAGTAGATTGAAGTACTCATCAAACTCTCTTCTAGTTAGGGAACTAATTGAACAGGTGGAAGAGGAGGCATACAATAAAATTCAAGATGTCTTCATTAGAGGTGCATTACTCTTCCTGGAATTTAAATGGAATAATTTGTGGCTCCTTGCTGAGAATATTTATAAATTTCCTCGAACTTTGTACATTTCCTTTCGTCATCTCCTTTCCCAAGCTAGTGAGGTAAAATGTTTCCACTTTGTCCCTTGGATCCAGGACTAGGGCTACTCAGTCTTACGGTAATGCTTTGGCATTTTACTAGGGAATGCTTGGAAGACAAATATAAAATTTTCGTCCATTTCGCTTCTTTTTCTTTTGTTGTTGTTGTCTAGCTTTGTAATTGTATTTTCAATCTTGTCGAGCAGTAGATTCACTGATACTACGACCATCGGAAAAGTCGCATTGCTCTCTTTGCTGAGTTTCATGCTCGCTGCTTGAAGCTGAAGAGAAATTTTTAGATATTGTCAATTTATTTTAGGGAAATATAAAAATCAGATAATGTGAGGATAGAATTACACAGAATATTAATCCCAGCTTTCAATTTTATGGCTACTCCTAGCATTTCATGCGTAGAGTTCAATCTTGTAGGGCAATCTGACACAGGACTCAAGGTTGTGACTTGTGCAATATGGAGTGCTGAACGATTTTTTTTTGTAATTTCGGTTCTCTCTACTTTCAAAGGCACAAACTTGCAGTAGAAGAGTCACATATTTCATATTTCTTTTTTTAACTATCTTTTGTTTCATATTCACTCTCATGAACGTTATCCAGAGGCAGACTTGTAAGGGCTTGAACCCTGAGATTCAGAATGTGTGCAAAATATGGGAATTGTTGATCCTGGGCATCAAACGACATTAGTTCTTGTAGTTCTTTCATGAAAGTTGTATTTGCCGCAGCGTTGTCAATCGTTATTCCTTAAATTTTTATTTCAATGTCGAATTCCAATAGATATCAGTGAAATATCTTCGAGATTGTCTTCTGGTGTAACATCCCTTAAAGCAGCAACGTTTAGTACTGTAGAACTAATTTCACTAATTGTGAACGTAATGAGCTGCAATACCGTAATATGTTTTTCTTGGTACAGAGATCCACCCATCTATTGTACATGATATTTTTGAGTTACATTTCACAAGGTTATTTTTTTACTTCATTTAAGTGCTTGAAATCTATCGCTAACTAATCATGTCTCTCTGAAAACAATCATTTATAAGCATACAGAACAAATGTAGGAAATGAGTGGTCTCGTATTTGTTGTAGATACTGCCATCTCAGTGAATATATAATGTTAGTAGGAGAGGGAAAATTTCTGCTTTTTTAAAATTTGAATCATTGTCAATTGAAGAAGATATACAGTAGTGATGGGTAGTTCCGGAAGGATTCGTTCCGAAAGAACGAATCCTTCAGAGGAATAAAATGATTGAATCTCTGAAAGGAATCGTATTCATTTGGGGTTATTCACTCACGGGATGGATTCACTCAGGAAGTTAACATTGAATCAGTGGATTCGGTTGGTGGAACCAGATGGCGGAACCAAACAACAGACGAGTGCATTGATATGAATGGAGTCGGATCGATATGGATGGGACAAAAACAGTAGTAAAGAATAGACCGACACTGCACAACAGAGAAGCAAATAATGCACGTACTGCGCATGTCTGGAAACAAGCAATCTTACGCGCTCTCGTGTCACTTTTCTGCAATATTCTGACAATCGCAACGGCTGTCCCAACTGGAGGAGAGGGGGAGATCGGTTGCTAGTCTTATCACTATTTTTTTGTTTTTACTTTTTCACAGGTGTTCAGCGTTACCAGGTCTATAGATTTTTATTGCAAAATGGATAATAAAACTATTTGCTGTAACACACAAACTCTTATTCAATATATTCTGATGTAATGTCCATATAACACTATACTAATATAAAATTTGCAATTGGTGGTTTGATTAGGTTTTAATGCTTATTTCAACACACACCAAGATAATATGAAATAGGATTTAATGGACGAGATGGGACTTCTATCCAAGGCAAATATTCTCACCGGAATCAAACCCGGGACCACTTACACAAGGAGTAAGTGCATTAACAATTCTCGACCACGAAGAGGAAAAGTACAACCAAGTCGAAATTTGATACAATGAATTCGTAGTTGGAAAGAGGGGCATTAAGTGTTTTTACAACTATAGCTACAGAATAAGTTTTCCATTTTATTTCATTACAACTAATTCTTTTCTAGGACTAATTTAGATGTATTGTTCAAAAATCTAAAGGAAGCGTACCTGACCCGTGGACTAAACTCAATTCAGCAACTGATCTACGGCTTACGAAGCAGGGATGCTCATTTCCCTAAAAGACTTGGGCACAACCTTCAAATTTACCATTCTACAGTTTGATTGCATAATTTTCAGTGAATAATTATGAACCCCAAATATTTTCATGAATGCAACCCGTGCCCTAAAATCCCTCCGTGGACCTTCCTGGAAAGGGACACATTTTAAAAGAACTTTCCAGCTAGAACCATAGCTGAACGAATAGCTCTCAGTCAAATACAGACTTATTTCATGACGTATAAAACGATGTATCGTCTATTGCAATAGCAGTATAGTTTTATACAAATGCTTCCATTTTATGTGAGTGTTACACTAAAAGTAATACAGAAACGCAGAGTTGCAGACCAGTGACGACGCCAGAGAGAGGGTGAGTATTCCTGAGTGGCAAGACCTGCGCCCAGACATGTATTTATTGTATTCAGGTAAAGTAATACAAAACTAATCTTTTCGGTTTACAAGAAAACAGCTCGTCCCAAATTTTATCAGCCTCTCCGTTTGCTCCCCTCCCCCAAGATGTTAAAGTTGGTGACGTTACTGGTTGCAGCTTGAGAAATCCTTTGCTCACGTGACTCGCGATTTTTCTCGTTTTGTTTTGAAAACAATACAAGAAATACATTTTCAAACTCAAGATGAGACAAGAACAGTCTTTTTTCGTCTCTTTTTCGAGGCAAAACAAGACATTTCTCGAGTTTCGTGCGCAACACTAGTTCATATAAGTCTTAAATCTCCAACACTGTTTTACTGTACATAATTTATAGCATAAGAAACTATAAACTGATAAAATGTTTGTAGAAACATAATGAACATTTATCAACGTTAAAAGATACACAATGTGCTCCAATTAAGAAGTATAGACCCTACTTTAAATGTTTTTATTTCACATCCTTCGTGGATCTCTCCTAGAGCGGAAGGATTATGACAATTTTTAGATAAAATGAAGAGAATATGAGGGCATTAATATATTAATTTGCAAAACGGGATAAGACAAGTTTTAGAAAATGAGACGGGACGTGAAAGAATATTTCGAGAGTGGAGACGAGACGCAACCTCTACAAAATTTACGAGTCGAGACAACAAAACTATAATTCTCGTCTCGTTTCATAGGGAACACTATTCATCATTCTTAATATGGCTTGCATGTAACAGGAGATTCAATGAAAGAGATAATCAGAAACTTCTCTAAAAGGCTACAAAATATGAACATAGTACTTACTCTTGGCTTCACTACATCTTTTCTGGCTTTTTCTGTTTCTAAAACTTCAACAAGTAAATGAGATAATAGCCACGTCAACTGATGAATTTTCTTACTTCATATTCACGAGTATATTTCCAAAACTGTGTTGTATTTTACTTCTTTTTTCGTTTAAAAGTGACGATTGTTTTTCTTTCACTAACACTTAAAACACAGTCTTACAACGGAAGCGCAATGTACGTACAACTCCTAGTGTATACTAAACACAAACTTAAATATACATATATCCTATATACAATAAATGAGGAACAAAGGTTTACAATTTATAAATTCGAATTTAAAAACAGGATCTGCCTGACTTTGCCAGGACTGATGCGACTTCTTCTGTCTGTAACTATCTGCCCTCCCTTAGAAAAAAACTCTTTCACAGGGTACTGATGTTGCCATTATACATAGCCTTCTTTTCATAATTTCAAACTGTCTTGGATAGAGAATTTGCCTTTCTTTCCACCACAATAACGGGTTTTCTTTTCTGTGGAGTAAGCGTTCTTCTAAATATTTCTCCAGTTCTACTATTCCAGCAGCAGTGGGGTTTTTCGGTTCTATGAGGGATAAGACTTGTTCGTCAAAATCGTCCCATACTGATGATGATTTTGTTCCTTCTAATTCACTGGGATCAGGATCATTTGTTTCTTGTACTTCAGCTGATTGAATGGTAATTGTACTGATTTCTTGTGATACGTATTTACATGTTTTAAACGCTTCAGTGGTTTTAAAGCCTTGCTTTTTAAAGCGGGGATCCAGAAGTGTTGCTTCAGTTAACAAAGCAGAATCTTCCACTTTGCCAAATCGTGTTCTTAACTCTGTTGAGAGTGTCTTTAGCATGGCTTTTACAATTTCTGGTTGGTCAGCTTTGATGACATGTCTCATTAAAACTCGACTTAGTACTATAAATTTAGATACGGTGACACCTCTTTCGGAACGAACTTCCTCTGTCACTTCGTTGAAGTACTTGAGGATGGAACAAACGTTTTCGATGGATAGCCATTCGGTATTCGACAATTCCTGAAGATCATGTCTCATCTCCGCTAACGCAGACACAATTGGTACTCGGAGCTTTAGCAACCTGGCAAGCATGAAATATGTTGAGTTCCATCTAGTTGCAACTTCTTGCTTTAATTTTAAAACTGTATATCCCATCTGCTGCTGGATTGTGTTCAACTTGGCAGTGGCTTGTGGACTTCTCCTGAAATGTTCAACTATTGACTTTGTCTTCAGCTCTTCTAAATCATTGATTCCTGCCTTTACTACCAAGTTGAGTGTGTGTGCAAAACAGGGAATATGCTGCCAGCCACTGAACGGATTGCTGCTGTAATGTTGGGTGCATTGTCGCTTACAATTGCTGAAATTTTATTTGTTAGCTCCCATTCTTCAAAAACATCTCATTTTTGAAGCCAAATTTTCCGCAGTATGTTTGTCACTGAACTCAAAACAATCCAAAAGGTAACTTTTAAGCGTACAATCATTTGAAATGAAATGAACTGTAAGTGCCATGTAACTTTGATTGGCTGAAGAAGTCCAGCAATCTGTAGTTACTGAGACAGCTGCTGCACTGTTGACATCAATTTTCACTCTCTCTACGGTTTGATTGTACAAAACAGGAATTAGAATGTTTGTTATAGTTTTCCTGGAAGTTAAAGAGTATCCTGGGTTAAGCAGATAGACAAATCGTCGAAACTCTTTATCCTCCACGATACTGATGGGTTGGAATTCCTTACATATCATTCTGACTAACTGATCATCAATTTGTTTTGATTTATTGGGGGCGAGTGGCCTATGTATATACAGTATTTCGAAATATTGGCCTGAGTGGCAGAGATATGGTTTTGAGGAACAGGATTCAATTTAGACTTGGTCTTTGCAGTTTCACTAACAGAGCTTCCACTAGGTTCAGAAGACTCCGGTATTTTAATAGCTTCCTCCTCGCTTTCAAATGGAAAATGTTCGGCACGTTTGATGTTTACAGTAGGATGTTTTCTTCCCATATGCCTAATTAAATTCGCTGTTGCTCCCCCCTTAAAAGATAAAACAGATGCCACATTTTGCTTTGACTGGAGCTACTTCTTTAAAACAGTCCCAAATAGCACTACGCTTCCGGTTTTCTCTCTTACTACTATCTATATTTTGGGATATGAAAAACGCCACACTATTGTTTCTGATTTCTTTTTTCTTAATATATTGTCACTTATTAAAGCAAAGAAGATATATATATACACAACAACATCGGCGTTACAATTCTGTAAGCCTACGTAGTAACTACAAGTATTCTAACTTCGCACCGCACTTTTTAACTCGTTGGATAGTTCACTTTCGGGTGGCCTGGAACACTTTACAACACACACATACACACACCTTGCAACTGAGTTGAAACAGAACACTCCGGCTATTACAAAGAAACTAGAGGACAAGACAAAGAAAATAATTTAAGTCAGCTGAGGTATAGTTTTCTAATTTCTGCTCCTTCGACAACTAGATTTCTGATCCAGGGTTGCCAATAAAAATTGGGTAATTATAGGTGGTAGAAGTTCAATGTCTCTTTCAGCGCAGAAAAACTAGATATAATGCGTTGACCTATGGTTTCAGTGGAATCCGAACCACATGAGCTCCCACCAGGAATTGAACGGGAGTTTTCCACGCCGAAGGTGTATGCGTTAACCATACAACCACCTTAGACAATTACTTGAGAATTAATAGGCATATCCAAGCATGCGCGCCGACTACGTCGTTGATCCGGGGCTTCGGCACCCACACAAACAATCTTGTGGGTGCGCCATACCCTCGAGGTTTTTAGTTTGGATCCGGGTTTGAACCCGTTTCTCTTGCGTTTAAGTCTGCCGTGATACCGACTGAGCTAGGGCAACCCCAACTTATACTTACAGTGCCGGTATAATTTATTTTTATCACAGCACACCCCTTTATGCAATGTTCATAAAAGATTTTAACTAAAAATAAATCAAATATCGAGACTTCCCTGAAAACATATCGCACCCCCACTAGAAATCTCCGAAAATAGCGATTTTGAGATAAACCTATAAACTAGTAAAGAAAAGTGCACTCTTTCACCTGTAAAAAAATTATAATGATATCTCGTCTGGTTTCCGCTTGGGAGCGGTAATAACGGTCATCGGTTTTGGGTAAATGACAGCCTACGAGTGTCTAGTAGTGTTGCATCATCTATACGTCAGTAGTGAGCGAGCTTCCGAAGGGTGAACATCGCTGAGGACAGTTACATCTCAGTTGCAACTGTATTCGGCTGAAGGTAAGTTACTTTTTGAATTCTCTTCAACAGATGACCGTTACATATGCAGATGCAACTGTATTCGTCTTATATTGTTAAATGTTCAATTGATTGCATTTTGTAGAACAACGTTATTTATGTAGATACAGCCATATTCGACTTCTTGGAAACAGTATTTATTTCCCATCCCACTCTTCTTGTTGTAATCTAACATTATGTAACAGTCATCTTTTACCTAAATGGGAGGTAAATGTATTAATGTAAAAGGATATTGATGCTTCTAATAATGTACCTACTTTACAGTTACATCACTTAGCATTATAACACGACGAAATATTATTACATCTTGAATAATGTCACTAAATTTATCGTAATACTATTTTCGATTTTCCAAGGTATGCTGTTTCCGACAACACATTTTTCGTAAATATCCCTTCTAAAAATCAATTAAATATCAGAACAGTATAAGAGTATCTTAACTTCGCTGAGGCTCACGAAGATTTTTTTTTTTTTTTTTTACAGGAATAGCATTGTTGTCTGTTTTCATCTGCATTTTCTAACTTACAGAAGTGGGATTGTTCCTGGTATTGGGTTACTGTCTGCTGTTTATTCCTCCAACCGCAAATGTTGTAGGAAAATTTAACCATAGATATTATGGAGAATTAAATCCTCGTATTTCCTTTTATAAAGCATTGCGCATGTTGAAGCCGATAGAAACAGCCATAGTTGCTGTGGCAGGTGCTATGAAGAACTAAAGCAGATAATGACGTTACGAGTGACATTACGCTGACATCTAGTTCATGCCTTGACGTCTGCCAATTCCAGCTTCAAAAGCACGCCTCCATAAGTGCTCTATTATGTCTTCTCTGTGAATTTAAGTGTTATTTCATTTTTGTAGAATCCGAATCACTTTTGTTTCCACCGGACATAATGGTATTAAAAATTATCAGAATGCCAAACATATGTATTTTTTTTTTTCAGATCCATTATTATAGTTTTGTTTTTAATAAATACTACCTTGATTATTAAAATGCAAAATTGTAATTTCAATTTGAGACAAAATAATCTCAGTTCCCGTGTGGAGCGTTCATTTCATTTTCAACTTTCTCTATTCATTTCCAGGAGCTTCAGTTTCATTTTGTATGCTACATGACATTGATAATTTAATGTAAAATAATACTAATCAATATTAGAATTTTACGATATTATTATTTTTTTTTTTTTATCTTTTCAGAAAATGGAGCGCGGACGACGTATAGTGGATATGGTTTATGATGGGCTATCCAGTGCACACAAGAATGAAAGTGATTTTGATGATTGTAAAGAAAAACTAGAGCAGACTGAAAGAACTGAAACTACTGGTTTAAGATTTGAAGAAGGAGAGTGTTGGAAACCGATGGCTTTTGAACACAACTCTTTTTTCCAATCGGTTGATTATCGAACTATTAGAAATTTGCGAAACAAGTTTTTCCGTAAGTGTGACAGTTCCGTGCAACTTCCAGGAACACATTCTATCGAAAAAAGGTCTCATCTAGACCAACAACAGTGGCGTGATTATATTTTGGATAGTGATGATCCAGATAAGGATCTAGACGTGCTTTCAGAAGATCTTAGTAGTTCATCTTCTGAAGATTATGAGAACTATAGAAAGCAGCCACCTTCAAGAAAACGGCGGTCGCAAAAAATTAAAAACACTTCTGCTTTACTATCTCCCATAAATCCTGCGTCGACGGAGTCAAAGAGCAACGATGACTCTGGTTCATCCGATACCACGAAACGAGGAAGAAAACGAAAGGCAGATCCATCATTATGGAAAGAAAATGTAAAACAACTTAGAAATGCTGGTAAAAAATATGTAACAAGGATTACACATAAGGAAGTCGCAGCCAGATCATTGAGAAAAACTTGTCAGAATTGTAAGTTTGCTTGTTCAACCAAAATGGATGAAGATTATCGGAGAAAGATATTCTCAGATTTTTGGGAAATGGGAGACATTAACCGTCAAAGAGAATTTATTGCAAGATGTACCACATAAGTAAACAGAGGAACAAGAACTACAACAACTAAAAAAGGTTTAAATGTGGCGTACTATTTCTTCAAAGGGGAAGAAAAAATACGTGTATGCAAACATTTCTTTATGTCCACGTTACATATAAATCACAGAGTTGTTAGCACGGTAATGAAGAAGAAATCAGAAGATGGTGTTATTGAGCAAGATTTAAGAGGGAAGCATGATCGCCATCGGAAAATACCCGACGAAATAAAAGATGATATGCGGAAACACATTAACTCAATCCCTAGAATTGAGAGTCACTACTTGAGATCACAAAGTAATAGAGAGTATATCGATGAAGGAAAAACTATTGTAGGTATTTACCGTGATTATGTCGAAATGTGTAACAAAGAAGGAAAACAGTACGGGACACAATCACTGTTTGAAAAAAATTTCAATTTCGAATTTAACCTATGCTTTTTTGTCCCCAAAAAAGACTTGTGCGAGTTGTGTGTAGAATATTCCAATGCCAAATCTGCTAATTGTTGACGCAGAACTTACATTAAAATATGAAAGACTAAAAGAGAAAGATCTCTGTAGAGCAGAGAAAGAAGCCTATAAGAGAGTGGAATCAGCTGGTGTCATCGTCTGTTGCTATGATTTGCAAGCAGCTCTGCCAAAACCTAATGGTGACGTATCACTCTTTTATTATAAGTCAAAACTATCGACATACAACTTCACCATTTATGATGTCAAGAGTAAGGAAACTGTTTGTAATGTGTAGCACGAGGGAGAAGGAAAAAGGGGATCTATTGATTTTTCAACTTGTGTATACAAGTACATGGCAAATATTTCTGAAAAGTCTCCAAATAAGGTAGACTTTATATTTTATTCAGACAATTGTGGAGGACAACAGAAAAATAAGTACTTATTTGTGATGTACATGTATGCTGTTTACAAACTGGACAATGTAAATAGCATCACATAAATATCTTGCTTAATGGTCACACGCAAAACGAGGGTGATGCTGTCCACTCTGTGATAGAAAAGGAAATTAAAAGATCACGTAAGGCTGGTGCAATTTATGTTCCTTCCCAGTATTACCAGATAATATGGAACACCAAAAAAAAAAAAAGCCATATTTCAATGTTGTTGAGTACGCTCATGAAGATTTTGTGAATTTCAAGGATCTAGCTGATAAAGTAGGCAATAATTTCAACGTGAATAGTAAACGTGAATGCTTCAGTTTCAATGCCATCAGAGTTTTCAAAGTTGAGAAGGATAACGCATTGAAGTTTAACTACAAAACATCTTAATGTGCATCTGATTTCGAAGAAGTGTTTGTTGACCAATCTAAACGTACGACTCATGAAGTAAGAACCACCCGAAAGCATACTGTTTCTGCGACCCCAGCTTCCTATTCTGGGATTGAGAGATTCAACGTATGGGGAATAAAACCAGCATACAAAACACCTCCGGGCATTCCTGAACGAAAGAAGGAAGGTCTTATGTCTCTGGTGAACTGCTCCGCCATACCACAAGCTTATAAGGGTTTTTATGCATCTTTGAACATCACAAAATAAACTCAATTCTTAACAATTGGAATTTGTAAATTTTATAATAGTCTGTTTCAAACTATTGTACTCTTTAATGTTGTGATTATGTTCCATTAAGGTTACACCTCAGTGATAACGAATTGTGTGTATCCTTAATTAAACTGCATTACACTCAAGAATTATTTTTAAAATCTGTTTAAAATTATAGCACACTTTAATGTTGTAATTATATTTTATTAAGTTTACACGTTCAGTGATTCCGAATTGTGTTTTTCTTGAACTGCATAACACTGAAGAATTATTTTTAAGGAAAAATCCTCATTATTCTACTATTGTAAATAAATAGAAACTGCAGAGATTTGTTAATAAAAAGAATGTGTGATTCATGTTAGGTTTTCACTTCAACAAGAATTTTCTAAAAAGATTTTTGGAGATACTTATAACAAAAGTTATACTCTTTTTTTTTTTTTTTTTTTTTGTAATTCACCTACGCTATTTTTTAATATCTTACTTGCACATCACCACCTTTCACCGCAATCATACATTAGACGTTTAGAGAGAGAGAATTGGAGCGGATGTGGATAAGAGAGCCATAAAAATGTAATAGGAATAGGAATAGAATAAGGGGGTTAATGGGGACGTCAGCAACTAGGCTATATGTCCCCGTCACGATGAACAGGGTTGCTCAGAATTGTAAAATCAAAATTTGAACATGCTAAAAATAAGAGTGGTCGAGATACCAAAGCGCTGCTAAATGAGAAAACGAAAAGCCAAAACTAAAACAGAGAATAAAAGAATAAATAAGATAAAATAGATAACAATAACAATATATAGAAAACAATAAAACATGAACGAAATTTAAAAATTTAGCAGCAATAAAAGAGTACGAACACACTAAAAGAGCTCAGAGAACGTGAGCAACCCCACAAGCTTTAACAAAATCAAGTACCCGGCGAACTACATCACTGTCATCCCCCAAGGCACGGGTAAGAATACAAGGTAGTCGATAACGTTCTCTGAGATCTGAGTATTCAGGACATTCAACGAGAATATGCTGAATACTCAGAGGGACAATACACTCTTCACAGTACGGACGGTCCATGCCACGCAGCAGATAACCATGCGTTAGATGAGAGTGTCCGATACGCAAACGCGCCAGGAGCACTTCATCTCTACGATTCAAACGGCAAGACGTTCGCCAATTACCTAGAATGGGCTTAACGGCGTGAAGTTTATTTTCATGTGCCTGGTCCCAAACTACTTGCCAGTGAGTGCGCATCAAGCTGGAAAAATGACAACAAATGTCAGAGCACGGAAGGCTATGCTCCAAAGCAACCCCAGCCAAGGCGGCGTGCTTGGCAGCTGTGTCAGCACGTTCGTTTCCCCGAATGCCGACATGACCCGGCACCCAGCAGACAACGACGACACAACCCTGTAGCTGTAATTGATGGCACCTCACGAGAATGTCCTGAACGAGAGAGTGCGTAGTGAAGACATTCTGTAAGCTAAGAACGACGGACAGTGAGTCGGTGCAGATAAGCACACGACGTAATGAAAGCGTTAAGGCATGGTCCAACGCAAGTTGAAGTGCAGTCAATTCAGCAGTAAACACGGAACACAGGCGATGCAAATGAAATTCTGAGCTGCCCTCGTCGGTGACAAAGGCACAGCCTACAGAATCCCCATCCTTAGAACCGTCCGTAAAGAACACACTAAAATCGGGGTACTGATCTAACAGTGCGGCAAACTCCTGCTGATACACCTGGGAACTAGTCTGCTGTTTGGAATGCAGAGACAAACGTAAATCATAGCGAGGTAGACGAAGAAGCCACGGTGGAATAGCACATAAGTGAACCAATGAAAGAGAGGGCCACACGAAATCATCGCCAAGGAAACTCTCACAGGCACGGATGTACCAGGGACGTGTAGTGCGTGGACGTGCAGCATAGCGCTCGTAAATCCGACCACCACGGAGACATGGTCGACACGGGTGGTCTGGAATACAACGCACACGCGCAGAATAATGAAGAATTAGTCTGTTCCGACGATGCTCTAACGATGGTTCATTGGCTTCAACATACAGACTGGCAACGGGACTAGTTCGATAGGCGCCAGTAGCAAGACGAATACCCAGGTGATGCACTGTGTCAAGTTGTCGTAACAGAGAAGCACGAGCAGAACCATAGACAATGCACCCATAGTCTAACTTGGACCGAATTAGACTACGGTACAAACGAAGCAGAACAGGACGATCAGCACCCCATGTGCGGTGGGAAAGGACACGAAGGAGATTCAGAGCTCGAAGACAAGAATATTTAAGATTCCGTATATGCGGTGCCCACGACAAGCGACGGTCAAACACCAGACCCAAGAAACGGACTGTATCAACGAATGACAAACGTGTGCCATCGAGGTACAAGTCCGGGTCAACAAAGCAAGTACGATGCCGGCAGAAATTAACACATTGGGATTTCTCGGTGGAGAAACGAAATCCAGTCTCATTCGACCAGCGAACAAGACGATTGAGAGTCAGTTGAAGCTGTCGAGTGATGCCGCGAAGGTGGCGGGAGCGACAGAAAATGACAAGATCGTCAACATAAAGGAGACCAGACACAGGAGCCTTGATCTGCGAAAGAACGCTGTTGACTGCGACAGCAAACAACGTAACACTAAGAACACTGCCTTGTGGAACACCATTTTCTTGTACAAAGCGCTCTGAGAGAGTAGAGCCCACACGCACTCGAAAGTGTCGCTCGTGAAGAAAATTCGAAATAAAGTGGGCCATATGCCCACGAAGACCCCAGTCATATAATTGTTTTAGGATTCCGTAACGCCATGTGGTGTCATACGCCTTCTCTAAGTCGAAAAATATAGCAACAAGATGTTCGCCGTTGAGAAAGGCGTCTTGAATTTCACCCTCAAGATAAGCAAGATTGTCGGTAGTGGAGCGGAAACGACGAAATCCACTTTGAAATTTGCTCAAAAGGGAATGCGATTCCAAATACCACACCAGGCGCTTGTTGACCATTCGCTCTAGCAGCTTACAGACACAGCTCGTGAGAGCAATGGGTCTGTAGCTCATAGGGCTAGTTGCGGCTTTCCCTGGCTTTAAGATGGGAAGAACCAGGGCCTCACACCAAGCAGGTGGAAAAAACTCCTCAACCCAGATGCGATTATACAGCTGCAATAATGCAAGCTGAGAATCGCGGGAGAGGTTGCGCAACATATCATAGGAAACACGGTCAAGCCCGGGAGCAGTATTGGACGTTTCGCGGAGAGCAGAATCGAACTCAACGAGCGTGAAAGGAGCGTTATAGTCCTCACTGTTGGCGGTACGGAAATTTAACGGGTTTCGCTCCAGCTGAGGACGGGAAAGAGCAAAGGCTGGTGGGTAGTGATCTGACTCAGAGATAGTGGCAAAATGGTGGCCCAATATATTGGCGATCTCTGAGGGATTGGTCTCTAAAACACCATTCATGTTTAAGGCTGGAACAAGAAGTAAAGAAGCGGATCCGTTTAGGGAGCGAACCCGACGCCACACAGTTGACATAGGTGTGCGATTACTGAATGACGAAATGTAATTCATCCAGCTTTGGCGCTTTGAGATCTTTACCAGACGTCGAGCACGAGCACGCAGAATGCGGAACTGCTGAAGATTTTCGTCTGTTGGATGACGATTAAAAGTGGCAAGAGCAAGCCGACGAGCCTGGATAGCCTCACGGAGTTCCGTAGACCACCAAGGAACACGCCGGCGGGAAGCGTTGCCACCGCATTCTGGAATTGAACCATGAGCAGCATCAAGAACAGTCTGCTCAAATGCCTCAACCACAAGAGCGACAGGGAGATCATCACGACAATGAAACTCACTGAGCTCACGGAATTTACGCCAGTCAGCACGCTTCAGATTGAAGCGGCGGAGAGGAAAAGGAGGAGTAACAGGGAGGCCTTCAACAAATAACGGGAAGTGATCACTGCCACAAAGATCGGGATGCACTCTCCATGTCAATGAGGTCAAGAGACCAGAACTGCACATGGAGAGGTCAATACAAGAATATGTACCATGGGCAGTGGAGAAGTGAGTGGGACTTCCGTCATTAAGGAGGAGCAGTCCACTCTCCTGAAGAAATCCGGTCACCTCACGGGCACGACCGTCAGTGCGGACGGAGCCCCACAGACGGTGATAAGCATTAAGGTCTCCAACAAGCAAGACTGGCGGCTCGAGCTGATGGAAGAGCTGAAGCAGATCGGCGGTGTTAAAGGCTTCGGACTGAGGAATGTATATTGAACAAATTGTAAGCGGACGAGACAAGGATACTCGCACCGCGACGGCTTGCAGGCGCGATACAATGTGAATCTGCCGAGAATGAATAGAATCGGAAACACAGACTGCCACGCCGCCAGCAGCGTGGTCAGCATCTGACTTATCACATCGATACATAGTAAACCCATTAAGAACGAAGGACTGGGTAGGCTTAAAATGGGTTTCTTGCAAGCAGACAACAACTGGCGAGTGGTCGGAGACCAGTTGTATCAATTCCTCACGGTGACTACAGAAGCCATTCAGGTTCCACTGAAGAAGCGCCATGCTGGAAGAAATCAACGTTTAAGGCGAACTTTCCCACGCGGTCCAATCACAGCCCACTCAGTATCCATCAGTTCATCCTCCACCATGTCAGACTTCAGAGAAGCTGCAGGTGGCTTACGAACTGGAGTAGATTTTGGTTTCTTTGGAGAGAGAACCGTGTCGTTCAACCTGCGGATATGCTGACTAAGTTTCAGGCCAGCCATGTAAGGTGATCGGCGATGGGTTGGAGTACGCCGAAGACCACCACTAACAGTAACACGAGGAGGTTTCGGTCGGTCGCTTGGCGGTACAGCTGGAGGCGTGGGATGTTCGCTCGTGGTTGCAACGGGGGTTTTAAGAAGTTCGCTCATCTTTGTAACTGGGGTCTTCGACTCAGAACTACGCTTGGGGGCCAAGTCTGTTTGGGTGGAAACGTCTACGGTCTGTGTAGCTACAGATTTACGAGAGATAGCAGCGACAGTAGCGAAGGGAACAGAAAGCGAGGAAGGAACGCTTTCTTTCAATCGACGCTTCGCATCTGTAGCAGAAATCTTCTCTACTACCATGAGTTCTCGGATACGCTTCTCGCGCTGATAAGCTGGACAATCCCGAGACCAAGCAGAATGTTCTCCCTTGCAGTTAACACAGAAGGGCTTGGTCGCTTTACAGGGGTCCGCACCATGACTACCCTGGCCACAATTCGCACAAAGGGCAGCACTCGCATTACACGACGTGCTGGTGTGCCCAAAATGTTGACATTTAAAGCAGCGTAGAGGACTAGGTATGTAGGGCCGAACTTTTAAACGATAGTAACCAGCTTTCACAGACTCCGGAAGCGTGGGCAAACTAAAGGTAAGAATCAGTGACTGGGTGGCAACAAGTTCACCTGACTTCTTACTCTTGATGCGAGCCACATCTATAACGTGTTGGTCCGCTAACTCCAATTTAATCTCCTCCTCGGTGGCATTGAGAAGATCCCAACACGATATCACCCCTCTTGAAACGTTCAGCATACGATGAGGTTCGACTGTAACCTTCACCGGTCCAATGGCAGTTAACTTAAGTAACTTCGCCGTTTGTTTCTCGTCTGTAGTTTCCACCAATAAAGTGCCATTCCGCAGTTTCTTTATATCTTTAACCTGTCCGGCTTGATAAGTGATGACTTTATTAATTACAAAAGGGGATAAACCCTTAATAGCACTCGGACGGTTTTCCTCGGTACTGGCACTATCAACGTCTTTCTCTTTAACTACAAGATATCGGACAACAGGGGTCGCGATACTTGTCTGTTCCTCAATTTCACTATCAGTTTGTTTGGGCTTCTTCCGTGAGGGAGAGCCCGGTTCAGTTATAGAAGTTTTTTTACCCATAAAAGTAAGATTTATAGGAAACATTTATAAAGAAAAACGGGTGTGAGGTCACACCGGGGCGTTAATAGGGGAACTAACGCTACCCCCTGGCAATCCCTTCAGCACGCCCGACACCTTAGGATCAGCGTGGGGCCAACGCGGTCAAGGGGAATGGAAGTGCAAGAAAACCATTCCCGTCGACAAAAACGCGTGGCCCCGGAAAAAGAAGAAATGAAACAAAATCAAAGAAACCTGGTAAACAAAAGGATAGACCCCCACCAGCCCAAAAAGAACAAAACAAAACAAAAAGGTGCGGATTTTTTTTATTTTTAACTATTTGTTGTTTTTTTTAAATGATTTTAAGTTTTGCGATTTTTTTTTGTTTTTTTTTATATTTTCAAAGACGCAACACTCCAGACAACACAAACACTGGACATACACAACGGCAGGCCAGGTGGGTGCACGTCCTCCCCAAGTGGAGGAAGACGTCCACTAGACCTTCCGCTTCCCGACTCCCACCAACCACCCGCGAGTCCGGTAGCGATATTAGCGGCTGAGAGGGCATGCAGTGATATGAACATGAGGGGTGATATATGATGAAAGATGAAGCCGCCCTCTCAGCTCCACCCCCTCCCCGACGATGACGGTCCGCTACATGGAGGGGGCATAAAAATGTAAAAATGTCATATTTTGTATGTTATATCTGCAATTATATGAAAAGTCCTATTCGAATAGTGTTACATCTAAGATTATTACAATTTTTAAGTAATAAAGTTGTTATACTGAGGTATTTTCTGTTAGCGCATGATCTTTGTATAGCTGCAAGGGGACTTCCTAAACATCAATCACCGGCTACTTGTACTTGTAGCCAGCAGAAAGAGCTTAAGCTTCTTGAAATTTCAAACGCCGTTTTCTAAAAACATTGAATTCCGAGATGTAACACTCTTCTAGTGGGGGTGCGATATAGGCTAACAAGTCCCGCCACTGATATACCCACATAAATTTTGGAAAAGAGGCGTCATTGTGTCCAAGAATGACATAGTTAAATTCCATTGGGCGGTTTGAAGCAGTAAAACCACACGTCTTTTTCTAGTTCTTTTCTTCTCAGTAATTTTGCCCACGAGACGAGACGAGAAATAAGATTGTCTCGTCTCATCTCGGAAATTTTATAGAAGTGTTTCTCTTCTCAAAACTTTTATCGTTTTGTCTTATTCTCCCATTTCGTTTTGCAAATTTATATACCCAAATGTTTAATATAATCACCTAGAAGTTATCATAATTCTTCATTGAGAATTGAGATCCACGAAGGGATTGATATAACATCATCTAAACCATATTTCTTATTGGAGTATATTGTAAAGTAAATTGAGTATCTCTAAACGCTGATAAACTCTCTTCATTATGTTAGTACAATCACTATTTATATAGAGTTTCAATGGTAACAGTAAAACATGAGATCTAAGAAGACTTGGGTCAACTAATGTTGCCCCTCAGATGCGTGAAACCTCTCGACTCGTCTCGGATATATAAAAGTACTTCTCGTGCCGACTTTTGTTTCCTTTTCGAGACGAGAAAGTGCAACGCTAGTTTTGAATGGCTTAGAACGTAAAAGTCGTGTCCTCTTATACTGTTTGTCCCTATCAGTTGCATGGTAGACACAGTCTTTTAGAAGTCTTTTAGCGATTATCAAGTCTGTCTTCATTCTTCACATTTTTTTTTCAAAATTAGGCATATTGAAAAAATCGAACAATAATACTTTAATTTTATGTGTAATTATTTAAGACTTAGAAAATATTGAATAGTGAAATATTTTTTTCTTTTTTTTTTAAAGTTTCCTTGAAATCTACTGTTTTCAGGCCTCCCCTAGAGGGGTAAAATAGGCACACGAGGAGAGGGAAATCTGCTGGGTTTTATTTATCGTGACTGTTATTTTGGGCATCTTTTCTCACCATTCTTGTACAGTATTAATACTTCATAAATTGACCACCAATACATTTATAAAGGCTTGCGTTACATGGTGTTAAAAATGTATCCTTGCAACATCCAGAAGGAAAGGGAGTTTATGGGTTCCTTAACACTAATACCATTATCGTTAATTCAATGCATTAACGCACAGATAATTTAATTAAGAGCAGAGGTTTAAATGCCCAAACTTATATCGTTTCAAGACACGCGTTACTTTTGTATACATATCTGTATACGATTAATTATTATTTTTCAGTAATATTTTATTGAACGTATAAGAATAGTTTAGTTGGATGGTTTGGAGTTTAGCGTCTATTTCAGCACCGATGCTATATAAGACGTAGAGCTACAGCTTAATATGGAATCTGAATCAGATGAGCTCCAACCGGGAATTAAGTCCAAGAACCCCACACCGAAGGCGTACGAGCTAACCATATGTATACCAGGCAGCTGTAACAAATAGTTTAGAGTTGGGTTAAAATCTCGAATATATCATATTAGACGTGAATAAGCAATTATACGTTTGCTAGTAATTAAGAATTAACTTGAACTGATGATTATGTTGTTACTTGCTTTCATATTTTAAAAATCCTTCACCTAGATCCAAGGACGCCGATTTCTCTAATATTGGGAGGGGCCCATCCAAATGTGTGGTTGCAGACAAGGGTCTAAAAAGGTATATACGAGAATTTCAAGAGAAATTTAACTTAAATTATACCAAATATTGCATATTCATAAAAAAATATATGTAACAATACGTGTGAAAAAAAAACATATAAAAATTGATATTCATAAAAATACATGGGGCCAACATAAGCATTTAGGGTCTCGGGCCCCCAGAATCGGAGACCTTGTCTTGATCCACAATACCTTTCTTGGGTACGACCATCAATCAACGTTAATTAGCTATACTTTTTATAAGTGGGCATGGTGCCTCAGATGTAAAATAGGGACATGGTAAAGCGCTTACCTCTGGTATGCAGGGTCCCTGGTTCGATTACGGACCAAGTATATTTGTGGTGGACAGCATTGTGTTCGTGGATTTCCTTGGGTATTTCCGTTTTCCAGGGCCGGATTAAGGGGAGACTTAGGAGGGCTATAGCCCCGGGCCTCCTCTTTGATTAAAATCTCAACTGGCTATCTAAAAAGAATAATGAAGATACAATCATCATTATCAAAACAAAATATGACCAGAAATATGAAACATATTCATTTAACTTTCCTACTGTACTTTCACAAAAGCAAGTCCCCTGTGAAGTCAACAGGGCTTCCACATGGGTTAATCCAGCCCTGCCGTTTTCTCCCACTTTCTGATTTCACCAATTCTTCCATTATCATTCACTTGCTTCAACCATCGTCTCCTTTAGCCTAAAGGGCATAATAGTGGATATTAAACTGAAATGAAATTTTTTTATCAGATAATTCATGATAAGGGCACTCATCTATTAAGATGCTGAAGGAATCCAATTGTTGTTGCGCTTGTTGTCATCAAAGAGGGCCTTGTTGTTTCACAATCAACATTAAAAATGGAATGGAATTCTAAAGCAGAGTAGGGAATGATAGGTCATCTGTATTTAGCAAATACGAGCTAGAAAAAAATTGAACCTAAATCTTACAGATTCTCCCCCTTCTGGCATTCATCCAGAAAATTTTCTCCAAAAAGGCAAGATCAAAATGTGACTATTTCCTAAAGGTCACACCCTGCACAAGAATGATATGAAATAGTGATTTACTTACCTTATCCCTTTCCCTCTCGAGCTCCTTCGTGGCTGAGCGGTTATCGTACGCTCCTTTGGCGTGGAAAACCCGGGTTCGATTCCCGGCGGAAGCTTATATGGTTCGGATTCCACATTAATCAGTAGGTCCCGTCTCATATAACCTAGCTACTCAAAGGGACGATAAGCTAAACAAATTCAACTCCCTTTCCCTCTCACTGAGAAATATGTGTGAAAGAAACTCTGCTTATGAGTTCCCATATTTCACCACACTTCTTTTATAGTTTTGCGGAAAGGGAGTTTAGCTTCTCTTTCAGCATCGAAGATATTAATGTATGTGATATGGGCCTACAACCTAATGACAAATCCGAAACTCACGAAAAAATTAAAATGAAATTTTTCAGTTTTACGTCCCACGCTTATGCCGGTTAGGCTAAAGGAGACGGTGATTATAAGAAATGAATAAAATGGTGGAATGAAGAAAGTGGGAGGAAACGGGGAGCAGCCGAGAAAACTCACGAGCACGGTGTTTGTGCACCACAAAGTTCACACGGCGCGAGGTGGGATCGAACCAGGAACCACAAGCACTGGAGGTGAACGCTCTACCACTGAGCCACCGCACCCCCCTCGAACCACACGAGTTGCCACTGGAAATACAACTCGAGTCTCCCGCGAGGAGAACCAAAATTGCGCGTAACGTTTATTATTACTATTATACAGTTTATTAAAAAAATATGTAATTCTCAAATCAGGATAGACAATTGCCCCTTGCCCTCCTCAAATGACACTCCTACACAAGAAAGCCCGAGACTTCGTTTGATGTTCCTGGTATTACGTATGTAAATAAATAGTAAGAATGAAAATAATAAACATTTATTTTTTGGCGTTTAATTGTCATGTAAAAAAATAAGAAGAAAAATACCACTTGTTACTCTTTAACAGTTTCAACGTGAACTCTTAGCAAAACACTTTAATAAAACAGAAAAATTCAAAGAAACAAACAATATCTGTATCTGTTCTTGTTCTATGTGCAATATTATCTCTGCCTTATCAGGAAAAAGTGGAACCTTGTGAACATGTTTGAAAACACGGCAATCCCTTCTTTTGCTTCTACTCATTCCAATTTCCTACACCACCACACTGCAGCAACTTCTCAGGCGATAAGAGTGGTTTGACAACTTTAGGTGACAGGAGGAATTGAATTGGAGAGCCGTATCTCTCTCAATTATTCCAACTCATCGGAACCAAAGGATTCGATCCAGAGAGGAACGAATCCTTGTTTGGAGGAATCAAATCGAAAAAAACTATGGAATCATTTAACTTTGCGGAACCAAAGGATTCGGTCCGGAGCAACGAATCTTTCTTCGGAACGGATTCAAAGGAATTGAACCAAACTGCCCATCACTAATATACAGTAAGAAAAATACATCAAATGAAAGATAACTATTTCAATGTTCTTGCCTGAAAGTTAAAAAAATGTATCTGCTATAATCAATGACGCCGCAAGCTCGAATTTCTTAGGAGGGCAAAGGACGGGCAGATACTTTTTTGGGAGGCGGCTAGTTTTGTGTACGAAAATTGATAGTTCTGTTATGTTTAACTTACATTACAATAATTACTTACAGTAGCATTTGGAACTAACAAATAAGGTAACGTCTGCACATGTAATAGTTTTTAATGCCACTTTTGAGAGCCTAAACATAAACTGAATGACTTTTGCTTATGCTACAAGTAACATATTCTCCTATGTCATACGTACTAATCTGCTTTGATATTCCGAAATTATACGAAAATGTTAATGAAAGGACATTTGATGATTGTCCAGCAGACGATAGCTAGAGTTTTACAACACCTTACTCTGCCTACGGAAATAATGAAAGATCAAAAGTGTACCTTTCTTAACCCTTTATTTACGTCATTATGAACCAATGAAGCTAGACATGATCTTCTTAGTGCTTTTTGCTTGAATTGGAGTAAAATAAAATATTTTTGCGCAACAATTGAAAAAAATTCTTTCCTGAATTTTTGGCGGTCCCTTTGACCCAAAAGTACCGTCAGGTCAGAAATGTCATTTTTTACAAAATGCACAATATACAAGAAAATGTATTAACTCTTTGTTTTGTGATTTTTAAAATAAAATGACTTTGTAAGTGAACAACTGACCTTTATTACCACTCAGAAATAAATGTAGACATTTACTAACCACAGTTGAATACAAGATAGCCTAAGTGCCAACAGGAATAACGTCGAAATTAGTATACACATTAATACTAATTTCGATCTATTTCTATTGAGCCTAGACTACTTTGGCACGATTGGAACGCACAAATTATATCACTGCACCAATAGTCTTTGATTTTCGGAAGTCTGTGGTACCCAAAGAGAAACTGTAGACCAAGAAACCCATAAATCTCTTCCACACTTATTGGCTGAATCTTCCTTTGTTTTTGAACGGAATACAAATTGGATTGGTAGACGATGTTATTAATGATATTACTGTCAGGAAATAATCAGTAGCAGTATCCAATGAATAGAATATTTCTGTAATGGGACCTTTCTGCAGTGTGAAAATCGGGATAGTTGTGCTGACGTCCTTCTTCCGCCATTTTCTTGCGATTGGAATATTCGATGGAAACGAACTTTCTTCATCTTCAACAGCAACTTCTGGTTCCCTATCTTCGTGTAATGGCGATTCTCTGAAACAAGGACTTGGCTGTTTACCAGAATTCGGATTTTCATCCTCTTCGTCGTTTGAACCCTCAGGCGTTACAACATTGTCGTCCATCTCTTCCAAACAAAAAAGGATTTCGTCTGAGGGGAGCAGGCGTCTATGTTCAGCCATCTAAAAAAAAAAAAAAAAAGTGTTAGTATCGTACGAGAATTACATTAATATCGTACAAATAAGTTAATTTTAGAGCCCTATTTACTCAAATGTGCTTAGCCTGTAGCTCAGTCGGTAGGGTGGCCGACTGCCAATCCATCGACCCCGGTTCAATTTCCGGTGGGTTAGTAGAGGAACCTTTCACCTCAGGCCTTAAGTCCCAGAGTAGTGCTCTCAAACGGTTCGGGTCAGGTCAGCTCGAGTCACTTGTCGGATCAAGTCAGAGCCGGTCGGGTTGGACCTTGACCCGACCCGTTGAGAGCACTATCCAAGAGGTTCACTCATCCTCTGAAAATGAGTGCCGAGGAAAACCGGAATCAAACCAATTGAGAAGGTTACTGAAAGCGGCTGGGAATAGCGGTACACTGACCACATGTACCCCGCAGAAAAGCCGGTTAGCTGGCTCTGGTCCTAACAGGCTGTTGCGCTGTATGTTCATTTTATTTACACTAATGTTACTGAGGAATCTAGTAGAAACTTACAAATTTACTAGCACAACCGGAAGTGTGGTTGCTCATCGGATTGTGTCCCAAACTCTCCCCACGGGTACCTTGTTGGTCGCGCCAATAAAACACCTAAAGTTACTAATGGGTGCATTATTGGTGCGACCAGCATGGGAAGATTGATCATCAGATGCTCTCCCGAACATTCCTTATTTACTTTGACTTGATTACGGTATCCATTTTTCAGATTATTTCCAAATATACATTATGTTATATAAAAAAAATCATGGAGACGAATGCTCCCTAAACTCCTGTCTACATATGCCACTGCTTGCATCTGAGTCAGATATATCTATGCTTCATTCATTCAAAGAAGTTGCAAACACATTTCACATTACATGGAGAAGTTTACTCAATTCTCCCATAAAAACCACAAAAACAAGTAAAATGAGCCAATAATCGATCTTTCCAGCCCGGACGGTACGTCAAAGGCGAGAAACAACAATTAGCTTTCTCGCACACACAATCAAAGGATTCCGAAACTGAACAATGAATACATGAACACCGAGTACGTTGATAAAAATAAAAAAATATCTGAGCACCTACCTGTTTTAGTTAACTCTGCAGGACCTTTCAAATCCTTAGTAGCCAAAACTGCGTGGCACCCTTTCTGAATTGCTGAAACAAAATAACTTTGGGGGGGGGGATCTTTCTTATACATCGTGCAGCCAGCTGTTGGTCGTTTTGCAAAAGAGAGTGAAGCGTTACCAAGAAGTACCGTTCGAACACAACGTACGAATGATTTTCTATAACGTTGTCTTTCTGCATGTACTTAAAAGTATCGATAGTAAATAAAGGATTAATGATGCATAATTCTTCTGTTGCCATGTGCTGCAGAGAACATATCGAGCACTTTCGACAGCTCAATAAGTTTGCACTCTTTTTCAATCGCCAAATAGCCAGATGCGTTAAGCTTGTATTCAGCATTGCATTTCGAGCTAGGCTCCTAATTCCCTTCAGACAACAAAATGTCCTACTTTGGTACCATCTTCACATCGTTTCAAAAGTTTCGATAGTATTTGCATTTCATCTTCCAACGATGCAAGGTCACATGAATATAATTTAGAGAATAGAAGAGCTACAGCATAATTCAGAAATCGTTCGATTGCGGCAAAATGCACTTATACCACTGACAACAAGAACAGAATTGCTTCTAAATCTTCTGATCAGTTCATGAATGATTCCATCTATAATCCTGAAGAGCAAATGATATCGTAACTATTACTCATCACCATTGTAGGCACCGGTAATGGCAGAAGGCTCTTAAGGTAGAAAAAGGCTTGTTAATTTTTCTGGTAGTATTCTCTTGTCTTAATGTGATTTTCGTTGTACATTCTGAACGGTTTTTTGTATGTTTCATGATGGAAGCTGCTTTCTCTCTTCGATTTCAAATCGTTAATCAGAAAGTTTGTAAGTAATAAGTCTTTTGTCATTTCAGAATTTATGCTCTGTAAATAGTCAGATACATACTTAGTTAGAACCAATATCTCAGTAAACGAAGATAGAAAATAAAACGAAATAATACTTGGTTCAGAAGACTTCTTCCTTGATTTGCATAAGAAGTTGTCCCATCTAACAATTTAATGAGAAGTACTATAATAGCACTCAATGTGTTTCTAATTGCTAAACAAGCCTCTACTCATCTTGTTGGACAGATGTGCTTAAATTCTTCATATGATTAGACATCTTTTGTAATGATATGAATAAGGGATGAATACTTAATCCGGACATAAATACGTAAAGATCTTCCACAAACAAAATGAAGCTTTCAATTTCTCAAACTTTCTTCCGTACATCGATTACCAGTAAATGAAGCCGGTGATTCAAGTAGTGTACGTACAGAGTTTGGTGGACTTCCTTCTGGAATCAACTTTTGACACCACTGATATTACCACTCATGACACTAGCCCCGTCGTAAGTTTGTGCCACTCAATTAGTGATGTTAATAGGGTTTCTTAAAAGAAGTATATGGAATTGAAGAGGGAAAAATGAAATGAAATCTTTGAGTTTTACGTTCCACGCTTATGCCGGTTAGGTTAAAGGAGACGGTGATGAGTATGAATGAAATGGTGGAATAAAGAAAGTAGAAGGAAACGGGAGAACCCCGAGGAGGTTTGTTCACCACAGAGTTCACTTGGCGGGGACTGGGATCGAACCCGGAACCCCAAGCACCAGAGGTGAACGCTCTACCACTGAGCCAACGCGACATGGAATTGAAGAGGGAGTGAGGGTCTAGTGTCTCAAGTGCAGAAAATCCCAAAAATCTTTCCTTTATCTCTTCACGAAACACAACGAATGACAATTGACAGCTGTTCTTTCTTCGTTGAGTAATTAGTTTCTAAAGCAGTAATTCGTATATTTCAGCTTCTTCTACTTCGTGGCAACCAGTTTTGGGACCAGGCAAATGACAATAAACTTCACGAAGTTCAGCCCATTCTAGGTAACTGGCGAACGTCTTCAAGCCTCAGTCGTAGAGATGAAGAGCTCCTGGCGCTTTTGCGTATCGGACACTCTCAACTAACGCATAGTTATCTGGTGCGTGGTACGGACTGTCCGTACTATGAAGAGTGTATAGTCCCCCTTAGTATTCAGCACATTCTCCCTGAATGACCTGAATACTCAGATCTCAGAAAACGTTATGGACTGCCTTCTCTTCTTACCCGTTCCTTGGGGAATGACACTGATATAGTTAGCCGAATACTTGAGTTTATTCCTGGTTCTGGGTTTGCTCTTGTTCCCTGAGCTCTGTTAGTGTGTTGTTACTATTTTATTGCTGCTATTTTTTTTATATTTCCGTCATCTTTTATTGTTTTTCTATATATTGTTATTGTTATATATATTTTATCTTATTTATTCTTTCATTCTCTCTCTCTTTTTTTTTGCTTTTGCTTTTCGTTTTATGATTTAGCATCGGTTTGGTTCTTTGAACTCTATTAGTTTTAGCTTGTTCTTATTTTAATCTTACAATTCTGAGCAACCATGTTGATCGTGACGGGGACATATAGCCTCGATTCTGACGTCCCATTTATCCCCGTATTATATATATATATATATATATATATATATATATATATATATATATATATATATATATATATATATATATATATATATATATATATATTATAGAATGTAGGGACACAAGAGTGATATAAATATAATTAAATTATTTACAATTACCCTTTATAGTTTTTCGTGACCTTCGTAATCCTGTCTTTTCCCTTTCGTAAGCATCTTTTCCGGTCAACCTTTGTTTATAAACTAGAACTTCCTACATGGCAATTTTGTTTGCTTCAGAATAATAGTATTAGGCTATTTTGAAAACTTTTTGGGCTTGGATTAAACGTTTCTGTCTAGTTTTTCATTTCAGGTAATCTATTGTACGAAAAGCACATTTTCTAAATGAGTGACTTGTTTTTAGAATCTCTGTTCGGGCTTTCATACAGTGGGAAAGGGCTTCTTTATTCATTCGCGTTCTAGTACCCGCTATTCGAAATTGGATTTCAGAGAGTAAGTATATAATATCTACGCTGTTGAGAATAAATTTATAAGGGAAGTGTGAGTCAATACTCAGAGACAAATAATGAGAAATAACATACAACCTAACACTATATACCTAGGTAATTAAGTACAAATGATGTTATAAACTGTAGTTTTTTTTTGTTACCGTAAAAACAAATATCGCACAACCTAATACCGTATATAATAAAGTACAAATGATAAATATATAATACAGGATCTTCATTACTGTAATTGCCCTCCCCGCTGAGGTAGTGGCTAGTACGCGCGCCTTTTGTATAAAAGATCCCGAGTTGAATTCCCGGTGGGAGAGTATATTGAAAGACTGGTTCGGATTGCACTTTAAAGTGTAGGTCCACGTCTTATATAGCTTCGCTGCTGAAAATGGACACTAAACGAATGAATGAATGATTGGGGGGTTAATGGGGACGTCAGCAACGAGGTTATGTCCCCGTCACGACTGACACGGTTGCACTGGACTAAAAACGTAAACAGAAAAAGCTTAAAATACCAAAGCACAATAAACAAGTGCTGCTAAATAATAAGAGAAAACGAAAAAGAGAAAATAAAAGAATAAATAAGCTAAAACAGATAACAATAACAATATATAAAAAACAATAAAAGCTAGCAAAAAGTAAAAATTTAGCAGCAATAAAAAGCGAAAACACACTAAAACAGCTCAGAGAACGTGAGCAACCCCACAAGCTTTAACAAAGTCAAGTACCCGGCAAACTATATCTCTTGAATCCCCCAAAGCGCGGGTAAGAACAGAAGGCAATCCGAAACGTTTTCTGAGAGCGGAGTATTCAGGACACTCAACAAGAATGTGCCGAATACTCAGCGGGACTATACACTCCTCACAGTACGGACGGTTCAGTCTTTGCAGCAAGTAGCCATGCGTCAGATGAGAGTGTCCGATACGCAGACGCGCCAGGAGCACTTCATCTCGACGACGATGGCACGAGGACGTACGCCACTCACCTAGGAGTGGTTTGACTGCATGCAATTTATTTTCAATGGCCTGGTCCCAATCGGCTTGCCAGTGAGAGCGCATCAAGATGTGAAAATAGGAACGAAGATCGGAGCAAGGAAGGCTATGCTCCAGTGCAACCCCGGCCAAGGCGGCGTTCTTGGCGGCTGTATCAGCAAGTTCGTTTCCCCGGATGCCGACATGACCCGGCACACAGCAGACAACGACGACACAACCCTGTTGCTGCAATTGATGGCATCTCAGAAGAATGTCCTGCACGAGAGAGTGCATACTAAAGGCATTCTGTATACTCAGAACCACGCTCTGAGAATCGGTGCAAACAAGCACACCACGTAATGAAAGCGTGAGAGCATGGTCCAAGGCAAGCTTAAGTGCAGTCAATTCGGCACTGTACACGGAACACAGACGATGCAAATTGAATTCTGAGCTGCCCTCGTCGGTGACAAAGGCACAGCCTACAGAATCCCCATCCTTAGAACCGTCCGTATAGAACACACTAAAATCGGGGTACTGATCTAACAGTGCGGCAAACTCTTGCTGGTACACCTGGGAACTAGTTTGCTGTTTCGAATGCAAACGTAAATCATGCCGAGGTAGACGAAGCAGCCATGGTGGAATAGCACAAAAGCGAACCAACGAAAGAGAGGGCCACACGAAATCGTCGGCAAGAAGGCTCTCGCACGCACGGATGTACCATGGACGTGTAGAGCGAGGACGTGCAGCATAGCGCTCGTATATCCGACCACCACGGAGACATGGTCTACACGGGTGGTCTGGAATACAACGCACATGCGCAGAATAATTAAGGAGTAGTCTACTGCGACGATATACTAACGAAGGTTCATTGGCTTCAGCATACAGGCTGGTGACGGGACTTGTTCGGTAGGCGCCAGTAGCAAGACGAATACCCAGGTGATGCACTGTGTCAAGTTGTCGTAACAGAGAAGCACGAGCAGAACCATAGACAATACAGCCATAGTCTAACTTGGACCGAATTAGACTACGGTACAAACGAAGTAGAACAGTACGATCAGCACCCCACGTGCGGTGGGAAAGGACACGAAGGAGATTCAGAGCTCGAAGACAAGAATATTTAAGATTCCGTACATGTGGTGCCCACGACAAGCGACGGTCAAACACCAGACCTAAGAAACGGACTGTATCAACGAATGACAAACGGGTGCCATCGAGGTACAAGTCCGGGTCAACAACGCACGTACGCTGCCGGCAGAAGTGAACACAGTGGGATTTCTCGGTGGAAAAGCGAAATCCAGTCTCATTCGACCAGCGAACAAGACGATTGAGAGTCAGTTGAAGCTGTCGAGTAACGCCGCGAAGGTGGCGGGAGCGACAGAAAATGACAAGATCGTCTACATAAAGCAGACCAGACACAGGAGGCTGGATCTGCGAAAGAACGCTGTTGACTGCGACAGTAAAAACGTGACACTAAGAACACTGCCTTGTGGAACACCATTTTCTTGTACAAAGCGCTCTGAAAGACTAGATCCCACACGCACTCTAAAATGTCGCTCGTGAAGAAAATTCGCGATAAATTGGGCCATATGCCCACGAAGACCCCAGTCATATAATTGTTTTAGGATTCCGTAACGCCATGTGGTGTCATACGCCTTCTCTAAGTCGAAGAATATAGCTACAAGATGTTCGCCGTGGAGAAAAACGTATTGAATTTCACCCTCAAGATAAGCGAGATTGTCTGTAGTGGATCGGAAACGACGAAATCCACTTTGATGCTTGCTCAGAAGTGAATTGGATTCCAAATACCACACCAGGCGCTTGTTGACCATGCGTTCAAACAGCTTACAGACGCAGCTCGTCAGAGCAATGGGTCTGTAGCTCGTGGGGCTAGTTGCGACTTTGCCTGGCTTCAAGATAGGAAGAACGAGAGCCTCACGCCAAGCCGGTGGAAAAAACTCCTCGACCCAGAGGCGATTATACAGTTGCAAGAGAGCAAGCTGTGTATCGCGGGGGAGGTTGCGCAACATTTCGTAGGGTATACGATCAAGACCTGGAGCAGTATTGGATGATTCACGAAGAGCAGAATCGAATTCAACGAGGGTGAAAGGAGCATTGTAATCTTCGTTGCTCGCGGTACGGAAGTTTAAGGGGTTCCGCTCTAAACGCGCCCTAATGGGAGCGAATGCTGGAGGATAATGTTCAGACTCAGAGATAGATGCAAAGTACTGGGCCAAAGAGTGAGCTATCTCCGAAGGGTGAGTAACTAAGACACCATTCACAGACAAAGCAGGAACGTCAACAGTAGGAGAATTGCCATTAAGAGAGCGGACCCGACGCCACACAGTGGACATCGCTGTGCGACTATTGACGGACGAAACGTAATGCATCCAGCTTTGGCGCTTCGAGAGCTTGATAAGACGTCGAGCTCGAGCACGTAGAATGCGGAAACGCTGCAGATTGTCGTCTGTTGGATGACGATTAAAAGTGGCAAGAGCGTGCCGACGAGCTAGGATAGCCTCACGGATTTCCGCAGACCACCATGGAACACGCCGGCGGGAAACGTCGCCACCGCATTCTGGAATGGAACCATGAGCAGCATCAAGAACAGTCTGCTCAAAAGCCTCAGCCACAACAGCTACAGGGAGATCATCAGGACACTGAAACACACTAAGCTCACGGAATTTACGCCAGTCAGCACGCTTCAAATTGAAGCGGCGGAGAGGTAAAGGAGGAGTAACAGGGAGACCTTCAACAAACAACGGGAAGTGATCACTGCCACAAAGATCGGGATGCACTCGCCATGTCAATGAGGTCAAGAGACCAGCACTACACATGGAGAGGTCTATAAAGAATAGGTGCCATGGGCAGTGGAAAAATGAGTAGGACTGCCATCATTAAGGATAAGCAAGCCACTCTCCTCAAGAAATTCCGTTACCTGACGGCCACGACCGTCAGTGCGGACCGAGCCCCACAAGCGATGATAGGCATTAAGGTCTCCTACAAGCAAGACTGGCGGCTCGAGCTGATGGAAGAGCTGAAGCAGATCGGCGGTGCTAAAGGCTTCTGATTGAGGAATGTACAATGAACAAACTGTAAGCGGGCGAGAGAAGTATACTCGCACCGCAACTGCTTGCAGGCGGGAGACGAGGTGAATCTCCCGAGAATGAAAAGAATCAGAGACGCATACGGCCACGCCGCCAGCAGCGTGACCAGCATCTGACTTATCACATCTGTACATAGTGTACCCAGAAAGAAGGAAGGACTGGGTAGGATTAAAATGGGTTTCTTGCAAGCAAACGACAACTGGCGAGTGGTCGGAGACCAGTTGTAGCAATTCCTCACGGTGACTACAGAAACCATTCAGGTTCCACTGAAGAAGCGCCATACTGGAAGAAATCAACGTTTAAGGCGAACTTTACCACGCGGTCCAATCACAGCCCACTCAGTATCCATCAGTTCGTCCTCCACCATGTCAGACTTCAGAGAAGCTGCAGGTGGCTTACGAACTGAAGTAGATTTCGGTCTCTTCGGAGAGAGAACCGTGTCGTTTAACCTGCGGATATGCTGACTGAGTTTCAGGCCAGCCATGTAAGGTGAGCGGCGATGGGCGGGAGTGCGCCGAAGACCACCACTAACAGTAACACGAGGAGGTTTCGGACCTTCACTCGGCGTTACAGCTGGAGGCTTGGCATGTTCGCTCGTTGTTGCAACGGGGGTCTTAAGAAGCTCGCTCATCTTTGCAACTGGGGTCTTCGATTCACAACTACGCTTTGGGACCAAGTCCGTTTGGGTGGAAACGTCGACGGTCTGAGTAGCTACAGATTTCCGAGAAATAGCAGCGACAGTAGCGAAGGGAACAGAAAGCGAGGAAGGAAGGCTTTCTTTCAATCGACGCTTCGCATCTGTAGCAGAAATCTTCTTTACTACCATGAGTTCTCGGATACGCTTCTCGCGCTGATAAGCTGGACAATCCCGAGACCAAGCAGAATGTTCTCCCTTGCAGTTAACACAGAAGGGCTTGGTCGCTTTGCAGGGTTCCGCACCATGACTACCCTGGCCACAATTCGCACAAAGAGCAGCACTCGCATTACACGAGGTGCTGGTGTGCCCAAAATGTTGACATTTAAAGCAGCGCAGAGGACTGGGTATGTAGGGCCGAACTTTTAAACGATAGTAACCAGCTTTCACAGACTCCGGAAGCGTGGGCAGACTAAAAGTAAGAATCAGTGACTGAGTAGCGACAAGTTCACCTGACATCTTACTTTTGATTCGAGCTACCTCTATAACGTGTTGGTCCGCTAATTCCGACTTGATCTCCTCTTCGGTGGCATTGAGGAGATCCCAACACGATATCACCCCTCTTGAAACGTTCAGCATACGATGAGGTTCGACTGACACCTTCACCGGTCCAATGGCAGTTAACTTAATTAACTTCGCCGTTTGCTTCTCGTCTGTCGTTTCCACCAATAAAGTGCCATTCCGCAGTTTCTTTATGTCTTTAACCTGCCCGGCTTGATGAGTAATGACTTTATTGATTACAAAAGGGGATAAGCCCTTAATAGCACTCGGACGGGTTTCCTCAGTACTGGCACTTTCAACGTCTTTCTCTTTAATTACAAGATATCGGACAACAGGGGTCGCGATACTTGTCTGTTCCTCAATTTCACTATCATTTTGTTTGGGCTTCTTCCGTGAGGGAGAGCCCGGATCTGTTTTTTGTGTTTTGGTACCCATAAGAAAAAAGATTTTTTGAAACATTTATAAAGGAAAAAAAGGGTGTGAGGTCACACCGGGGCGTTAATGGGGAGAACTAACGCTACCCCCTGGCAATCCTTTCGCCACGCTTTCAAACTTAGGATCAGCGTGGGGCCGACGGGGTCAAGGGGAATGGGCGTGCAACAAAACCATTCCCGTCGACAAAAACGCGTGGCCCCGGAAAAAGGAAGAGGTAGAACTAAAGAAAAGAGACCTGGCCAACGAAAAGATAGACCCCCACCAGCCCAAAAGGAACAAAACAAAACAATAGGTGCGGATTTTTTTGTACTTTTATTCGTTTTTAATTTGTTTTTTTTTGTTTTTTTTTTGTTTTACGATTTTTTTTTGTTTTTAATTTTCTCAAAGACTCAACACGCCGGACAACACAAACACTGGACTGACACAACAGCAGGCCGGGTGGGTGCACGTCTTCCCCAAGTGGAGGAAGACGTCCACTAGACCTTCCTCTTCCCGACTCCCACCAACCACCCGCAAGTCCGGTAGCGGTATTCGCGGCTGAGAGGGCATGCAATGATATGATATATGAAGATGAGGGGTGATAAATGAATGACGTATGAAGCCGCCCTCTCAGCTCCACCCCCTCCCCGACGATGACGTTCCGCTACATGGAGGGGGACACTAAACGATAACCAATCATTATTTTAAGTGCAACTAATGCATATGTATACCCTAATATAACGCAAATATTTAATTATATTAAATTCATACAATTACTCAATATAAGTAATTATTCAATAAGTAGAAAAAAATCAGTGCTTTGCTAGACTTGCTACGATTATCACTCTTTATCCCATTTATCTTTTTGTGTGCCTTATTGCGTTGTTTCCAAAATACATGGGGATCACGAATGGCCAAACACCGTCTGTGACGTGGGTCTACTAATTCTGGAACAAGAAACTTCATATAGAATTTCTCCGGGTTTGGAAGCATGTGCTCTTCCCAAAATTTGTCATCCTGTCAAATTCTTTCAATTTTTAGACCCATTCAAGTCCAAACTGCAAATAGGTAAAAATCACGTTTAGTAATATGCAACTGGCCTTCAATTTGGTAAAAGTGATCTTTCTTTCTCGTAATATCCCGTATTTTCCCTGCTTTCACGTTCCACATTGTGAACTATCGTTGAATTATAGAATCATTGGGCGTCACAACTGAAGCAGCAGATGAAGGACATTTAATTTCAACAATTCCATTACTCCTAATGAGCCCATCAGGGGACGCTGCACTCTTCTTCAATCGGCTTTTGAGCTGTTGCTTCATTAACTCGCCCAATTGCCATGGCCTTGCAATCAAATGTAGAGTATAGATGGTTTTAACGATAGTTTGGCAGCTTGTTGTAGGTAGCATTTTACACATGTGACCGTAATTCGACTCTGTATGTAACCTCCTCCTGTGCTCCATCCATTCGTCACTGGTGCATTGACCTATGGTTAGTCTTTCAAATAGTTTTTTTTTTTTATTTCGATAGTGACTGAAGAAACTCTTCCTTCGTACCTTCGGAACGATGGGATGACAAATCTTCCCTTTGGACACTTGGACCGTAATCTTTATCTTTCTTGCTATGTTAACCAGGAAAATGACTTCCTACATTGTTTTTTAAAAACCCTGTTCTCGTTGCACATCTATTGTTCTCTTCCTCCTCAGCTGACTTGCTTCTGCATTGTTTCCTAGACTGGATTCATGCATATTCTTTTTATGCAAATTGTAAAATGCTATACCTACGTTGTGCCGAACAACAGTGCCAGCACATTTTTCGGCGTAAGAGCGATAGCCAACAAAATTTATTGGTTTCCCCAATAAATTTAGCTGCCGCAGCGCTATAATGTTCCACCCTGTTGGTGTCCACATCCTAAAAGAAAGTTCTACTGTTCAAACTTAACAGCCTTACTGCCTTGTCGAATAGACCAGAAAGCTCCATTTCACGTATAATATTTACATGCGGTGTTCTCTCTTTTTATTAATAAAGAAGTTGCATAGTTGAGATGACTATCAAAGATGTGATCTGTGGCATTTATAATATCTTTTCGTAAATTTTCTACTTTGTCGTATAATGACAGGTTTCTTTCAATGGAACTGCTTCAGTTAAATGTTCGTCCCATTGAGTCTTAACATTACAATGACCAAAGGGGTCATTTTGACCCCTACTAAATTTTGATAAATAAATATTAATGTAACTTGCTTAAATGAATTTTTATTGATATTAAAGGAATTTTGGATCATATGCATAACTAAAGAAACTATTTTTCTTGAATAGAGACACAAATTTTTATTATTTCTGAAAATATAGATGTTCATATTTTGTAATAATGAAGCTTGAAACAACTACTTGCTAAAATTGTAACTTTCGTACAGGAGCAATGAAACAGTCATGTTATTGACTTTCCTACCTGAAAACACAACATATATGTGCCATCACTAATCCCTTATCTTTATTCAGGGCATGTGGAACAGACAACATATTTCTTGACAACTTTCGTACAAGAGCCAAAGGCAAAATTCTTACAGCGAAAGCACATGTCTTGGATTTTGTTGCCCTTACCTTTTCCTATCTGACACTTTTTTCGTTTCTTGGTTGGGGTCGAACCTGGCAACTCTTCAGAATTTAGCTCGTTCCGCACCCGTTTCTGTCTTGTCGCTTCGCAAAGTTTTTCCGCTAATTTGAGAGTGAATGAATGTCGAGAGATTTTCCTCCCTGTAGCACTTTTCTACAAAACATGGGCATTGATGGCGGCCAAATCCAGCACATTGTAGAATAGCTGCACATGCCATCTCCTGCTTGCTGCCTTCACAGAGTATTTTCGTGACATCAGGTCAACAGTATCAACTCCGACCTTTTGTTTGTTGTAGAACAATATTGTTTCCGGCTTCTTTTTCTTCTCATCTTCCATAACACGTACATCCGAATGAAGAGTGCTCAACACAAGAACTTTTTGTTTTTCTTATACTGATACGATGTGAGTGTGATGTCATTGGCCATTTTGAGTACTTTTGTGCTATACAGTTCATTCCTACTAGAGCGAACTGATGCTGGTACTTCCCTTCTATTGCTTCGTAAAGTACCAAGCATGCTTATTTTCATATTTCGCAATTCTCTTGCAAGGTGTAACGACGTAAAGAAATTATCACAGGTCACATGAAGTCCGGAGTTTTTTAAAGATTTTACAAGCTCTAAAACTACATGTTCCGCCAGTGGAATGTTTGCTGGTCTCTGTTCATCTTTGCCTAAGGAAGGAAAACTGTTCACTATATATTTGATTTTCACCTCAACTAACATCCAAAATTTCACGCCATACTTATCTGGCTTGTTACCCATAAAATGTATAAATCTACACCTCGTTTTCATTGGAAATAGCTGTTCGTCAACAGTGCAAAAGGCATCCGGGTTGTAACACTTTTGCGAATTTTTAATAAACCTATACCATGTTTCAGAAAACAGACAAAATTTGTCAGTCTTGCGTCTGTCATCCCTAGTGGACTTCAAGTCAAACCGTAAAAATCGCATAATTTCCATAAACCTCTTCCTTGGCATCACGTTTCCATAGTAATTAGAGCCCCACTTCTTAGACCAGAGGCACTTTATACTTACTCCTCTCATCCTCATTGCACCACGTATATACAATAGTCCTACACAGGCATCTAATTCATCAAGAGAAACCGACCAGTTTGGATCTTTTAGTACGGTACGAGCTTCTGTTTCAGTACATTTTTTTTTAAATATTTCTCATCATCCCATCATCAATAATTATTCTAAAAGCACTCACCTTAGTATCGTCTATGTTACGCATGGCATAAGGTGTAAGACCTACCCTGTAATGCACTACATTATGTTTCTTGATTCTACCATCCTGCAGAACTGTTATCCATCACTGTCCATATTGTCTGATCAGAAGCAACTTCGTCATTGGGAATTGGGTTGGAACTTTCTTCTTCACTTGAAATATCACTAAAATCACTTTCATCATCAGAACTTGTACGTTCATTGCCTACACTGTTCTCTTCAGAAACACTATCATCCTCAGTTTCAGTTAGAGTCCACTGTTCATCTTCACCACCCGAGCCCATCCCATCAGCGTTTTGTAAATCGTCCAGGACTTCCTGAGGTGTGAGTCCTTCTCTGCCACACGACGCCATAATATTATATTGCAACACCACTCGAAACAGAATACCCACTACTCCACTACGCATAATCAAAACACAGCACAATTCTTACTTCACCAACAACCTCGTGGTTTTTCTTAAGCCAGCCAACGGCTAGCATCCTGTTAGAGGGTTAAGCCCTCTTTTAGGGAAGGGAATTTTATGGAGAATGGGTATTGGATGTATGAAAGATGGTCTATGGGAAGGTAGATATCAATTTTATATTTATTTAGCAATCTATAAATAAACACAGCACTTAAGGCTTTTGCAGCTTTAACATTTGGATTGGTAGACATACAAAATAATACAAAGATAACATATAATGTACTGTGACGATGTGCAGACTCCAATTTTAATCATTTAGCTCGTAATTTCCACACAAAGAGGAGATCTGCTCGCACTATAAGTTAGTGGATGTCACAAAAATATTATAATCAAATTACACCATGACTTTCATGGGAAAAGTGGATTAACCTAGGGGAAATGACAACATAAATTGAAGTTATTTAGTTTATTATACAACTAAAATGGTAGTATACATCAACATTTAATTTAGGTATTTTACAAAAGTAATTTGATATTTGCCTCTTCATTGATATTTGACTACATTATCAGAGATTGAATAACTGAATGGACTTTCAAGTATTTGAGTTAGCAAAGATGAAAAATGAATTACGAGTATGCGACTTTTAGTCTTAGTCGTGAGAGTTTTACTATCGATTGAAGAATCATTTTGCAGTGCTGACTGACATATTATTACTTGAACTCAAATAGCAATTGTGCATGTACATACCTTGAATAGAAGTCTTGTTACACCCTGCAACTTGGTGTCCCGAAGGTCTGAGTTCTTATACTCCTCGTCACTACGTCGTTGCCGCCCGAATAATAATAATCTAGACCTTGAGGTCCCTTTTTATTATTTTTGCAAGGGCCACTCCCAAACCTCACATCAGCCATCACATCCTGGTCGTCAGATTCACAAATATGGAAACTTGTTGCTCTTTGCATTCTGATTGGCTATTAGCAAGTAACCGCACCCAAAATTATGGCGTGATCCAGCACACACGTGGATGGCGTGACTGTTACCGCCGGAAGATTTCAATAACAGGATTTCCAGAATTATCCACATTTATCTATGACTGGTCCAGAGATTCTTAACTATTAACTAAAATTTCCGCAAATGCGGGGTCACGTTGACCAATTTGTAATTGTTCATCCTGTTAGTAACCAAGCATAAGTAAACATCCTATGAATTTTTGCGCAGTAAAACAACCACAATCACCTTCGAGGTTTTGCGTAGTTCCGTTCTCTGTTACCAGCTCATGATAAGTTAAAAGAGAAAACCGTCCTGTAAACGCACATTAATCCAAAATAGCCTTTTTCAATTCCTTCAATAAAGAGCAATGTAACCATATTTTGAATCCGGCGTCACATTCCCACTGCTTCATAATTTTCGTCCTCGAAAATCATCAAGAAGCGAGCGCTCAAGCAGGCTGAAGTAACCAATACTTTTCGAATGACCCTCGTATTAAATGAAGATTTTGCAAAATATGTGAATTGTATGTCATGCACATGAGTTGACTAATATGAGTTTGTTGTCGTCATAGTCGTAATTCACCTTTTCTATACAATAAGATAAAGAACATTTGCAATATAATGATAATTTCCGTCTCCTCATTAAAATGACTCAATAGACGGATACTTAGGTATGAAAAACATCAAGTGAATAATCATAAAAATTGGCATAACATATAACATATGGAAGTGGCACATTATTATAACATATTGCTGCTGTGTTAAGTTAAAGAAGTATGATATTAAGAATAATGGTTAACAACTTTTGGAACATTGTGTTGAAACATTTGGAATTTCTACAACTGCAATTAAGGTCCTAAACAAAATACTACATAGATAATGAAGAGTTGATAATAATTTGAACATGCTACTGTGACTGAATGACACTGACTTAATACATTAAGGTTAAAAATAAAACAAAAGAACAGTTATAACTTGCTTGCTACATGCATATAAGTTACTGAATGAAATTACCACATTATACGTTAATAAGATTAATAATTGGTCGAATACGCAACCTTGCAAGAAATTACGTAACTGAAATACTACATATATTGAAAATCAATAATATTTTGAATCATGCGTCATTAGCAAAAGTGAATAGTACAATAATCTATTAATGCCCTAGAAGGTCAGTATAGTTAACAGGTTCCATGTCTTTCAAAATTCATTACAACTGATTTGAGAATAATCAGTGAATCGATAAACATCAACATTTTAATTGAACTGTTCTGTGCAGGGAAAGGGCATAGGGCAAAAGTAACGATAATTAATAAATTAGACTAATTAGTAATAACAAGGAACTGTCAGGATTATCGTCCTAACGATACAGTTATAACGCTATCTTAGATTCAAACTTAGTTCTGTTAGGACTGTTAAGTCTGTATACGGTTGTATGTACGTTAAATACGCATAACTTAGTGAGATGTATGTTAGTTCAATTTAAACGAAATAGGGTCTCATTAGGGTTGAACGATACACAATTAAAGATGAATTAGTATTGTTTACTCAGGAACACAGTTAATTTTATTTTAACATTATTTCATTGTTTTCATAGATGTTTGTACCAATATCATGATTATGAAGTTGTTGTTCAAGAATTAATAATTGATTAGAGATTAATGACTAATAGATCGAGTACTTTAGCAATTTAAATGACATTAACAATCTATAAGAAAATAACGAGTTTGTTTTGCTTTACAAGGCAATTAACCTTATTCAGTTGCTTACAGGAATGAATGAATATTTACAATATAGTCACCCCAATTGAAGGTGAAGAACCAGGAATATAATAATAACCAGGAATATAATAATTTAAAAGTCAATTTCCATAAGTAGATTGCAATAAGAAATTTACAGACTTGAGTTGTCCATGAGGGACGTGAGAGAGTTATTATTATTGATTTAACATGTAGAGTCAAGGGGGCTATTGCAATAGATTTTTGAGATCCAATTTATTTTTCAATTTTGAAAAATTAACAAAACAGGCAAAACACGAAAGACTGAAAATGAAGTTGGCCCTTGGGTACGCCTTGAGTCTACATGTCATGAGACCCTATTTAGTTATGATTACTCTCCTTTTATTCCCAATATAAAGAGTGAGTTCTTCTCTTTCCTTTCTCCTCTTTCTGTGCATTTTAAGAGGTTACAAGTGTATTAAAAAGGAGCGAGAAAGGAAAAAGATTGTTGTTTGTTATTCGGGGACTTCGGAGAATTGAACCAATACCCGTTAGATTTGGAAACGCCACACTTGGTGGTTTTACTTCCGCCTGGTCGTAGGTGAGGTATCAAATATACCGAATGTAGTCAATTAGAGAGGTGGAATCATTTACGTATTATTTATTTCTTGCCGGCACTAAGGAGTATGGCCACAGGGGGGGGGGCAATAATCGGGTTTGTAACTCTCCGTGTGAAGGGCAATCTACTCTCCTTTTTCCTATTCTGTACTTAAAGGAGCCAATGGAACGAGGAAAGAGGATTTTAGCTTGTCGATCTTGTGACGAAGGGGAATCGAACCGCAGGGTACTTGCATTCAATGTTTAATGTGCATATCATGCATAAATAGTTTATAGAGGAAAGTTTGGTTGAATTTCACTATGTGCCACGCAGTGGACAAAACCACAAGAAGCTGATACTGACTTCCTGTTGACGCTGATATGATATTAAAAATAATATTACAGGAAGCTTGTATGAATTCTGCTACTGCGAAAACAAGAACAGTGTTTCCACTGTGATCAGTAATTGTGAGCTAAGGAAAAGAGTTTAAAAATTGCTACTTTTGATATTCCGTTAATTCCGAATTGTGTTATCCCTATTCTAGTGAATAGGCACCTGGTTGGCATAATTGGGAGGTTGACGAATCGGAGGAAATAAATCCAATCGCCAAATATGGGTTGAAAATAGGAAATCTAGAATGTCATTGGTTCTTGTAAGTGATCAGTGAATAGCAGGAAGGGCGTTATCCCAAGGAGTGAAGAACGCTGTATAGTAATATATTAGTTCTTCACTTATTCAATCTACAGGGATCGAAGAATTACCACGAACGTTTTGTGCGCGGATACTTGGAAGTAACGTTTATACGGGACATGAGACTTCTTAGGTGTGAGAAGGAGACTTTCACTAATTAGATAAGTATATCTCTATTCTATACTTTACATCATATATTATATATGCGTGTTTTTTAAGTTTTAACGTCACATTGCATTCTGTGAGCAGTGAACGTATCCAGTAATGAAACAGGCGTCCGTGAGTTTCCTCCAATACTTGTGCTACGTGTCTGAAGGTTTTACCAATCGTTCAGAAGCATCTTCTCCCAACGCAGTCTCACATACGATTCACATGCCGTAGGCAAGAATTACTCATGAAACAAATATAAATAACGATATTAGTAAATAATTATAATTAAAGAATACACTTAATTAACCCTAATTAACAACTCCCAATTATTAATATATTTTAATAAGGATTAGTTATTATTAACAAGATTCAATAATCTATATATATATATATGAAAAACTGTTTTTTTTTTACTTAACAGTGGTGTGATGTATCTAAAAACTATAAAGTTCATTCGTCTCTATGTCCTTGTTCGTTTGATATCAGCTTTGGCTGAACTTGTGAACGACTTCCTTTTGTTTTGTTTTATCATTACATAATTCAAGGCTGGAGAGAATAATGTTATTTGTTAGGAAAATAGTAACATAGTGGTAGAGTTATGTGTTTTAGAATTTATATTAATTTATTTTATTAAACAAAAGATAAAGGACTCTACCACAAGCATTTTTTTTTTATTTCAAGTGCGTGTTAATGAACACTAATGAACATAAGCCTCTATTTATAAGATGAATTATCTACGAAGTTGTTTTAGATTTTTTATACCTTTGCCTCTTAGCATAGAATTAAAGATAATAGTCAAATGTACGCTGAAATAAGAATACAGTTTAGATAATTTAATTATACTCACTGCTCTGGCAATCAAACCTTTTTTTTGTCTGTAAAGAGAAAACTGCATTATTTATCAGAGTCACTTTATTTATTGTTGTTACATACTATTTTGTACCGGAATTTGTAAAGTAGTGAAGAATTTCAGTAGATAAGTAAATTAAATTTTTAAATTCTTGATCTTGTCCCATAATTATATCAGGGAGGCTAAGAGAGACAGTGTAAAGAATGAATGAGAATAAAATAAAATTAAGAAATGTGGGAGGGAACAGGAGAATCTCGAGAAAACACACGGTGTTGGTCATCCTTAATTATTAAGATGGGTTAATCATTAAGATTAATAACACTAATGAGGTCGTAGAAACTAGGTCAACATAACGGCTCATGAGGAAGAAAATGGTACTCACTAATACTGATGAATCCTACACAAGAAGATTTAAGTCTAAGCTACTGGCCATCCCAGGCACCCGTGGTACAATTGTAGATAGCTATATCTATTGTACACAGGTGTCCGTAATGGAGGGTAGAGAGATTCATCCCTGTTGATGCTGCATAAGTTAGAAGGATTTCTTAGGTTGTGGAACCTGACCCATTTGCATGATTACCGATGACCTCTGTAGGGTACCAACCTGCCCTTACGTTTTTTATTCATACCGTATGGGGAGTTGGCACCTGATAGAGTGTTATTGATTTGCTTCGCATGTTTTCGACCAATTGGATGAAGAAGGGATTGAAGACTTTCACCAATGAATCTACACATAATAGTAGCATGTCTTACTTTCACTAAGACGGGATGAGGTATGTGTGTTCAGGTAACTAATTGGAATGTAGCATGATCATTGGAATGTAGCATGTAGTATTAGTAGATATCAGTGTATGATGACACAACTGTTACTATAAGGCATTGTCACTTTTTCTCGCCTTGTGTAGTTATTCTCACTATATGTTATATAAGGGTGGTTGCATGATGCATGTACGTATCGAGTTTTTATTTTATTTTAAAGCTTTTAGTAACCTAGAATAAAGTGCCTATAAAAATTACACTTAATTAGTTAGTTGAAATTAGTTGACACCTAAACATATTGAATAAATTTATTTAAAATATATAAGGATATATATATAATGCACATAAAGAATAATGTACTAATTAACAATTTTCTATTGAATGTTAGCATTGTATCTTTATATATTCTGTAGACTATACAAGATGTGTACTATCTTTAATAAGGATTTATCATATAATTTATATGGAATGTTACTAAGATACATCATGCCAATGTGCAATTATATATATATATAGTAGTCTAAAAAATAATAAAATTGCGCTAAATATAATTCCAAAATATAATAACTACTTAAATATCTACTAAAAACTGAAAAATTAAACAACTATTAACTACAAGATAATACAACTGAAAGTTAAAACTACTGAGTAACTATTGAATACTAAACATTAAAACATTTAAATATCTATACAATACTGAAAACTCAACAAGAATATAATAACCTAAAATACTGAATAGTAAAAAAAGATCTATTTACTGAATACTGAGCTTAAAATGATTTAAATAATCTTTGGATATTGAAAAGTAATAAAATAAACTGAAAACTAAGGATTATTGGAAATCAAACAACCTAATAACTACTGCATGTAGTTAGATACATATAAATGATTACATATATTTATTTCATATTTATCTATTGCTATTTATTTCATAATAATATCTTTATTTTACTAAAGAATCTAAAATGTCTACTGAATACGGAAACGTAACAACTAATAACCATGGTATATTGAAAATTAAAACAAACTAATGAATACTGAATATTTGAAAATCAAATAATCTAATAACTACTGCATATAGATATATACACATAATTGATTATATATTTCTATTATATATCGATTATATATATTACTATTTATTTCATATATCTTTACCTTACAAGAAATATAAAAGCAAAACTGGCACATAGCATAGATAAAGGACTGAAAGTTGAAGTTTTGAAAAATCAGTATGAGTATAGACAAGCTGGCGAGAAGGGAAGTTTTTACTCATGGGCCTGGCGTCTCAACCAATTTATAGCGGTCTGTGAGAATGCACTTGTGCGTAAAAGTGATCTTCTATGTGAAGCCACTAAGAAAGCCTTCTTATCATAAAAGTTAAAGCTCTGGAGCACACTTTCTGTTCTGACTAATGGAATAAAGTGCTTTAATGCAAATTTGTTTTTAAGGCGATTAAGTCGATATTGCACATCGTCATAATTCAATTCAGTAAAAATAATAAAAGCTAGTCTGTAGGAAAAGTTTTTATGTACAATTACATAGCCGATGAAGGTCATGAACAAGGAGGAGCGTTTAAAGAGAGTAGTCATATGTGATAGAGAAACCTGTCTGACTCCTAAAAGGAAGAGATCGTATTTATCATCCTGTAAGGGTTTAAGCTCAAGGAAGTAGCAATGATTTGATGAAGTTATGATCTCTCTGGCCTTTGAAAAATCTGCTAAGCTGTAGCAAGGGATTTCTGGTAGTAACTTACAATGCTCCGCATATAAGACGTATTTAAAGTGACTGTCCATTGAATTGTCCATTTTCTTGTGTTGAAAGGATTCAATTTCTGTTCGTTCTCTTCGGCGTACGGCTTCGTGTCGTCGTTGATTATGCCTGTCACACATTTTACCTCTAAGAATAGGTAAACAACAGTAAAATCACTACAGTAATATTAATTGTCTGAATTTACACAGCACAATTTAGTTCCAATATATTCGTCTAACTCCAATTAACGGATGTCTACATATTACGCAATGATTCACCGAACCTGAGCATGTGGTACATAGGGCTAAGTGATTACAAGGCAAGGCTAAAATGTTGAGATCGTTTTGATAACACACCTTGCATTTAAATTTGTCTGATATATCATAAGGCGAATTGTGATTCGTGTTACTTATGTGTGACTCATTTTCTTCATTATTTAATTCTTTTTGGTCAGTTTTAACTGGAGGATATGGCATAGCGCTTATACGTGAACCAAAATAGTTGGATCCTGGACAAGATTCCAACTCTTGATGAACTCGTCGAACAAATTCGGCTCCTTTCAACAACAATAAGTAATAACAGGTGGGAGAGTATTTTGAATGTTCGACCCAGGGATTATCCATAGGTTTCCAGTTAAATAATCCCAATCCACAATAATAACATAGAACCAAATCATGATTTCCGGTATAATAAAATCCAGATCGAACAAGTTCTTTTGAATTTTGACCAGTTTCTTTTGGCCATGTGAGAAACGTTTCTAATCGCGATCCCGCGATTGCATACTTTGGAAGCAGGGGAGGGCTATATAGATAAGTCCGTGTATTATACAATTCGATGACATACAAGGGGTCCAAATGAATCTTCGGAGGAATGGGTTTGGGGCCTATTGATGCAATGGTTTGAAATGGCGCAATGGTCAACCCATAGTCTTCCTCCATAGGAATATTTTGAGTGTCGCGGCGTAGTGTTAAGGGGCAATTTGGGTTGGCGTGCAATATAACCGGTAGAAAAAATTCTCCCGGACGAAAGTTACCTAATGTAACTTGGCAGAATATGCACTTTACAAAATCAGGGGGGTGAGAAAAGTAAAAACCGTATTTTGCCAGAAAATTGGGATTTAGAAAAACATGAGGCCAATTACAAAATGTTTTTCGTCTGTCCACTTCCTTGCGGAGATTTAATGAAGTTTGCATAAAGTATAGCGAGCCGAAGGTTGGAAATATTGCTTTTTCAGCCATACTTACAGAAAGTTTAAGGTTCCGCGTGTGATTTCCTTAAAGGTCTGAAAAAAAAATAAGTCAAGTTGTAAATGTATCCTAGTTTCTCTTCTTTCTTTTTTTTTTTTAAACCTAAATCTATGTATACCGAGCATTCATTCCATTAGTCAGAATATATTTTGGGTTATCTATTCCCAATCATCATGAGAGGGGTTGATTTCTAAAACAAGCCATTCTTTATGTTTGCTTCCAGAGGGGTGGCTTTCAGTTTCCGTTTTAGCCTTGATCTTGTGAAGCGTAAACCATTCACATAAGGCTTTGGTCTGGCTTAGAGCACATCTCGCAGAGCTCACTCGTGCATGCGAGCTGCAACACTGGCATGAGCGGGGAAGGTGTTCTAATCGAGGACATCCTATGGTTTCTAAATCCTCAGCTTTAATTTCGAATAGTTGTTGGAGCCATTTAATTTTATTACCGCCTTTACAATAAACTCTGCTGTTAGGTGGAATTAATGTAGACAGCATATTCTGTACTGTAGAAAAGGCAATCCCCTCAGTTCGAGACCACTCAAGACCATGAATGCGAGTTGTTTGAAAATGGACTCGGCGTTGATCTGTTTCTAATAGGGATTCTAAAGAATAAGGTAAGCTGATTAAGCAGTGAAATAGGAATGTGCTATTTGGGGTTGCGATTCCCAATTCACGCAAATAATACGATTTCCCTAATAAGAAGCCTTGGATATCAATTATGAAGGTTGGTTGGGAAGGAGAGTTTCGCAGTGGGTAAGAAGATGAACGCAATGAAGCTAGTAATGATCGATCTCTCAATATTCCTTGGAATGCTTTCAACAACAAGGAAGGAGAAAAAGCATGAATATGTTGATTTACGAATACTTCCTTCCATTTCGAGATCATTTCCTCGTTCTGTGAGTCCTCATGTAGCTGTTGTTCAATTGTGGTATGGGGGTTTATGCCAACTTGATTGAGATATCTCGTTAGTGAGTCAAACACACAACCTTCCTTGATATATCCGTCTGAGCAGATCACACAATTTTCCCTTCCAGCCATATTATTTTTTTTCTATATATATATTATTCTTTTCCTATAGTAAAAAAAAGTAATGCAGTTATAAGTATATTACTTGGTATTTAACAGTGACAATTTTAGCTGTAATCTCTTAATTAATTTTATTTTATTTTATTTTTTTTATTTATTTTTTTTGGGAATACTTATACTCGTACTGACGTATACTTACGAAATTTGTTTGTTATTATTATTATTATTATTATTGCAATATTTCGCAATATTCGGGTCTCGTATGAAAGGTGCGAGGCATTTCATATTCATCGGGCACATTTTGAGGTCGGGGGAGAGTCTTAGGGGGTCGAGGGAGTTTTCTCAATTTTCTATAATAGAAGACGGATACAATTAAAAGACAACCTAATATAATATTAATAATTAATCCCACGACTAACGTTATGATACATCCTAAACTTTCATCATGCGTTTCATTAAAATTTACTATACCTTCTGAATTGTCTAATACCTCATAATTTGTTATGGGGGTTGGGACTTTTTCCGGTTTATGCCTTAACCAAGATGATGGAACTATATGTGACACCTTGGCCATTAATGTTTGCAATGAAAGACACGGAAATTTAGAAGTTAATGTCGTATTTTCGAACATTAGTTTACAATCGCAACCTAGATGTACAAATACAGAGCCTACCTTGGGGGTGGAATGCAACAGGATATCTACGGTTGGACATGAAATAGTAAAATCTTGTTCTTCAGCTATCAATAAGGATATTGTAGTAAAGTTTATATATGATATTGACATATCCCTTGAATGATTAAAGCAATTCCATTTACAATATTGATCAATATCCTTTGTTCTTCCACTTAATTGGGCCTTAATACATTCCATATACTGTAACATGTGAACAGGTGGAGTGGTCACGAGACATAATAAATCAGTGTGGATATTGCAAGTAGTATAAAGAATTTGGTTGGTGATTTGACGATAAACTATAAACAAAGGAGGTACATCCAAATGACAAATTTGGTGGTGTCGCCTGAAGGCAAGAGGGGAAATGATGTATGCACTGTCATTAGCTGATAAGTCAGTGACCGGAAGTTTTATTCCTAGCATTGCATACTGAGGCGATATAAGACATTCGGCCAATGGATAATTATATATAGAAGCGGGGTCTGATTGTATTATTTTCAGTGTTTTTCCTTTTTGCTGTAACTGATATTGAATGTCTTCTATTACATAAGACAATTCAGTTACCTTTATCAATTGCGGATGAACCATTCGTCGCTGACAGCCAATTAATAATTTTTCAAATTCAGTTTCTGATTTTATTTGCCGATTAGATAATTGGAAAAACCAAGGCTCATCCGAATATTGAAATATTCTGTTATGAATATAATCCAAATTGTCCTTAGTCAACAACAGTCGCTTAGTATGTAGTCTAGTAATTGTATGAAAGAATGATCCTGTTGAGGGGTCATCAGCGGAAATAGTTTCGGATAAAATATTTTGATCAAAAGTTTCAAACTCATATTGTTCCGTAATAGTTGGAGGATAAGAAAATTTTGTGAGAATTACTACTGCTGATTCATAGAGAATTGGTGAATCAAATGGAACTATTGACAATCCACCATGCGCTAACGTAGGAATTGATAATGCCTGAACAGGATGATTGATAACACTGAGCAACGTTACTAGTCATATCGCTGTGGTAGCCATATTGTCTGATGGATTAAGTCCTCGCCTCGCCGTTCTTGGGGTAGCTACGGGGGTAGCTAATGCTCTTACCGATATTGTGTCTCCTACATTTTCTGCTTCTATATTATTGTGCGACTTCATTTGAGCGAGAAGGGGACACAGATGTTTACAACAACAATTATACAATATGTAAAGACATAGTGCAAATATGACAATTGATAAAAGAGTATATGAAACTACTTCTGCTATGTCGTGCAATAGTGTGGCTTCTGTAGGGGTTGGCCTCAATAAAATAAGGGTGGCTATGCCCAAGTGGCTCCTTAATTTATACCCAATCCATAAAATAATTAAGGAGATAGTGACATTCCATACAAACAGAATTGTTAAATACGGTCTGGTAGATTGAATTTTTTCAAAGGGTATGATCGGAGTGGTCAGTGGCGTAACTGAAGATAACGTGGTCGAGATTTTGAAATGGGGAACGCGAGCTGTCCAGTTTGGATCTAAACACTGACTGAGATGTGTGAATTCAGAATTTTCAAAGGTTGATCCTTTCAACTTTAAGGTAGAGACTTGAGTCCAAGAAGCGGGAATTATGATTTTCATTTCCAATTCCTTATCATTAATTTCTGGGCAGGGAAAAGAAGGGGATATCACATGAGTCTCAGTAATAATTGCTTTACATTCACAAGGCAATGATAACTGATAAGCTCCAGGCATAGTAGAATCGAGTTGCATTGTTCGTTTTACTTTGGGGCATTCTATATAAATTTCAGAAGGGGGGTTGGTTAAAGCAAATAGTCCGGGTCTTACTTCAGTGATCAATAATCCATTCGTCTCTTCACATCGAAAGACACAATATTTACTGATCTCTGCTACTGAGGCAGTATGAAATAGTGTTCTTGCACAACCTGGTGAACGCAAATTATCCGCGGGATAACTTGGAATGTAACATAACTCACTACTCTTAGGATCGCATGCCGATAACCGATCTGTGGCCAATACTGAAATATCGTTAGCACGTTTCACAACGATAGATGGTTGATGTGAGATTAAGCAAGTAGCATTTCCGAACTTATATGGTACTGTTATTAATTCGTATACTTCGACATTGCCCGGATTTCTAGTAATAGGTACCTTAATTATTACATTTAAATCATTATTCTCATAGTGGCAAGACGCAATGGGTAATGTATAATATTTCATCAGATCCGTTAATGGTACAGCTAATATGTATGAATAACGTCTTAATTTAGCTTGTAATTTAGTCAAATTTGCTTTTAATTGATCTGGGGTAATCATAGTAGGAGGTATTCTCTGTGACATACAATGAGCTAATATTGTTTGGTCTTCATTACTTTTGATAATCCGAATCAGTAATCGGTGTAACCCGGCGACATGTAGGGTTAGCAACAATTGTTTTTCTGGAATGCCTTCCTCTAATTCGCGGTTTAATGCTTTCTGAGTCAACTTAATTTGGGTTTCTAATTTAGATATGGTAGCTTTTAACTGCGAATTGAAATTTTGACCAGCTTTCACAAACTGTACTATGTTTCTAGTTCGAACAGCCACCTTATCTACCAACGAGACTGTTGCTACTGAACAACACCACGAAAGAGCAGAGCCGAGAAAATCTATACCGCGTTTCACTGTTTGATCTAATATTGTATAATCAAGATGTGTCATATTATGTTCATTAATTAGCGTAGCAAGTTCATTAATGTGCTGGACTACTGAACAATATGAAAAGGTTACGTTCTCCGGCTGAGAACATACTTCCTGAGTTATCTTATGAATTAAAGCCAATTGATCTTCATCAGGGGGTATAGTGGTTACCTGTTGATGGTAAACTAATGGAATTGTAGCCTCATAAGGAATTACCTTTGAAATCTTATTCCAGAATGCACCTGTTGTGATTGAAACAGTAAATTGGTTACCTGAAGTCGGTGATGATACATCTATTAATAACCCTAAGTTGATCAGAATAGACCCTATTACAAGAAATCCCATCTGTAAAGAACAGAGTTAATTACCAATTAAAAATTCATGCCATGTTATTTTTCTAGATACTACTAATAATATTACTTGCTGAAGTCTCCTATCTATCCTGAATGTTAATTTGAAGGCGATGCCATACCTTTTCCGAAGTTTACGAATTATAGATACTAATCGTCTTTTTGATTTATATAACCAAAATCTAAATAGATATCCGGAACGAAAATGTGCATACCTTAAGTAAGCTTCAGTGGCTAAGATTGACGAAAATTCAAGGGGTACTATGAACTTGACATACCTTTCTGGGATACCTTCGAAACATAGCCGTAAGATATCTTTCAACCAATGCTCTACTAACGACCTTATGGAATTCGGAATTGTTCCTAATTCTCCTATTCGAGGGTGAATCGTATAGTAGTTCATAGTTGGTTATCCTACAATATAAGGGTATATAAATTATTGTGCCAATCTCTAGTCAGTATACTTTATCGCTTTAGTCATCGCTAAAAAAAATATACTTAAAGTGAACTTCAATACATACTTATTTTTGAGTGTTGTTTGAATTGTCTACATTTTGAGTTCTATCGTTGTTAATTCGTCTACCTCTATTTGGGCGTCTTCCAAAAGATTGTCCTCTTTTAATCGGTTGACCTCTGTTTGAATTTTGATTTTTGCGGTGGGGTCTATTAGATTGATCCCAATACTGATTTTGATTTTGTCGAATTCGGCACTCGCGAGCAAAGTGACCATATTTACCACATGCGTAGCATTGTATATTATTAATATTTATATTCTGAAATCTTCGAATCAGATTAGGACGAGGCCTCGAGTACCACGACCTCTATTGTTATAAAATCTTTGTCCTACACGATTTTGTAGTCTCTGTCGATTTACTTCGAACTTCGGTTGATTAACTTCCACCTCAGGGAGTTCCAAGGGTGCATCAGAAAGGGCACGTAGGCCTGCTTGAACTTTAGCAGATTCATACAATTTAAGCATTCTATCAACTTCATCCACACTATCTGGTTCACGAGTGATGACGAACTCTAATGCACGCGGATCCAATCCTTTTAATATATGTCGTTTGCGTTCAGTCTCACTCATACTAGGATCTACTTTGTTACACAGTCTTAAAACTGCATAAATATATTCAGAAAAACTTTCATGGGGAGTTTTAGTTCGTCTTGCTAGTAATACAAAAGGTTCACCAAGCTCAGCTGAGGCTGCGAAGGCCTTTCTTAGCTGAACCTCCAGATCTTCAAATTTGGTCAACGCCACTAATGAGTCTTTTTTCATATGATACCAGTCAGCGGCACTCCCTTGCAAATACGCGGGAATAAACTTTCTCATCTCGCTATCGCTCCAGGAATAGAGATTTGAACATGTTTTATACGCGTCAAGAAATTGAGATATGTCCTCATTTAATTTTCCAGAAAAGGGCGGAATTGTGATGGAGGGCAGTTTGTTATTTACAGTTATACCAGCCATTTCTGATTGTGTTTCCACTTTTGTTTTTAATACTTTTCCCTTCTCGAGAGAACTAGAAGAGAATTGATTTTCTACAAACTTGTTAAGACACTTACTTCTTGTCCTGACTGGACTTCGAACAAATGAAGAATCCTTTGACATCCGTATTGGTGTAGCCGGATGTTAGTATTGACCTTAATTGGACCTACAAAATACGAAAGGCGCATGCTAGTTTAAGCGTATTCTTTCATGGTATTCATCTATCGTTGATTTTATTATTTTTTTTAACGGAGGGAGATGAGTTTTTCCCTTTTTTTTAATATTTTTTTTTCACTTGGTGTTATGGGTTTGTCTGTCAGTCTGTCTGGCCATTTGTCTTATTAGTCAACACCAGGAAAATAATACCTTGCCAAGGTAAGCGGTTAACTTCCTTAGTTGTATTTAATGTATTCATGTTGTTTAATATGTTCCTTTATTTCAATTGCAGGGTTTCCGACCATTAATGGATTTTTTTTTACCTAACTTAGATCTTACACTTTACTTATTAGGACAACGTTGTCTACAAATCAGTTAGTTCCTTATGGACTCAATCATTTATTTATTATTCATGTTTTTTTTTCTTCTGTTGTTTTTTTTGTATTACTCTATCATTTCTTTCAGAAAGCCTGCTTCAATATAGAATTTCACGTTAGAAGTTTCTACGCCTATCGCGATAACTTATTAAATAACATTTTTTTAAATTGGACTTTGCGATAGATGATCGACTAAAATCAATCCGATTCGGAACCAGGGAACTTGGATAATACAGCTTCATTCGTTCAACATTAACTTTCTTTGGCTGACTTTTCCCATTCACATGCAGAACCTCGCATACGTTTTTAGGACATATACGTACAATTTTATAGGGGCCTACATATCGAGCCCTTACTAACTTGGGAGATAATCCTGGCTTAGTGGCGAAATTTTTAACGAGGACTAAATCGTTTTCTTTAAACGTATGGGCCTTCCTACGTTTGTCAATTTTGACTTTTTGTTTTTCCTGTTGCCTAATTAAGGCGTTTTGAGCGAGTTTTCTTATTCGACTTAGATTCTTTTTCACAAGTTTTCCAAATGGAGTTCGACATGGTGTTTCGAGTTCGATATCTAATACAGCTTTTCTGCCGAACACCAATTCATATGGAGAATAAGGATGATGTTCGTGTCTTGCCGTATTGTATGCATAACAAGCAGTTTTAACAAATAGCGACCAATCCTTTTGGGAAGTGGAAACGTATTTACTCAAATAGTTTGCTAACGTATGATTATATCTCTCCACTCGTGAATTTGTTCTAGGATGATAAGCAGTACTAAACTTTTGATGTATGCCCAATACACCAGTAATCTCTCGCGTCATTTCTGCGACAAAATTGGAACCAAGATCGCTTAATAGATGACGTGGTGGCCCAAAATAACAAATTATATCATCCAATAAGAACTTTGCGACATTCTTGGCTGTTATTGTTTTCAACGGTCGGGCTACTACATAGTTTGAAAACAGATCGACAGCAGTGATGACATACTTATAACCATTTGAGGAGGGCAGTGGGCCAAACACGTCTAAATTTAAAGTATGAAAAGGAGCTATTGGTTTAATTGGTTCATGCAACCCTAATGGTTTAGTGGTTGGGTCTTTACGTTCTTGACACTCGCGACATGATTTAATATACTGTTTGATATCGAATCCCATTCGAGGCCAATAAAATCGCTCATTGACACGAGAAAATACTTTACGTTCTCCAAGATGTCCGCCTTCTAGACATGAAGTATGTGTAGCATATAGCACCTCAGGAACTAGACTTCGAGGAACACATTGTTTTAAATCATTATTAGACTTACAATATAACACCTCATCTACTAATACATAAGGACGAGCCTCATTATTAGTAGGATCAGACTTCACTAAATCACGAATTCTACCAAAATATTCATCTTCTTTCTGTGCTTTGACTACATCAGTCGCGTCAATTTTCATCGTGTTTATACACAGTCCTTCATCGCGATTGGCATTTTCTTCCTCACTTAAAGTTTGCGTCGGATATCTTGACATACAATCGGAATGACGATTAGAGGGATTACCTCTTATCGCTTTAATCGAAAAGTTGTAAGATTGTAAACGGATTAACCAACGAAGGTATTTGCCTTTTAGATTTTTCATGTTCCTCAAATAGCATACACAACAACTATCAGTAAATGCCGTGAAGTGCGGCACTCCTATTAGATATTCATGAAAGTGTAACACGGATTGTACCAAAGCCATTGTCTCCTTTTCTGGAATCGTCAAGGACTTAGCTTCATGCTCTGAGATTTTCCGGTTATAATAAGCAATAGGCCTTTTTTCTCCGTTTTTGATCTGCATTAATACTGCACCTATTCCGTACTCGCATGCATCTACATACAACTCGGTAGCATCTGCTTCCGGATCAAAGATGGCTAATACAGGGGCAGTAATTAACTTTTCCTTTAGGGTATTAAAGGCTTGACGCTCTCTATCTCCAAAATGGAAGAGTACATCGGACTTAGTCAAATCTATTAGAGGTTTCGCGATAACAGAAAAGTTTTTAATAAACCTTCGATTATAACTAGCCATCCCGACAAAGCTGCGAACATCACGAACTGTTTTTGGTTCGGGGAAGTTAGCAATAGCCTCGATTCGCTTAGGGTCTATTTTTACCCCGTCGCGTCCTACGACAAATCCCAAAATAGGTAATTCAGAATACATGAAGTGGGACTTTGATGGATTTAATTTTAAGTTAGCTTCCCGCAACCGAGTGAATACCTTTCTAAGTCTATCTAGCTTCTCGTCTATTGATTTTCCAAACACAATCAAATCGTCCATATAGCATGCCATGATATCGAATTTCAAACCGGCAAATACTTTATCGATCATTCTTTGAAATGCTGCGGGGGAAGTGGATAGTCCTTGTGGGGTAACGTGGAAAGAAAAGAGGCCCGCTGAACAGATGAAGGCTGTTTTCAATTTGTCCTCTTCCCTTAAGGGGATTTGGAAAAATCCTGATCTCAAATCCATGGAGCTTACAAATTGAATATTTGCGAATAGATCTATCAAATCGTTGATTAACGGAAGAGCATAACAGTCTGGAGATATTATAGAATTTAATTTTCTGAAGTCCACTACCAATCTCTTAGTATTATCCTTCTTATTGACTAATAGGACCGGAGACGCATAAGGGGATCTACAAGGAAATATGATGTTTTGTTTGAGCAATCTGTCTATTTCTTCCTGCATGGCTCTCTTAGTCTCTAAGGTCTCTCTATAAGGAGGTGAAGATACCGGAATGTTGGAAATTAATTCAATGGAGTGTTCATATTCATGCGTGACGGTTATATCGTCAATTGTCCACGCTAAAATATCTTGAAATTCAGTTAATAGATCTACTACTCTCTTTCGATCTTCGGGGGACAAGTCCGAAGAAATATCAATTTCTTTACCAATATCGTGTTGTACTTTAGAATTCGATTCCTTTGTTTTCTCAGTGGAAGGTAAGCTGGCCTTAACCATGTTCACTCTTGCCTCTGGTGTAGGAACATATTCCTCTAAATGTCCTATGATTTGTGCATCTGGAATAGTGACTTCCCGCTTACTCAAATTAAACACAGGCAGTCTAGCATATCCATTTTCTTCTACATACATTGTAGGTGGTATTAAGCATGAGTAAGTTCGATGCAAAACATCATTCGGTTCAACATAATGATTTCCAGTTATGGGATAACTTGGTTTAACTTGCACTAAACCAACTTTCCCAGCAGGTATTCGCATGCGCTCCGCAGTTGTGATCAAATTACGAGATGTTTGCTGCTCAATACAATTGATTTTCAATATAGGACATTCGTTCTCGGGTTGTGATTCACAATGTGCGTCTTCAGAAAAGGAGATTGAATCATTGAGTTCTAAACTACTTTGAGTCACGTCAATGTTCGTATTCGATACAGGTGTTGAGCTAACATTTCTATTCGTCCTGGAGTTACCATTTTTGTTGTAAAACTGAACATGCGATAAATTAAGTACTGTTTGCTCCTTACGATTTGGCAAATACTGAACACAAAACTTCATGTTAGGATGTCTGCGATTACCTTTAATGAGAATGGACTGTAACCCAATGCCATACGTATAACGCTGAATGAAATCTATTCCTAGAACCATTTTCTCGTCTAATTGAGACTGTTTAACTAAGGCCACATTTAACCATAAACGACGCGATCTTCGACCATAAGTTCCAACTTGGAAACTTAACCAAACCACTGGAAGTGGTTCAGTTAACTTATCCCCCAATGTGCGCAAACGAATAGTGGCACGCATTCGCTTAGCAATTGGAAAATTTTGAGGGATCATTTCTTCAGCTAAAACCGAAATTTGGGAACCACTGTCTAATAAGGCATCTACCTTTTTATTAAAAATACGAATTGGTATCGTGGGCAATGTGATCACACAAATTCGTTCGAGCTCTTTTCACTTCAATTGGCCTACCATCTCTCCCGATTTCACGTCTATATGTCCACATTCTTTTAACAAACGAATTGTTTTCAGCACCCATATAAGGTTTTACATGATGTGGTCTTAAATATCTACCTTTTTTCTTCATTTCCCGATGAGATTCAGTATAAACGTCAGCTAAGTACAATAACCGCAGCACATGGATAGCTTGATCTATGGTCGATACTTCCTTTAAGACTAAAGCTTGGACATAGTTACTAGGCAATGCCTTATATAGTAGGCGTAATAACTCTCTTTCTCCAATTTCAGGTCTCACGAATTTCCAATCCCGTATTAAAGTATACGCGAAGTTATCAGGTGGAAAACGAGGAGGAAGTCGTTTTCTCTTCAACTTTTGTTCAAGCTAACCTTTATACAAATCATCAGGAAATGCTCGAGAAATCATTTGCTTTAATTCCCGAAATTGTAACTGTCGGATGGCATCTTTATGACATAAAAACCAATCAAGAGCTGAATTTTCAAGACAGGCCACTAAATATATATGCTGCTCCCGGTCATCCCAGTTTAAGGCACGGGCTATGGTCTGATATTCATCAAGGAATTTAGTAACCGATTCGTTAGGGTTTCCTTTAAATTTTGGCAATTTAAATACCGGGACATTGGCTACTTGATTATCAGTTTCTTCTTGTACAATTGTTTCATTAAGGTTTTGCCTATTTTCTACTTGGGATTCTTTCGGAGAGGGTGAATTAACTTTTATTCTCGTCCAATTGTAATGAATCCTCTGAGGGAGTCTTCATATCGTGATTATCTAATATTTCTTGCCTAATATTCTCATATAACAATAATGCAAGTGCATTATCGGCGGTGGGGGAATATTTCACTTGAGGAGGGTGAGAAGCAACTTGCGGATATTTAGGAAAACTTAGATTTTCTATACAAGGTTCGTCATTTGCAAAATCTTTGAATTCTTCACTTGATTCATATGAGAAAGGACTTGGTGTTAGCACGTCATGTGCAGTCTTTTCCTGATATAGCTCCTTCTTTGCCAGTTCTTTAAATTCGTCATCGGAATCAGGTTTACATGATTCAGGTAGTGAAGTTTCTAGGAGTTCACCTTTCAAGGGTTCGCCCACATAAGGCGGTATATCGAATGGAAAATAAACTTCATCCTCACCCGCTTCGGAAGCAACTACTTGCAGTTGTTCTTCTGTCTTTAAAGGTGTTGACACAAACCTAGGATCAAACTCAAAATCACTCGTCATAATACCAGGGGATTCTTCAGAAGAACTAACTGCATCTTCATTAGAAGGGTTAGTCAGTTGTTCTGGCTTAAGAAAAATTGTCCGTTTCGCGACCACTGGTTTATATTGTGTACTGTCCAAAGGAGTCAAGGATGACATTTTATTACAAGTTTCTTCAAACTTAGCCAGATTTTCCTTATAACGTTGCGTTTTCGTTATCGGTTGCCTATCCACAGGATCTGGTAAACTATACTGCTGTGGATGATTTATCCGCGGTTCAAGAGAAGTAGGCGAACTAGCTACTGGCAAACTAGCCTGCTGCACTGGCAAATCGGTTGCTTCTTTTGCCATGGGACATAACTCGGAACGCAAAGTCTTCGTGAGCGCAGTTTCCTGAGCGAGAGATTTCCTATAATATTTGCAATTTGCCTCTCCCGATTTTGTAATGTACCAGGCATGAAACTTCGGCGGAGATTTCTTAGGTTTGAAAAAGGGGAACCAATGGAAAGACATTTTGAATTATTAATTAAAATTTTCGTTTCCTCTAATCAAAGAAAAAATATATATGGGGTATTTCACTATGAGTAATGTAATCAATCACTAATTGCCATTATAATCCACAATAATACATTGGTAAAATTGCAACAATTCACATAATTTACTTAAAGTATAATGCACTATGAACAATATACCAAAACAAAACATAAAACAAAAACAGAAAAAAAAGATGTCATAGCAGCACTACAAAATTTTTCGTCCCGAAAAATGGAAAAGAAAGAAAAGGCTTTGGACGAGCCCCCATTTGTGACGATGTGCAGACTCCAATTTTAATCATTTAGCTCGTAATTTCCACACAAAGAGGAGATCTGCTCGCACTATAAGTTAGTGGATGTCACAAAAATATTATAATCAAATTACACCATGACTTTCATGGGAAGACCTTGAGGTCCCTTTTTATTATTTTTGCAAGGGCCACTCCCAAACCTCACATCAGCCATCACATCCTGGTCGTCAGATTCACAAATATGGAAACTTGTTGCTCTTTGCATTCTGATTGGCTATTAGCAAGTAACCGCACCCAAAATTATGGCGTGATCCAGCACACACGTGGATGGCGTGACTGTTACCGCCGGAAGATTTCAATAACAGGATTTCCAGAATTATCCACATTTATCTATGACTGGTCCAGAGATTCTTAACTATTAACCAAAATTTCCGCAAATGCGGGGTCACGTTGACCAATTTGTAATTGTTCATCCTGTTAGTAACCAAGCATAAGTAAACATCCTATGAATTTTTGCGCAGTAAAACAACCACAATCACCTTCGAGGTTTTGCGTAGTTCCGTTCTCTGTTACCAGCTCATGATAAGTTAAAAGAGAAAACCGTCCTGTAAACGCACATTAATCCAAAATAGCCTTTTTCAATTCCTTCAATAAAGAGCAATGTAACCATATTTTGAATCCGGCGTCACAGTACATAGTATGAGAAGAAAAAGGTAAAACGCATAAAAAAGGATGATAAATCAAGAAGCGATGACGAAAAGATAGAGAGTTATTAGTCGGATGCAGAAGGAAATAATTTCAATACTAGGCCAAAATGGTAACGAGTTGTATGACGATGGGGGGTGAGAGATGAGATGAGGTACAAAACACGCCCCAACACATAGGAAATGTTAATTAGATAAATGAAGTCATCTTGCCTAGCGGCGGCTCTAGGCTACGATGTGGACGGAGGGAGCCCGTATTAGTGAGAGGAGAATCACTGTGCAGTAGATGGAGTTATGAATGGGTGATGAAAATAAGTATAGAAATCATCGAGGAGGTTTAAGTCTGGGTGATTCGGTGGCAGTGTGTAACAATACAGGGTAAATAATGACAATGGAGTGTGTATTTATAGAGAAGGCGTGGGATGAACTGCTAAATGGTGCATGGCATCTATAAGAAGAGGATGATGATCGTGGTAACGTTTAGTAAGATAAGTAAGTCTGAGTTTTTCGATATGGTACTGCAATGTAGGGAATGTGATAAGACTGTAAAGATGTTGGGTAGGGCTGGGTAATTTGATTCTATGTGCAATTAGGAAGGCATGACGTTCAAGTATTAGCAGTTTGTGGTAAAAACTTGTTGGGGCAGATACCCAGGCTGTGTGTGAGAGTTGGGCGGAGAAGTGTTTATAAGTAGTGAGAACAGTGGCTGGTTTTAACCCTCTATTACACACACCACAATATATTAATAATAAAAATTTAAAAACTATTTACCAGTCGTGGAAGTCGTCCATAAAAGACATTTATTAACCTTTTAAATTTTTATATTTAATAACTAAAAAAATACAGGTGTGTATATTGAAATATACACTGTACAATAAAGTTTCGATTTACTAGTACTTCTAGCTATATAAACAGTGTGTCAAAGAAACAGATGTCAATTACTGTTCTACTGGAGGACACACCGTACCTTTGCACTTTTAATTGTGAAAAAAGTAAAAACAATTTCTGTTTGGCACAAAGCAAAGATAGGTGTCGCATTTGACGCACTGAACTTTAGTGATCTTTTGACATTTCTGGTTCTTACATCTTCCAGATTTATCTAAATACAACGGCCAATGACCTACTTTATCCTTTCGAGTGTTTTGATTTGGTGTTGATGGTTTACTTCTTCTTGGGTGCACTTCTTCCTCTGATGAACTAGGACGACCTCGTTTTGTTGTCTTTCCAGCCCAGCATAAAGATTCTGCAACATCAGCCTTGAAGTCGAAAAGAGCTATTTGCTTTTTCTCTGGAATACCACAATCAGTACTTGCCTGCTTATACAACAACCACGCAACAATGGAACATACATCTAGCAGATGATAAAAAAAGGCGCATATAGTATTTCTTTGAGCGAATCTTTGTTCGGTATAAAGCTATAAGAGAGTCGTGTTTGTCTACTCCTCCCATGAACTTGTTGTAAGCTCTCACACATTTTGGACGCAATATCTCAATATGACGTTTCAACTTCTTGTCATATCTGGTTACCTTTTCCTCCGGATATGCTCCTGTAAATGTGCTCAGTAGATTGACGCACCTGTTATCGTACCATTTCACGAGAATCAATTCTCCGCCTGGAAAACTGGCTGTTTTCTCAACTGTTGAACCTCGCCCTGTTTTCTTCATGTCATTATCTGATGGCATCTTATTGTTAGGGACTCGGTTGAGTTGCACTGTGCCCAAGCTATGAATTCCTGTCTTCGAAAGTTCAATTTCCAGTTCGGGACTGCAAAACCAATTGTCAAAAAATAGCAAATGATTTTGATTTTTTGGAATTCGCTTAGGTAAACGTAGAACTACGTTACCACTGATGCCCACATTAGGGAGATTACTTGGGTGTACAGTCGAACCTGCATACACTTCGAAATCGTATATGATCCCACTCGAGCCAGCTAAGCAATAAATTTTGTAACCCCATTTTTTTGGTTTCTTAGGGTTATATTGTTTTATGCTACTTTTTCCTTTGAAAGGTACAATTTGTTCATCCACAGATAAATTTTGTTCAATAGGAATTTTCTTTAGATTTTTCCGTATGCCTTCAATGAGAGGTCTGACTTTGAATAACCGGTCTGGTGATTCAGATGAACGTTCTGAATTATCAACAAAATAAAGATATCGTTTTATCTGCTCCCAACGTCGAAGAGGCATTACATCAGACACTTGTTTTATTCCACATTTGCTACTCCAATATCGTCTTGTTCCGGGAACACTAATGAGAGACATGTAGAACGCTATTCCTATAAATTGTTCCATTTCTTAGGGTTTACATTGAAATTCGACGTAACGTCGCTCTGAATTGCATATAAGTTTGTTTGCTTGCATATTTCATCCAAAAGATCAGAGTCAAAAATTTGACGAAAGTACGTCACAGGCGTAAGCACATCCCTGTGAGCAGGAATGTTGCCACACCAAAGAGGTGTTTCGTGTTCAGTCTTATCCGTGTTACTCTTCCAAATCAAGTGAAGTTTTCTAACTGTTGTTGATTTCACCAAATTGTTAGCTGTTGAGGTGGATGGTCCAGGGTCAGATATCGCTCCAGGATTAGCTCCGATTAGTGTGTTTTTGGTCGATGTCTCGACCGTTGTTCCTTCGCTGAGGTGGTCATTTTCTTCACCACTACTTGAATCTTCTGAATCTGATTCTGAAAAAGAAAATTGCCATTAGGAAAACAGAAGAACATTTAGAAACAATTTAATTATTCAGAATATATTATGGACGACTTTCGTTCCACTGACATGACTTATTGTCTTTTCTATATATATATATATATATATATATATATATATATATATATATATATATATATATATATATATATATATATATTATCCCTGTGAAGTATTAGACTTGGACCATTGCAATATTACAGAAACAAATTTAAATCTGGTTTGCAAAGAGTAGCAAAAAGAAACGAAAATAGTCATGACTAAAACAATTCTCATATTTTACAACTAGAATAGAATCACGTGAAAAGTAAATTTGATTGTCTTTGGATAGCTTGGATAGAAACCATATTGGACCTAAACATTTATTTTCAAATTGGAGTTGAATGCGAGAATGCATCTCTGCTTGCACCGAACACTATGGCACTAGTAGTTATGATATGCTGGGTCTCACAAATTTCATATTTTTCTCAATACACATTTATTTGTATGGTCTCAGTTTCATAATTCTATTTTTCATTTCTTTTTGTTACAATGCAGCCTTCAGCAGCGACCAAAATTTTGGAACACCCTGTATACAATCTAGTAGTATCCATCCTGGATTAGAAGACCATGTCGAGAACAAAATGCATTCTCACTCCTAGAGAAATGGCGATAAACATAGGGCATAATAACTATGCATGCATAAATTATCTCTATATGATAGACTATTCCACTTTCAATACTAAAAACCATACCTATGTCATACTGCGGAACATATGTCTCATCAACCACACTGTCGTCACTACTTTCATAGCTCTCTTCATCGCTTGAGTGCGGTGGAGTAAAGTTTGCATTACTATTTTTGCCATAAAACATTTTAGGATCCATGGCCTTCTGTACTTCTTTGTCTAAACAAAATTATACACAGTTGCACACTGTTCATCCAAATATACACATATAAAAAATGACGTGTAGATCACAAAATAAGCAATAATTGAAAACAAAATACGTAATACAATTGTTTAAATTACCAAATCGATGAACAGATTTTTTACGAGCACTTTAGTAGTATATATAAGTTTCTAGAATTTTCACAAACACTCTAATAACAACAGAGGAAATACACAATACAAAATTCACTTCCCAACTTCCCGCCTGACTAAAGAATGAGCAGTGCTGACATCCAACTAGTTTTATGCGTACTTCAGTTGTATATCTGTGTAAAGGCTGAGCAGCTACGACATAGCTTCATGTGTATGACCGTAAGAAGGATTTAAAAAAATGTATATTCAAATATACAGTATACGATAGAGGGTTAAACCCCAAGTAGTGCCAGTTAACCGTTTTAGTAAATTTAAACGATTGTATGCTTTACAAGTAATTGATGCCAGATGCTGCTTCCAAGTTAGATGTCGATCGAATGTTACACCTAAATAGGTTGCTTTCTTACTGGCTTGTATGGGAATCTGATTAACGGTGAATGGTTAGTCTATTGGGGTTGCGGCGAATTCTAGTTGACTTTTTGGGTGGTAGAAATACGACCGCCTGTGTTTTTAAAGCGTTAATGTGAAGATGCCACTTCGTGCACCAGAGACAGAAATTGTCTATAGCTGTCTGCAGAAGCGTATTAATTTGCTGCATGGTATTACCCAGTGCAAGGAAGGCAGTATCGTCAGCGTATTGAAATATGTGCACTTTGTCCGGTAGTGGAGGCATATCGGTGACAAACAGAAGGTAAAGAAGTGGAGATAATGCCGAACCTTGCGGAACACCAGAGAGGAGAAAAATGGGATGAGATAACTTTTTGTTGATAGAAACATATGCAAGTCGGCCAGTCAGAAAATTGTAAATGATTCGAATATAAAGGATAGGAATATGAAGGCGAATAAGTTTGTAAATGAGACCCAGGTGCCAGACCTTGTCAAATGCTTTTTCTAAATCAAACAAAACGAGAAAAGACTGTTTGATAGAATTATAATGATTAGTGATCAAACTAGAAAGATGTAGCAGTTGATCATTGATGGAGAAAGCAGGTTGGAATCCCGTTTGATAAATAGGAACTATGTGGTGTTCGGCGAGATATTGATGAAGGCGTTTGACCAAGATTCGTTCCAGGATTTTACTGAATGTGGATGTGTGCTGTATGGGACGATATGAGGAAACATCGTCCAATGGCTTGTTTGGCTTTGGAAACATAATGGTTTTCGACATTTTCTAGGTGGTTGGGTAATACCCAGTGCGAAGAATAACAGTGTAAATCGTTGCTAGAAGGGTTAATAAGGAGAGAGGACTTTCTTTGAAATGGCGATACGTGATGTTGTCAAAACCAGGTGCAGAGTTACGTTTCCGGGTAACTACGGTTCTGATATCGTCAACAGTAATAGAAGAAGTGGTGAGAAATTTCTGAAGTTCGTTCTGTCCTGCTCTGTCCGACTGTGCATATTAAAGTTTGCCATAATGATATAATGGTTGAAGTTGTCGGAAATGAACAAATGCGGTAGGTAATGGGTGACCAGGCCGTATGTAGATTGTTGCAACAGTGACAGTGAGGTTTCGAAAATAGTGACATGATAATGTATTCTGGAAGATGAGGAGTATTGCAGATGTGGCGTCGGTGAGGAATCTTATGAAGGAAACCTATGGCTGTACCACCATGGGCACGTTGAGCTGGTAATTTGGAGTCATCGCGTAACAAGGAATATCCGGGTATGCGACATGTTATAAAGCGTATTAGAAATGTTTCGTTCAGCAGAAAAGCACTGGCATGTTCTCCAATGAGTAACGTTTCGAAGAGCGCTTTGTTTTGTCGAAGAGAACGGATGTTAAGATATAAGAACACCAGAGCCATGGTTGGAAGTATCAGGTATGGAAGTATGAAAATGGACTGCGTTTCCAGAATAAGTGGCAGTGAAATTGATATTGAATGTAGATTTGGCTGCTTGAGTGATTTGTTGAAGTATGTACGGCCGTTGAAAGGGTTGAATGTTTTGCATAGCCAAAGTGAAGAACGTCAGTAGTTGATTGAGAGTGATTGGAGAGTCTGATGGATGATGATGAGTGATAGAGAAATTGAAATTCGAAAGGCATACCTAAGATTTCCTCATCAGTGTATGAAGGATCTATTCCTCGAATGACCACTGAGAGCAAGGGCGTACGCCTAGGAGGAGGTGCCTGTTTACGACGGTTGTCTTGTGATGATGTTAATTGAGCATTTTTGCCGAAAATGTCAACAGGGACTTTGTTTCTAATAGTGGAAAACAGAGATGAATCGGTAGTCTTGAGGACGATACCATTGCGCGTGTGAACTATTTCAGAGATAGATGCTCGTGGTAGATACTTTCGTAGGAGAAGAGCAACAAATTTTGCATTGGAAGACTTTGTGTCGAAATTAGTTAATAGCATAGAATGGATTGAGTTGGATGCATTAGAAGATTGCTCGTGAGGTGGATCGGCAATGATTACTTCGTCTGTATCAGAATCTGAATCTGAATGCAAATGCTGCTTTTTTGCTGGAGGTGAAGCGAGGCGGGCGGCATAGCTCTGTTTCTCCTGAGGAGATCGAGATCTAACTGAGCTAGTAGAAACAAGAGAAGTTGTAGATGCTTGTGAGGTTTTTCGCAGTCGTCTATTTGTAGCGCAAGAGTCTGTCCGTGGTTCTGCCTTCGTGGCACGAACGGATGGTCCGGCTACGACGTGCGGGAGATTAGAGTCCGCCATAGTAGTGAACAAGCCGATGGGCAAAACCCCAGAATAAAGAAAAAAAGCTGTGTCTGACGATATAATCAGAAATGAATGTTGCAGGTGAGAGTACCCGTTTGGATAGTACTCAAGGGAGAGTGAAACTCCTACCAGATCCGTAGCACTGGAGACCCTTGGCTAGATCAGTCTCGACTACAGTGCTCGAAGAAATGGCATGGAGAAGCACCCAGGATGAGGAACAGGAAGGAATTCCAAAAAGCAGCTGTTCTGACGTCTGGTATGTTACAGCTGTTAATGAACCTCGTGATTTTTTTTCACCATGCAAAACCCGTAGAAGGGAATACCTTCTCTTGGGAGTGAAGTTAATTATATAGGGAAACTAAGGATAAAGTGGAAGGACAAAGAGGTTATATTTCATTTATTTATCCATTATATGGGGTCTTTATTCATCAATTCATTAATAATCGTCAGTCAACGTATGTTCATTATTTGTCATTGTGTATGTATGATGGGATGAAAGATGCAGTGCAAGTCAGACGCCACAACACAGTGATATTGGTTAGTTAAACAGATGAAGGGTTATCTTCTTGTGCCGGGGCGACTCGACACATAAAGAGAGACAATATGAAACCCTTGTTAGTGCGAATTAAGGTGCAAACGATGGATAGATGTTGGGTGATATGCTAGTAGAAAGTCGTCTATGTGTTCGTCAGGATGTGTAAGAACATACATTGTAATTAAGTGCTGAAGTGGCGTAGGTTGTAGACGAGGTGGAACGTCTTGGTCAGCATCGATACGTATACTACTGCGAAGGATGGGATGGCTTTGCCTCCAACGGGTAGTGATGTACCTGGTACGCAATTTTTCTAAATGAAGAAGGAGATGTGGAAATGGAATACGATCGTAGAGTAGCCGGGTAGGACTAGGCAGTTTGATGCGATATGCCAGTCGTAATGCATGTCTTTCAATTATCTGGAGGCGGGTGTAGAATTTGTTATTGGCATTAAGCCATGCGATGTGTCCATGGAGTATAGATGGTCGTAAGAAGACTTTGTAAGTATTTAACACTGTATCTTGATGAAGGCCCCATGAAGTGCCGACTAATCTCTTTAGAAGATTTAGTTTATTTTGCGCCAGAGTTATGAGATGCTGAAGGTGCCCATGAAAGATGGTCATCAAAGATAACACCCAAATATCTCGCTGTACGTGTGACAGAAATGCGTGTGCCAGCTATAGTTAGATGTAAAAGATACCTATTTCGTCGAACCCGACTGGTATGTCCAGATGGTATGATGACAAGTGCCTGTGTTTTAGTGGAGTTGATTCGAAGTCGCCAAGTATTACACCAGTCGCAAAACTTATTTATTGCCTCTTGAAGTATAGCATTGATATGCTGAATAGATTTCCCTCAGGCAAGGTAAGCAGTATCATCTGCAAAGGTAAAGGTGTGGATAGAGTCAGGAGGAACAGGCAAATCTCTAACATATAGTATATATAAGAATGGCGATAACGCTGACCCTTGGAGTACCCCACTAAGTGGGAAAATAGGAAAAGATAAAGATGAATTAATGCAGACATATGCTGTGCGATTGGTGAGGTAGTGATAAATTAATCTGATATATGCGAATGGTAGTCGTAGAAGATGAAGTTTGTAAAGTAACCCATCGTACCAAACTTAATCGAAAGCCTTTTCCAAATCAAATAATAATAAACAGGAAGGTTGGATGCTACTGAAGTGGTTGGTAAGAATAGTGGTAAGTTTGAGTAGATTATCATTGAGACTGTAGTTAGGACGAAAACCAGTTTGGTGTGGAAGAAGTGAGTATGTAGACGCCGAACTAAGATACGTTCGAGTATCTTTCCCAGTGTAGACGTAAGTTGTATTGGACGGTAAGACTCTGCCTTGGTGTTATCTTTACGCGGTTTCAGAAACATTAAGACTTTTGAAGTTTTCCAAGAAGCCAGATAATCACCAGTTCGAAGTATAAGATTATAAATAGCAGAGAGTAAGAGCAGAACCACACGTGGAGCCTCTTTAATATGGCGGTAAGTTACACCATCAAACCCAGGAGCTGTGTTCTTCTTGTTGGCTAAGACTGCGGTGATCTCCAAAGGTGTAATTGGACTAGTAAGAGGATGATCCAAATCTAAGTCGTGATTAGAACTAATACGAAGATGTGGTTGATGAGGATCTGTTACGTTGCTTATTCTATTGTGTAAACGTTCAGGAGTGTAGGTGATGAGTGGTGGCGTAAAGATGCTTTGAAGTGATTGAGCAAACACATTAGCCTTCTCTGTATCAGTTTGTACTGAGGTCTGGTTGACGATGAGAGGAGAAGAGAGAGAAGAGCGTGTCTCACAGAGCCTGTGAAAGGCATTCCAGAATTTGGTAGGATTATGTTCTTGATCAAGCTGGTTAACTGTTTGGACCTACTTACGTCTTTTATAGGCAATGATATAATGATGAACTTGCCGTAAATATTGGCGCTGTAGTTGTAAAAGCCCTGGATCACGTGTGCGAAGATATTCATGGTATGCCTGCCGTGCAAGAGCAACTAGAGTGCGATATTGTGGAGGAAGTGCGGGTCGAGTATAATTAGACTTAATCGTGGGTATATGTTGATGGCTACTATGTTGTATAGCAGTAGTAAGTGCTTCAAGCGTGTTATGTAAGTCAGAGTGATGTAATGGAGTAGGCACGTTAGCTAAGGTAGTAGTCAAATCTTCTCGATATTTGTTCCAGTCGGCACGGTCATAACAGAGAGCGGTACGTGGTGGCGTGTCAAGAGCTTGACGATGGTTTGGAAAATGTAATGTCAATTTAACTGGGTCGTGGTCACTACCAATGGAAGATAGAACATGACAGTTTACGAATGGTTGTAATGTAGAGGAGACAATGACTGCGTCAGGTGTTGTATTCGAGGAAGGCCGGGTATGTCTTGGTAATGCGCATAGTTCGGCATTTGTGTGCAGCATAAGAAATTGATAAAAGTTTCGTCGTTGCGTAAGAGTGCGACTGGATAGATTGAGATCAGTCATAATAATATAATGACGAAACGAGATTGAACCTTGTGCTACAAAACACCCGGTACTCAAGAAAAAGTCCTAAAATAGCAGCGAAAGAAAATATTTAAACTATTCATTCATATAACTTTGTTTAAAACGCTAAGAGTCAAATTGACCCCTTTGGTCCTTCTAGGTAGAACTTAAGTTTTCGGGAAAATTAAAAATAATTGCCTATAAATATTTCAGCTATGGACATGTTATAACAAACGAGTAAATGTGACGCCATCTATTGGCCATCAGATAATTATTCTTAAAACTACAATATTTTAAATTCCGTCAGGGGTCAAAGTGACCCCTTTGGTCTTTCTAGTGTTAAGAGATACCTTTTCATCTTCAATCTTAGAATCACTAGCATCTCTTTTGAATTTGTCATAATCATCATAAGTATCCTTATACGGTACCTTGAAGGACAAATTAAATTCCGTCTTGAATATATGTCTGTAGTAACTCAATTTGGCTATTTTTTGCTTCACTTTTTTTTTTTACATCTACCACCAAACAACCTATACATAGGATTATTGTTAAGGTCAGGGCTAAGATATTTTCGATTTGATCTTGCTCGGGAGCAATGACTTCCATAAGAAGGAAATGAATTAATATGGTCAACTACTTTTTTCCTCATATGAGGAGCTATCTTGTTTGTTGGAGGATGTTTCTTTCTTCTATCAACTGCAATGATAGGACTTCTGGACAATGCTTTCTTTTCCATGACCACTCTAACTTTCTTTTCAGTGAGTGTGTTTAAATACATCGTTTCACAAACTGACACCATTTCAGACTCACTCACTGGCAACGGGTACATGTAATTTTGTTTTCTTCTTCCTTCTTGCAGATTATTTCTCGGTCGATATCGTTCAATTTCTTTCACCTTCACTGTTGACGCTATAAAGCTATTTTCCTGATTTCAATCAAACGTCTTATTCCAAAATTTCTGATGTATAGTTAGTCGGGACTCGTGGTTTATTACCTCCTGACATCTCTTCCTGCAGTTACAGGGAGGACCTAAAATTTTACAAATAACAACCTTACATCCTCTTCGAATGTATTCATCATCAGTAGAGACCGGATGTTTAGGCACTAAAAACCTGGAAAATAGGCAGGCAAATAGGCACTTAAAATTTAAAAAATAGGCAGTAAAATAGGCACTAAAATGTAACTCGAAATAATGAAGATAAATACTCAATACCATTAAAATACCAAGTCATGGATAATGTTCAAAGAATATAGAAACATACTTGTTTGTTAAATAATATCTTCTTTTACTGTATATGCAAAAACGAGGTATGTTATGCATTGCACATATTGGGTGAATCTGAAAGATGTGCACATACTTCGGGAGGTGATTCGTGACATGAAAAGAAGACAAAAAGTGCTGTTGCATGTTGTCGAATTCTGCGTCGTGTTCGAGTGACAGGGGTGCCAAATTGGAATCGAAATCGAATCCCGACAATTGGAACGGGACATAAAGGTGCGCACATACTTCAGATGATGATTTGTGAAATTCAAGAGGACTTTAATCTTCTTTTCATGTTACGAATCACCTCCCGAAGTATGTGAACATCTTTGAAGTTCATCCTGTATATATATTGTAACGTACCACTAGCTTGTGTTTACAAACACATAATATAAGTAAATATGTGTGTATTATGTTACATAAATTATATATTTTCCCAATGAAGGCTTATTTTGAAGAAAACGCATTGAATAGGCAATATTAGGCACTAAAACAATTATTTAGGCAGTAAAGGTCGAAATAGGCAAAATAGACAAAATAAAATTGGCTTAAATCGAAACTATAACCCCCCATATAAGCTTTAAAATGTCATTTTTGATCATATCTTTAATATTAAAGAATAGGCATTTTGCCTAACATCCGGTCTCTAATCATCAGCAACCCTCCTTGCCTGGGCAGTGTTCTCCATTTGTCCGGACGCCTTTTCCGCTTTGTGGTTGTACTTTCCTTAGCAGTAGTTGGAATGGTAACAACATGGACATGATCATCTGAAATTATAAGATAAATTTCAAAAAAAAAAAAAATAGTATACTTTGACACTATCTATTGTAAACAGCATTGACATTTTACTGTACTTATTGTTTCTTGGTTTCAAATTATTGATTTCAATTGGTAGGTTTTACATTCATTATTACGTTCCAATTATATTAATTGATTAATTAACAAATTGCAATCAAAATTGAGGTAAGTAATCCGATACATAATTAGTTACAGTAAATTGAAAGTAATCAGATACAAAGATTTACTAAAGTACTGAGTGAAGTAATCCGATTCATAATTAGTTTTACCAAATATTGTAAATGATAATGATTACCTTCAATTCACTCAATATATGTTCAATAAGGTAAAACTAATTATTTCCGGGTTAAGATTATCTAGTCAACTTCACAATGTATATCGAAGTTCCTTTACATGACAGTTCTACGTATTTGCGGCCATTAAGGAATTAACTTTAAGTAGCTGTATTCATAATATTCTCAGTCTTTGTATAAACAACAGTGAAAATGGTTTCCAGATTACACATTCGAGATGCTTGAAATTTTTAAGGAATAATTATTATACAGAATACACTGAGGGACAATGTTAGTCAGTTTAAATAATGAAATAAATTACATTAACAATGAAGAAAAAAGTCAAAAATAACAACTAACCTGAATCTGAGGAACTGCGGGTATTTGGTATATAAGTTGGATCCCTTCAAGAGTCACTTCCTAAAAAGTCTTCAGTCGTATTTTCCGTTTTACATCCTGAATCTGTGGTGAGAGTTTCAGCTTCTGCTTTCTGTTGCACATGGTGAGATTCATGGTTTTCGGCCTTTCTTAATACAAGATTCAAAATTTTACAAGACCTATCCATTACTTTTCCTTTATAGCAGAGCAAGAAAAAATTCCACTTCTTGTTTGTTACAACACTTCCTTTTAAAAAAACATTCAGCAGAAAATAACTATATATTTATGTGGCTAAAAATTAAGAAAAAAAAACGCTCACTAATTTTGCCGCATACAGTACATTGTACATGTCACTTGTTGACGGCAAGTGAAACAACAATCGAAACATTGATCGCCACTTTCATTTTCCTGAAACTTGAAAGACGGATGGCCATATAAATCTTCATAGCATTTCAATAACGAAGTGGGAGTCTACTTACGCCTTTAGAACTCCAACATCAAGTGGACATCCGCTTTTGTACATCCCCAATAACTCTGCATCTAGTAGTACTACCTCCGCGAGATCTAGATACACTGATAGGTGTAACTCCCCATTCCCCAGGACTCAGAAGTTGATTCAACCAAAAAGAAAAAAGAAAATTCTAAACCAACCCCAAACCCCACCGAAGAAGGGACTACGGTAGGTGAATCTGCGCGGCTCAAGATCACCTGATTAACCCATGGCTAGACTGTGATTATCCAGTATTCACTCTGGGACAACGTTAAACAACAATAATATCAAAAATAACAAACCCAAATTCAGCTTTCAAATAACAAATTTTATTACAATAAGTCACGAATATCTGAACATATGAATATGGACAGATATTCCAAGAGGGAGGTAAATATTTGCTCAAGCGGTTGAAGAACAGATATTCACTAACACACATTGAAAATCCAGAAAGAAAAAAATACAAACACTGAAATTAAATTTCAGAGCAATTACGCAAATTTTCTCTTTTTTTAAATCCTGTAGTTTTCAGACTAAACTTTGAATTCATAGATTTCTCACAAAATATTTAAGCTAAGAGCAACTCGTTATACTAGCAAAGACACTAGGAAAAAATAATTGATCAAAAGTCTGTTATGAATCTTTCTTCCTTTTCTTCTGATGTTAATTTTTAAAACTTTTATCGTAATATTTAAGCAAATCATGTAAGAAATGAATGCTTAACATTTCGCACTTTATCGGAGAAAAATTTTCACACGAGCCAAAATTTCTTAATTGATCAATATTACTAATTACAGATATCCGAACCATCTAAGTGTATTCATAAGCATGAAGGTGCAAGAAAATACATACTAAAATATGTTTGTCTTCTTCTGAGTACTTCACAATGGCTCTGCAGTTTTCGGGTACCTCTTAACGTTGTCCGCGAGACAAAAGCTTTTTTTTTTTTTTTTTGAAATACAATTTCTTATTGTGCAAAACGAGGTCCTTACCACAGGTAGATTATATTAATATAATCACAATTCAAAGAAATCAAATCCAGTTTAGCAAGATTTAGGTCCCAAAAATTCAAATCCAGTGCAATCAATTTGACCCTTTAAATTTCTTCAATTTAAATAAAACCACATATAATTTCAAACCTCTTAATTGCCTCATCAATTCTGTCTATTAAAACATTCAAAACTGTATTTCTGAAGACCAGTTTCATTATACCCAACTCAACTTTTATTCCGAGTCTAATAATGACGTGAAAGAGATTGCATTAAACAATCGGCTTTGACCGAACAAATTCACATAAAAAAGATAATTCAATGAATACTGGACAATCATCTAAGAACTTCCATTCAAAATAACATTTAAGCATTGTTAGAGACATGAGTCGAAAAACCGGGAGGGGGGGGGGATTTTTCGCAAAAACTCAAAAATTACGCTTATACACTGGAAAGAAATGGAGTACATGTCAGCGATTGAATGCAAGTTATATTAACCATTTCCAGCTCATTAATTACACTAACAAACCAGCTAAACCCATATGTACAAACTACTAATTAGCTCTGAACTTACCAGGTTTAAATGAAACTCAATTTAGCTCATGTAATGTTTTATCTTTGCGGATATTATTACTTCCCTCTGGTTGGAACAGCTTCTGTCGTATGGTCTAGTACTGATTTCAGCCAAACTGGGCCCGAGACGAAGTGAGTATAATTTATTTTTTCGAGAAAAAAGGCGGGAGATAGCTCTAAAAATTACAAAGCATTGAAATCCAAGCAATATAATTACGAAATGGAGCAGATTAAAGTCGTTTTAATGGGCACTTTTATCTGACCACCATTACTAATTAAAAACTTAATTATGTTCACTGAAAGTATTTTCAATACACTTACTTCTCCTTCGGGCACTCTTTTGCTCCACTTTTAACTCTGCATTCAACTATAACACGCGCCATTCTAGCTACGAGTCAACACACGATAATGAAGCACACGCGAGCCCAACTCCACCAACGGAGTCAAAACAGCAAGTCAGCCTCACGAGGCAGCTGCTTCGCAAGCAAGACTTGCCACTCAGTGTTGGAAATTCTCTCTCACGATATTATCGCTCTTTACATCTTTTTCTCTCTCTGATTTTTTCTTTTTTAAAAAAGAAACACTTTCTTTCAAAACGTCTGAAACCAAATAAACGTCACTGTAGGTAGATATACAATGCAAATACCTAATAATTGAATATAATTACCCTAGATATCAATAATACTTTTGCTATATATTCTTAATACAAATCTTAGCATTCTACCAAAGTATACAATTTTTTTATCTAGTCAATGCAAATCTCTATTTCCATGTAGTTGGATTGCTACATAGGCCATTCTTTACTTAGGAAGAATACGTCAAAATCTTAACAACGCCAAAAACGGTCACCCACCCTGAGTGAACTAAGGTACGAAAGTACTGAAGTAAATACATTTAAAATCACTGTAGTGAAAATATTGTCGTACAACTTGTTTCAAAATATTTACTTAAGAAAATACACACACATACATACATATAGTGAAGGTACAAATTTGAATTATAAGCGATCCTGGATTTTCAACAAGAACTATCTACTTTTACATTAAAATCTACCATCATTCCTTAAAACTTACTTTGTATATATCAATTCCTAACTATAATCCTGGACTATATATTTCTAATCTGAAACAATCATTATTGTTCACCCTCTTTACGGCAAACGAAACATATTAGAAAGTAGTATTTTAATAAATTGACTCACAGAAAGCATTGAAATGAATAAATGTAATCAACTTAATATTACGTACAATAAATTCATGTAATGTAGATCTGAAAGTTTAAAGAAAGTAACACTCTTATTTAAATTCGAGTTAGGTTACTTAATTAAATTATACATTTGTTTCTTTTCCACTAACCCCAGCAGGCTTTCCCAACCTTTACCTTGGAATTTACTATTTAACATGCATGTATCTTATAATCTCATGTATCTTATAATCTCATGTATATTTTAATTATTTTTCACAAAATTCTTAATCTCAGAAAGTTGCACTCCCTTTTCGATGTATTCATGAAACACACATGACAATTCTTCCCTCTCACTATCAGTAAAGAAACACCTGTCTTTTCTTATAGAAACTTGTATTAGATCTGAATCATTTTCCATGGCATGTTGGGTACTGCTCGCTATAAAGCATATCCACGTTTTCATCAACTCCTCTTCATCTCCACTATTACTCTTTTCCCGAAGTAAATATCCAAGCGCAATTGAAGATTTAGCACATTCTTCAGCTTGAGGAGCCAATTTATATGTATTCTCAGAGGTACAGGGTGGCGCGTATTGTATCTACCAACTTCAAATGAAAATACAAAGGTGTGTTATGCAAGTTTTAATGCAAAACTGTTATGGAATATAAGTATATGGACTGGCAATTTGTACACTGTACAACACTTGTCGAAGGAGCTCACTAAACTTTAAAAATAACGTCCTGTAAATGTCCGCCTTTTTCCTGGATGCACTGCTGCAGGCGACGTGGGAAGGCATTCATCACACGCATTAACGTATCCTGTGGAATGGAACTTATCACATGACGAATGGCAGTCTTCAGTTCGTCAATTGTCTTCACGCGATTGGCAAAGACCCTTTCCTTAACATATCCCCAGAGGAAGTAATCAGGAGCTGTTAAATCTGGGGAACGGGATGGCCATGAGACATCGCCAAATCGGGATATCACGCGGTTTGGAAATGTTTCTCTGAGTATAGACATACTTTGGCGTGCCGTGTGTGCCGTAGCACCGTCTTGCTGGAAATAAACGTTATTGATCACACCCCTTTCCTGCAATTCCGGAATGAGAAACGTCTGTAACATATGGCAGTAGCGGTCGGAATTTACAGTTGTTGCATGTCCGGCGTCATCCTCAAAAAAATAGGGACCAATAATGCCACACATTCCAACTGCACACCATACCACAACTTTTGGGCTACCTTGAGGCTTTTCATGTAATGAACGAGGATTCTCCTGAGACCAATACCGGAAGTTTTGCTTATTAACATACCCAGTCAGGTGGAAGATTGCTTCATCGGACATCAAAAGTTGTTGGAGGAACAGTGGATCTCGGTTAATCAACTCAAGAATGTTCTGGCAGTTATTGAGTCTGTTTTCCTTATCAATGGCTCTCAACTCTTGTACCACCTGCAGTTTATACGGATGGAACTTCAAATCACCCAGCAAACGACCCAATGAACGTCGTGTCAAATGTAATGTTCGTGCATGTTGCCGTGCTGAACGTTTGGGACTGCGTTCCATCGCTACGCGCACTCGTTCCAAGTTTACATTTGTTCGAACACTTCGTCCACGACCTGGTGATTTCCGGTTCACAACACTACCTGTGGCCCGCCACTGTCTCACCCATCTCAGAATACTGTGTCTCTCGGGTATAGCAACATGGCGATCATCACTGTTTCGTCGCAGTGCCCGCTGAGCCTCACTGACAGAACCGGTTCGGATAAAGGCTTCCACCGCCGCAATTCGCGTCTGCACAGACCACCGCTCCATGGTAAACTAATTGCCAGAGGCCCTGCTATTCAGTGCCGTAAGCATGCGCAGCATTCGTACGCGCATTTGATCAGGGTTGCCAACTGCAACTGGTAGATACAATACGCGCCACCCTGTAGTTATAGAGTGGGTCATTAATTCCTCTGACATTCTTCGCATTTGAGAGGCGTTTGAACACTAACGTCGTTAGAAATAATCTAGATGTTATATTAGTATTACAGCCCGTATTACTGGCTTGCTGTAAGTTTCTTTCCGCTTTCTGTTACGAAAATGCATTGGTTTGGAAAACGTATTGATCCAGGATTAACAACGGTCTTATATTTTGTATGTAGTTTGGAAGCAATGTTTCTGTTCTCTTATCCATGCATATGTTTGCAGATCCTCTTGTCGCAGCAGTCTTGTGTTGGTACTCAGGAGCCACATACATTATATTCTCTGCATTGTTGAATTCATTTGCTGGAGAGAGATTTTTACAAATGAACCGCTTTTGAATTCGTGAATTAACATATTCACAATTCCAACAGGTCAGTATCACAATTCCAGTTGTGCGGTGTTTAATAACAGATTCATTAGTAAGTAGTTTCTAGCTACTGAATGTTCTTTCACTGACAGAGTACTACTTGTACTAGCATCTCTTAGACAGAATTGAGTGGTATTAGTTATTTCCCTGTTTCCGAATATAGACAGCTGTTTTGACGTTCTGGTATTTTGTCCTTCTTCCAGTGCAAACTGAAATCTTTTGAGATTTCAGTTGATACATAGAATGAATCCATTCAGAAATAAATCTGTTCAGTTGTTCGCATTCTTCTGTACTTCGTTTCTTCCTTAGACATAAGAATTTCAGAAAAGTTTTCAGCGAACCCACGTAAAAAAGAATAGTTTCTCGTTGTTTCTCTTCTTCCAGATTTGGAGATACATATCTGTTGAAATTTCTTCTATTGAAGAAACTCCAGAGATTTCCAGTATATTTTCAACTTGTCTTATATGCTTTTCTCTATTTTTAGTCCCTGTTATAGAACATCCATCAAAACACAACACTCACCTAGCAAACAGTGCCCAAAGTTCCACCGTAAAATTCAATGGATTACATTTCGAACATTGGCTTTGTGTTGTAGAGCCTTCTTCTTGTTCGTCCAACTTCGGTCGTGCCCCTAGTTTTCTTTCTTTCCCTTCCTGAGAGCCGATAAATAGTGCTCGCTTCCTTTTCTGATTTTGTGTACTAGCACCAAATGCTAATCAAGTTGTAAAACTGCTGAAGTACATCCATCCACGGTGTTTTTTTTTTCGTCGCCTTTTATGCTTATGATTTGCAATTTTAGGTGAGGAATACCAGATATATGTCGCCTTCTATAGACTTTAGGAATGAAATTCTCGAAGCTGTGTTGGCATTCTGTATACATTTTGGGAGCAAATTGGGTATTATTTTTTCTTTCCTTTAGTTAATGATGTCCTTATTTTTTCTTTCCTTCAGTTTGCATCTGCCTATCGGCTCAAACGCCAAAATACGTGTCCCCTATTTTGGTCTCCCGTAACACATATCCGGACCCCAGCCAAATCGATTGTTTACACTTGGGACCGCCACCGTACTCGCAGCTGGTTGTTGGGAGTCGGGAAGAGGAAAATCTAGTGGACGTCTTCCTCCATTTGGGGAGGACGTCCACCAACCCGGCCTGCTGTTGTGTACGTGCAGTGTTTGTGTTTTTCGGTGTGTTGAGTCTTTGGAAAAAAATAAAAATGCAAAAATCGTAAAATTATAACATTCCACAAAAATAAAATAAATGCAGTTAAGCCGGTACTAGGAGAATGGCGTACGTCTTCTTTTTCCCGTCGTAGAGATGAAGTGGTCCTGGCGCATCTGCGCATCGTACACTCTCATCTCACGCATAGCTATTTGTTACCTAAAGTGCCCCCTCCATGTAGCGGACCGTCATCATCGGGGAGGGGGTGGAGCTGAGAGGGCGGCTTCATCATTCTCTCATCTGTCACCCTTCATCTTCATCTTTTGCATGCCCTCTCAGCCGCGAATACCGCTACCGGACTCGCGGGTGGTTGGTGGGAGTCGGGAAGAGGAAGGTCTAGTGGACGTCTTCCTCCACTTGAGGAGGACGTGCACCCACCCGGCCTCCTGTTGTGTGCGTCCAGTGTTTGTGTTGTCCGGAGTATTTAGTCTTTGCAAATACAAGAAACAAAAAAGAAAAAATCGAAAAACTAAAAATACAAAAAAACAAGTACACTTACTGTTCGCCAATTCGGCAGAGACCTCCAGTTGGCAGAGTGCCAAGGAGAGTCTATGTTAATGAAAGGAGAGAAGTGTAAAAGAAGAAGAGGAAGGAAGGCATTGGTTATTGGCGAGGGTGGTTTGTTTGAACAGTGTTACCAACCCGGCATCAAAACTATAGCTGATAAGATTTTATGAATAATAAAAAAATGAAATCTTAAATTTTACGTCCCACGGTTATGCCGGCTAGGCTAAAGGAGACTAATGATGAGAAATGAATGAAATGGTGGGATGAAGAAAGTGAAAGGAAACGGGAGAACCCCGAGAAAACCCATGTAAGTATTTCTTCACGCCAGCACTGGTTGACGGTATTGGCTCTATCATATTAAAATATACACAAAACAACGCACGTACACACACACAACACACACGCGCAAGCATAAACACGAAACAGGTGAGAGAAAGAACTAGAAAAACAGTAAACTGCACAAGCACAAACGTGTGTCTACTGTAGAGAAAGACAATAGATTATGTCCTCGTGCGAGTCTTTTGCGCAATCAACCGAACACAAAGCCCCTAAAACCACAAAGCAGGTTGCATTTAAAATGCGCGCGCTCTATTCACTGCGTGACATCATCGCCTGACTATAAAGTACTGCTGATCTGGATCCAATTTATGTAGCTTGGCAACTATGTTTAAACTTCCAGCCTTCTTTCTCTCGCCCCCAGAGTCGCTCTCAGAGGAGAAAACGAACACTTGTTGCCTGTACCTACACATACCTATTTTTTGTAGTGGACTGTTCTACTTCTGTCATGCGCAGAAGTGTCGAGAGACCTAATGTCCGCGGGTAAACAGTAAAAATACAAAAACTCCGCACCTTTATGTTTTGTTTTGTTCTTTCTGGGCTGGTGGTGGTTTATCCTTTTGTTGGCCAGGTCTCTTTTGTTTAGTTCTACTCCTTCCTTTAGCGGGGCTACGCGTTTTGTCGACGGGAATGGTTTTGTTGCACCCCCAATCTCCTGGACCGCGTCGGCCCCACGCTGATCCTAAGTTTGAGCGCGTGGCGAAAGGATTGCCAGGGGGTAGCGTTAGTTCTCCTCATTAACGCCCTGGTGTGACCCTTTTTTCTTTATGAATGTTTCAATAACATCATGTTTATATGGGTAAAAAACTTTTATAACTGAACCGGGCTCTCCCTTACGGAAGAAGCCCAAACAACCTGATAGTCAAATTGAGGAACAGACTAGTATCGCGACCCCTGTTGTCCGATGTCTTGTAATTAACCCACAAACGCCCAAGACCAGATTTATTTGTTAGCAACTGCCTGAACAATACCGTGTTACATCGAAAGCCTGAGAAGAAAACTGAACGAAATTCGTACAACAAGAGAACGGGTAGTGTGCCTGAAGTGGAACAACGGGGGTTTGGCTAACTGAATGATATAGCCCATGTAACGTAGTGAAAAATAAAGTGCCCCCTCCATGTAGCGGACCGTCATCGTCGGGGAAGGGGTGGAGCTGAGAGGGCGGCTTCATCTTTCATTCATGTATCACCCTGCATCTTCATATCATTGCACGCCCTCTCAGCCGCGAATACCGCTACCGGACTCGCGGGTGGTTGGTGGGAGTCGGGAAGAGGAAGGTCTAGTGGACGTCTTCCTCCACTTGGGGAGGACGTGCACCCACCCGGCCTGCTGTTGTGTTTGTCCAGTGTTTGTGGTGTCCGGCGTGTTGAGTCTTTGAGAAAATAAAAAAAATAATAAAAAAATCTTAAAACAAAAAACCAAAAAAATATAAAAACATAAAATTAAAAAAAAATCCGCACCTATTGTTTTGTTTTGTTCCTTTTGGGCTGGTGGGGGTCTATCTTTTTGTTGGCCAGGTCTCTTTTGTTTTGTTCTCCTTCTTCCTTTTCCGGGGCCACGCGTTTTTGTCGACGGGAATGGTTTTTTGCACGCCCATTCCCCTTGACCGCGTCGGCCCCACGCTGATCCTAAGTTTGAGGGCGTGGCGAAGGGATTGCCAGGGGGTAGCGTTAGTTCCCCTCTTAACGCCCCGGTGTGACCTCACACCCTTTTTTTCCTTTATAAATGTATAAAAAAAACTTACTTATATGGGTAAAAAAACTTTCTCCACTGAACCGGGCTCTCCCTCACGGAAGAAGCCCAAACAAAATGATAGTGAAATTGAGGAACAGACAAGTATCGCGACCCCTGTTGTCCGTTATCTTGTAATTAAAGAGAAAGACGTTGACAGTGCCAGTACTGAGGAAAACCGTCCGAGTGCTATTAAGGGATTATCCCCTTTTGTAATCAATAAAGTCATTACTTTTCAAGCCGGGCAGGTTAAAGACATAAAGAAACTGCGGAATGGCACTTTATTGGTGGAAACGACAGACGAGAAGCAAACGGCGAAGTTACTTAAGTTAACTTCCATTGGACCGGTGAAGGTTACAGTCAAACCGCAGCTTATGCTGAACGTTTCAAGAGGGGTGATATCGTGTTGGGATCTCCTCAATGCCACCGAAGAGGAGATCAAGTCGGAATTAGCGGACCAACACGTTATAGAGGTAGCTCGAATCAAAAGTAAGAAGTCAGGTGAACTTGTCGCTACTCAGTCACTGATTCTTACTTTTAGTCTGCCAACGCTTCCGGAGTCTGTAAAAGCTGGTTACTATCGTTTAAAAGTTCGGCCCTACATACCCAGTGCTCTGCGTTGCTTTAAATGTCAACATTTTGGGCACACCAGCACCTCGTGTAATGCGAGTTCTGCTCTTTGTGCGAATTGTGGCCAGGGTAGTCATGGTGCGGAACCCTGTAAAGCGACCAAGCCCTTCTGTGTTAACTGCAAGGGAGAGCATTCTGCTTGGTCTCGGGATTGTCCAGCTTATCAGCGCGAGAAGCGTATCCGAGAACTAATGGTAGTCGAGAAGATTTCTGCTACAGATGCGAAGCGTCGATTGAAAGAAAGCCTTCCTTCCTCGCTTTCTGTTCCCTTCGCTACTGTCGCTGCTATTTCTCGGAAATCCGTCGCTACACAGACCGTCGACGTTTCCACCCAAACGGACTTGACCCCAAAGCGTAGTTCTGACTCGAAGACCCCAGTTGCAAAGATGAGCGAACTTCTTAAGACCCCCGTTGCATCAACGAGCGAACATCCCAAGCCTCCAGCTGTAACGCCGAGTGAACGTGCGAAAACTCCTCGTGTTACTGTTAGTAGTGGTCTTCGGCGCACTCCAGGCCATCGCCGATCACCTTACATGGCTGGCCTGAAACTTAGTCAGCATATCCGCAGGTTGAACGACACGGTTCTCTCTCCTAAGAAACCGAAATCTCCTCCAGTTCGTAAGCCACCTGCAGCTTCTCTGAAGTCTGACATGGTGGAGGACGAACTCATGGATACTGAGTGGGCTGTGATTGGACCGCGTGGAAAAGTTCGCCTTAAACGTTGATTTCTTCCAGTATGGCGCTTCTTCAGTGGAACCTGAATGGCTTCTGTACTCACCGTGAGGAATTGATACAACTGGTCTCCGACCACTCACCAGTTGTCGTCTGCTTGCAAGAAACTCATTTTAAGCCTACCCAGTCTTTCCTTCTTTCTGGGTACACTATGTATCGGTGTGATAAGCCAGATAGTGACCACGCTGCTGGCGGCGTGGCAGTCTGTGTCTCTGATTCTTTTCATTCTCGGGAGATTCACCTCGTCTCCCGCCTGCAAGCAGTTGCGGTGCGAGTATACTTCTCTCGCCCGCTTACGGTTTGTTCATTGTACATTCCTCATTCAGAAGCCTTTAGCACCGCCGATCTGCTTCAGCTCTTCCATCAACTTGAGCCGCCAGTCTTGCTTGTAGGAGACCTTAATGCCTATCACCGTCTGTGGGGTTCTGTCCGTACTGACGGTCGTGGCCGCGAGGTCACTGAATTTCTCGAGGAGAGTGGCTTGCTTATCCTTAATGATGGCAGTCCTACTCATTTCTCCACTGCCCATGGCACATATTCTTGTATCGACCTCTCCATGTGCAGTGCTGGTCTCTTGACTTCATTGACATGGAGAGTGCATCCCGATCTTTCTGGCAGTGACCACTTCCCGTTATTTGTTGACGGTCTCCCTGTTACACCTCATTTTCCCCTCCGCCGCTTCAATCTGAAGCGTGCTGACTGGCGTAAGTTCCGTGAGCGCAGTGAGTTTCATTGTCGTGATGATCTCCCTGTCGCTGTTGTGGCTGAGGCTTTTGAGCAGGCTGTTCTTGATGCTGCTCATTGTTCCATTCCAGAATGCGGTGACAACGTTTCACGCCGGCGTGTTCCTTGGTGGTCTGTGGAACTCCGTGAGGCTATCCAGGCTCGTCGGCTTGCTCTTGCCACTTTTAATCGTCATCCAACAGACGAACATCTTCAGCAGTTCCGCATTCTGCGTGCTCGTGCTCGCCGTCTGGTAAAGATCTCAAAGCGCCAAAGCTGGACGAATTACGTTTCGTCACTCAGTAGTCGCACGCCTATGTCTACTGTGTGGCATCGGGTTCGCTCCTTAAACGGCTATTCTCCTTTACTTAATGTGCCAGCTTTAAACGTGAATGGTGTTCTCGAGACCACTTCCTCAGAGAATTGCTAATATCTTGGGAGGCCACTTTGCCAGTATCTCTGAGTCGGATCACTACCCACCAGCCTTTGCTCGTTCACGTCCTCAGCTGGAGCGAAACCCGTTAAATTTCCGTACCGCCAACAGTGAGGATTATAATGCTCCTTTTACGCCCGTTGAGTTTGAATCTGCTCTCCGTGAATCGTCCAACACCGCTCCCGGGCTTGACCGTATTTCGTACGATATGTTGCGCAACCTCTCCCACGACACTCAGCTTGCATTATTGCAGCTGTATAATCGCCTCTGGGTTGAGGAATTTTTTCCACCTGCTTGGTGTGAGGCCCTGGTTCTTCCTATCTTAAAGCCAGGGAAAGCCGCAACTAGCCCCACGAGCTACAGACCCATTGCTCTCACGAGCTGTGTCTGTAAGCTTCTGGAGCGAATGGTCAATAAGCGCCTGGTGTGGTATTTGGAATCGCATTCCCTTTTGAGCAAGTTTCAAAGTGGCTTTCGTCGCTTCCGCTCAACTATTGACAACCTTGCTTATCTTGAGAGTCAGATTCAAGACGCCTTTTTAAACGGAGAACATCTTGTGGCTATATTTTTTGATTTAGAGAAAGCGTATGACACCACCTGGCGTTACGGTATCTTAAAACAATTATATGACTGGGGTCTTCGAGGGCATATGGCCCAATTTATCACGAATTTTCTTCACGAGCGACACTTTAGAGTGCGTGTGGGATCTAGTCTTTCAGAGCGCTTTGTACAAGAAAATGGTGTTCCACAAGGCAGTGTCCTTAGTGTCACGTTGTTTGCTGTCGCTGTCAACAGTGTTCTTTCGCAGCTCCAGGCTCCTGTGTCTGGTCTGCTGTATGTTGACGACCTTGTAATTTTCTGTCGCTCCCGCCACCTTCGCGGCATTACTCGACAGCTTCAACTTACTCTCAATCGTCTTGTTCGCTGGTCGAATGAGACTGGATTTCGCTTTTCCACCGAGAAATCCCAATGTGTTCACTTCTGCCGGCAGCGTACTTGCATTGTTGACCCGGACTTGTATCTCGGTGGCACCCGTTTGTCATTCGTTAATACAGTCGGTTTCTTGGGTCTGGTGTTTGACCGTCGCTTGTCGTGGGCACCACATATTGGGACTCTTAAGTACTCTTGTCTTCGAGCTCTGAATCTCCTTCGAGTCCTTTCCCACCGCACGTGGGGTGCTGATCGTACTGTTCTGCTTCGTTTGTACCGTAGTCTAATCCGGTGCAAGTTAGACTATGGCTGTAATGTCTATGGTTCTGCTCGTGATTCTCTGTTACGCCAACTTGACACAGTGCATCACCTGGGTATTCGTCTTGCTACTGGCGCCTACCGAACTAGTCCCGTCGCCAGCCTGTATGCTGAAGCCAATGAACCTTCGTTAGCCTATCGTCGCAGCAGACTACTTCTAAATTATTCTGCGCATGTGCGTTGTATTCCAGACCACCCGTGTAGACCATGTCTCCGTGGAGTTCGGATATACGAGCGGTATGCTGCACGTCCTCGATCTACACGCCCATGGTACATTCGTGCGCATGAGACCTTCTTTGGCGACGATTTCATGTGGCCCTCTCTTTCGTTGGTTAACTTTTGTGCTATTCCACCATGGCTACTTCGTCTACCTCGCCATGATTTACGTCTGTCTATACATTCGAAACAGCAGACTAGTTCCCAGGTGTATCAGCAAGAGTTTGCTGCACTGTTAGATCAGTACCCCGATTTTAATGTGTTCTTTACGGACGGTTCTAAAGATGGGGATTCTGGCAGCTGTGCCTTTGTCACCGACGAGAGCAGCTCAGAATTCAATTTGCATCGCCTGTGTTCCGTGTTCACTGCTGAATTGACTGCAGTTAAGCTTGCCTTGGACCATGCTCTCACCCTTTCCTTACGTCGTGTGCTTGTTTGCACCGACTCCCAGAGCGTGGTTCTGAGTATTCAGAATGTCTTCAGTATGAACTCTCTCGTGCAGGACATTCTTGTGAGATGCAATCAATTACAGCAACAGGGTTGTGTCGTCGTTGTCTGCTGGGTGCCGGGTCATGTTGGCATCCGGGGAAACGAACGTGCTGACACAGCTGCCAAGAACGCCGCCTTGGCCGGGGTTGCACTGGAGCATAGCCTTCCCTGCTCCGATCTTCAGCATCATTTCTATTCTTTGTTGCGTTCTCACTGGCAAGCAGATTGGGACCAGGCTCTTGAGAATAAGTTACATGCAGTCAAGCCACTTTTAGGAGAATGGCGTACGTCCTCGTGCCATCGTCGTCGAGATGAAGTGGTCCTGGCGCGTCTGCGTATCGGACACTCTCATCTGACGCATGGCTACTTGCTGCGGAGATTGAACCGTCCGTACTGTGAGGAGTGTATAGTCCCGCTGAGTATTCAGCACATTCTTGGTGAATGTCCTGAATACTCAGCTCTCAGAGAACGTTTCGAATTGCCTTCGGCTCTTGCCCGTGCTTTGGGGGATTCCAGTGATATAGTTAGCCGGGTACTTGACTTTGTTAAAGCTTCTGGGGTTGCTCACGTTCTCTGAGCTGTTTTAGTGTGTTGTCGCCTTTTTATTGCTGCTAAATTGTTAATTTCTGTTAGCTTTTATTGTTTTTCTATATATTGTTATTGTTATCTGTTTTAGACTATTTATTCTTTTATTTTCTTTTTCATTTTATGTTTTTATTTAGCAGCACTTTCGTTTATTGCGCTCTAGTATTTTAACCTTTTCCTTTACATGTTTTCGTCCAGAGCAACCGTGTAAATCGTGACGGGGACGTATAGCCTTGATGCTGACGTCCCCATTAAACCCCCTATTCAATTCAATTCAATTCAATGAAAAATAAAGTGGGCCACTGGTGGCACAAGGAGCGTTTGTGGGTTAGAGAGACGTTGAAAGTGCCAGTACGGAGGAAAACCGTGCGAGTGCTATTAACGGCTTATCCCCTTTTGTAATCAATAAAGTCATTACTTATCAAGCCGGACAGGTTAAAGATATAAAGAAACTGAGAATGGCACTTTATTGGTGGAAACGCCGAAACTACTGAAATTGAAATCTATTGCCCCGGTAAACGTGTCCGTAGAACCTCACCGTCTACTGAACGTATCTAGAGGGGTGATATCGGGTTGGGATCTTCTCAGTGCCACCGAGGAGGAGATTAAGTTGGAGTTAGCGGACCAACACGTTATAGACGTAGCTCGCATCAAGAGTAAAAAGTGAGGTGAACTTGTTGCCACCCAGTCACTGATTCTTACTTTTAGTCTGCTCACGCTTCCGGAGTCTGTGAAAGCTGGTTACTATCGTCTAAAAGTTCGGCCCTAAATCCCTAGTCCTCTGCGCTGCTTTAAATATCAACATTTCGGGCACACCAGACGTCGTGTAATGAGACTGTTGCTCTTTGTGCGAACTGTGACCAAGGTAGTCATGGTGCGGAACCCTGCAAAGTGACCAAGCCCTTCTGTGTTAACTGCAAGGGAGAGCATTCTGCTTCGTCTTGGGATTGTCCAGCTTATCAGCGCGAGAAGCGTATCCGAGAACTCATGGTTGCCGAGAAGATTTTTGCTACAGATGCGAAGCGTCGATTTTAAGAAAGTCTTTCTTCCTCGCTTTCTGTTCCCTTCGCTACTGTCGCTGCTATTTCTCGGAAATCTGTAGCTCCACAGACCGTCGACGTTTCCACCCAAATGGACTTGGTCCCCAAGCGTAGTTCTGAGTCGAAGACCCCAGTTACAAAGATGAGCGAACTTCTTAAGACCCCCACTGCAACAACGAGCGAACATCCCAAGCCTCCAGCTGTAATGCCGAGCAAACGTCCGAAACCGTCTAGTGTTACTGTTAGTAATAGTCTTCGGCGTACTTCGGCCCATCGGCAATAACCTTACATGCCTGGCCTGAAACTAAGCATATTCGCAGGTGTAACGACACGGTTCTCTCACCAAAGAGACCGAATATACTCCGATTCGTAAGCTGCCTGCAGCCTCTCTGAAATCTGACATGGTGGAGGACGAACTCATGGATTCTGAGTGGGCTGTGATTGTACCGCGTGGGAATGTTCGCCTTGAACGTTGATTTCTTCCAGTATGGCGCTTCTTCAGTGGAAGCAGAATGGCTTCTGTAGTCACCGTGAGGAATTGCTACAACTGGTCTCCGACCACACGCCAGTTGTTGTCTCCTTGCAAGAAACCCATTTTAAACTTACCCAGCTCTTCCTTCTCTCTGGGTACACTATGTACAGATGTGATAAGTCAAATGCTGGTCACGTTGCTGGCGGCGTGGCCGTATGGGTGTCCGATTCTGTTTATTCTCGGCAGACTCACCTTGTCTCTCGACTGCAAGCGGTTGCGGTGCGAGTCTACTCTTCTCGTCCGCTTAGTAACAGTTCGTTATACATTCCTCAGTCGGAAGCGTTTTCAGCCGCCGATCTTCAGCTTTTCCATCAGCTCGAGCCACCAGTTTTGCTAATCGGAGGCCTTAAAGCATACAACCGCCTGTAGGTCTCTGTACGTACTGACGAGCGCGGTCGTCAGGTAACGGAATTTCTTGAGGAAAGTGGCTTGCTCATCCTCAACGATGGCAGCTCTACTAATTTTTCCACTGTTTATGGTACCTATTCCTGTCTCGACCTCTCTATGTGCAGTGCTCGCCTTTTGCCTTCACTGACATTGAGAGTGCACTCTGATCTTTGTGGCAGTGATCATTTTCCTTTGTTCCTTGACGGCCTCCCTGTAGCACCTACTTTACGTCTCCGTCGCTTTAATCAGAAGCGTGCTGACTGGCTTAAATTTCGCGAGCTCAATGAGTTTCATTGTCGTGATGATCTCCCTGTAGCTGCTGTTGCTGAGAATTTTGAGCAGACTGTTCTTCATGCTGCTATGCTGCTCATGGTTACATTCCAGAATGTGGTGGCGAAGTATCCTGCCGACGTGTTCCATGGTGGTCTGCGGAGTTCCGTAAGGCTCTCCTGGCTCGTCGACGTGCTCTTGTAACTTTCAATCGTCATCCCACTGACGAAAATCTTCAGCAGTTCCGCATTCTGCGTGCTCGGGTTAGACGACTTATCAAGCTCTCGAAGCGCCAAAGCTGGAAGGCTTATGTTTCGTCCATAAATAGTCGCACCTCCATGTCTACTGTGTGGCGTCGGGTTCGCTCCCTTACTGGAACTTATTCTTCTATCAATGTCCCTGCTTTATCTGTGAATGATGTACTTGAGACTAATCTTTCAGAGATATGTAACGTTTTGTGACAATATTTTGCATCTATCTCTTAGTCGGGACACTACCCTCCCGCGTTCGCAGGTATTGGGCCTCGGTTAGACCGGAACCCGTTAAACGTCCGTAGTGCCAACAGTGAGGATTCCAATGCCCCTTTCACGCTTGTTGAGTTTCATTCAGCTCTTCGTGAATCCTCCAATACTGCCCAAGGGCTTGACAGTATTTCGTACGAAATGTTGCGCCACCTCTCCTGCGATACTCAGCTTGCTTTATTGCACCTGTATAACCGCCATTGGGTAGAGGAGTTCTTTCCGCCTGCTTGCCGTCAGGCTCTGGTTCTTCCAATTCTGCATGGGAAAGTCGCAACTAGCCCCAGGAGCTATAGACCCATTGCTCTTACGAGCTGCGTCTGTAAGTTGCTTGAGCGCATGGTCAACAAGCGCCTGGTGTGGTATTTTGAATCGAATTCACTTTTGAGCAAGATACAAAGTGGATTTCGTCGCTTTCGATCCACTACAGACAATCTCGCTTATCTTGAGACTGAAATTCAAGATGCCTTTCTCCGCGGCGAACACTTTGTAGCTATATTTTTTGATTTAGACAAGGCGTATGACACTACATGGCGTTACGGAATCTTAAGGCAATTACATGACTGGGGTCTTCGTGGCCATCTGCTACAATTTATTAGGCATTTTCTTGACGAGCGTGTGCCTTCTTAGAGTGCGTGTGGGATGTAGACTCTCAGAGCGGTTTGTGCAAGAAAATGGTGTTCCACAAGGCAGTGTCGTTAGTGTTACGTTGTTTGCTGTTGCCGTCAAAAGTGTTCTTTCGCAGATCCAAGCTCCTGCGTCTGGTCTCCTTTATGTTGACGACCTTGTCATTTTTGTCCCTTGAAGGTCTCCCTATTACTCCTCCTTTTCCTCTCCGCCGCTTCAATTTGAAGCGTGCTGACTGGCGTAAATTCCGTGAGCTCAGTGAGTTTCATTGTCGTGATGATCTCCCTGTAGCTGTTTTGGCAGAGACTTTTGAGCAGACCGTTCTTGATGCTGCTCATGGTTCCATTCCACAATGCGGTGGCGACGTTTCCCGCCGGCGTGTTCCATGGTGGTCTGCGGAAATCCGTGAGGCTATCCTGGCTCGTCGACACGCTCTTGCCACTTTCAATCGTCATGCAACTGACGACAATCTGCAGCGTTTCCGCATTCTACGTGCTCGAGCTAGACGTGTTATCAAGCTTTCGAAGCGCCAAAGCTGGATGAATTACGTTTCGTCCATCAATAGTCGCGCAGCAATGTCCACTGTGTGGCGTCGGGTCCGCTCTCTTAATGGTAATACTCCTACTGTTGATGTTCCTGCTTTGTCTGAGAATGGTGTCTTAGTTACTCACCCTTCGGAGATAGCACACAATTTGGGCCAGTATTTTGCATCTATCTCTGAGTCTGATCATTATCCTCCAGCATTCGTTCCCATTAGGGCGCGTTTAGAGCGGAACCCGTTAAACTTCCGTACCGCCAACAGCGAAGATTACAATGCTCCTTTCACCCTCGTTGAAATTGATTCTGCTCTTCGTGAATCATCCAATAGTGCTCCAGGGCTTGATCGTATACCCTACGAGATGTTGCGCAACCTCCCCCGCGGTACACAGCTTGCTCTCTTGCAACTGTATAATCGCCTCTGGGTCGAGGAGTTTTTTCCACCGGCTTGGCGTGAGGCTCTCGTTCTTCCTATCTTGAAGCCAGGCAAAGTCGCAACTAGCCCCACGAGCTACAGACCCATTGCTCTCACGAGCTGCGTCTGTAAGCTGTTTGAACGCATGGTCAAAAGCGCCTGGTGTGGTATTTGGAATCCAATTCACTTCTGAGCAAGCATCAAACTGGATTCCGTCGTTTCCGATCCACTACAGACAATCTTGCTTGTCTTGAGGCTCATATTCAAGACGCCTTTCTCAACGGCGAACATCTCTTAGCTATATTTTTTTGACTTAGAGTAGGCGTATGACACCACGTGGCGTTACGGAATCCTAAAACAATTATATGACTGGGGTCTCCGTGGGCATATGGCCCACTTTATCTCGAATTTTCTTCACGAGCGACAATTTAGAGTGCGTGTGGGATCTAATCTCTCAGAGGGCTTTGTACAAGAAAATGGTGTTCCACAAGGCAGTGTCCTTAGTGTCACATTGTTTGCTGTCGGCGTCAACAGCGTTCTTTCGGAGATCCAGGCTCCTGTGTCTGGTTTGCTTTATGTTGACGACCTTGTAATTTTCTGTCGCTCCCGTCATCTTCGCGGCGTTACTCGACAGCTTCAACTGACTCTCAATCGTCTTGTTCGCTGGTCGAATGAGACTGGATTTCGTTTTTCTACCGAGAAATCCCAATGTGTTCGCTTCTGCCGGTTGCGTACGTGCGTTGTTGACCCGGACTTGTACCTCGATGGCACCCGTCTTTCATTCGTTGATACAGTCCGTTTCTTGGGTCTGGTGTTCGACCGTCGCTTGTCGTGGGCACCATATATTCGAAATCTTAAATACTCTTGTCTTCGAGGGGGCCGCGGTGGCTCAGTGGTAGAGCGTTCACCTCTGGTGCTTGGGGTCCCGGGTTCAAACCCTGCTCCCGCCAAGTGAACTTTGTGGTGGACAAACACCGTGTGCGTGGGTTTTCTCGGGGTTCTCCCGTTTCCTCCCACTTTCTTCATTCCACCATTTCATTCATCTCTCATCATCACCGTCTCCTTTAGCCTAACCGGCATAACCGCGGGACGTAAAAATCAAAGATTTCATTTCATTTTTTCTTGTCTTCGAGCTCTGAATCTCCTTCGTGTCCTTTCCCACCGCACGTGGGGTGCTGATCGTACTGTTCTACTTCGTTTGTACCGTAGTCTAATTCGGTCCAAGTTAGACTATGGTTGTATTGCCTATGGCTCTGCTCGTGATCCCTTGTTGCGCCAACTTGATACAGTGCATCACCTGGGTATTCGGATTGCTACTGGCGCCTACCGTACTAGTCCTGTTGCAAGCCTGTACGTTGAAGCCAATGAACTTTCCCTAGCGTATCGTCGCAGGAGCCTCCTTCTTAATTATTCTGCACATCTGCGCTGTATTCCAGACCACCCTTGCAGACCACGTGTCCGTGGTGGTCGGTATTACGAGCGCTATGCTGCACGTCCTCGTTCTACACGTCCATGGTACATCCGGGCGTGTGAGAGTTTCCTTGCTGATGATTTCGTGTGGCCCTCTCTTTCTTTGGTTCAGTTTTGTGCTATTCCACCATGGCTGCTTCGTATACCTCGCTATGATACCAGTTTGTCTCTGCATTTGAAACAAGCTACTAGTTCCCAGGTGTACCAGCAGATGTTTGCCGCACTGTTAGATCAGTACCCCGATTTTAATGTGTTCCTTCCGGACGGTTCTAAGGATGGTGATTCTGTAGGCTGTGCCTTTGTCACTGACGAGGGAGCTTAGAATTCCATTTGAATCGCCTGTGTTCCGTGTTTACAGCTGAATTAATTGCACTTAAGCTTGCCTTGGACCATGTTCTCACGCTTTCGTTACGTCGTGTCCTTGTTTGCACCGATTCTCAGAGTGTGGTTCTGAGTCTACAGAATGTCTTCAGTATGAACTCTCTCGTGCAGGACATTCTTGTGAGATGCCATCACTTGCAGCAACAGGGCTGTGTCGTCGTTGTCTGCTGGGTGCCGGGTCATGTTGGCATTCGGGGAAACGAACTTGCTGACACAGCTGCCAAGAACGCCGCCTTGGCCGGTGTTGCATTGGAGCATAGCCTTCCCTGCTCCGATCTTCTTTCGTATTTTTCTATCTTGATGCGCTCTCACTGGCAAGCAGATTGGGACCAGGCGATTGAAAATAAATTGCACGCAGTCAAGCCACTCCTAGGAGAGTGGCGTACGCCCTCGTCCTCTCGTCATCGAGATGAAGTGCTCCTGGCGCGTCTGCGTATCGGACACTCTCATCTGACGCATGGCTACTTGCTGCAAAGATTGAACCGTCCGTATTCTGAGGAGTGTATAGTCCCGCTGAGTATTCGGCACATTCTTCTTGAATGTACTGAATACTCAGCTCTCAGAGAACGTTTCAGATTGCCTTCTGTTCTTGCCCGTGCTTTGGGGGATTCAAGTGTTATTGTTCGCTGGGTACTTGAGTTTGTTAATGCTTCTGGGGTTGCTCACGTTCTTTGAGCTGTTTTAGTGTGTTTCCACTTTTTTATTGCTGCTGCATTTTTAATTTCTGTCAGCTTTTATTGTGTTTCTATATATTGTTATTGTTATATATTTTAATTTATTTATTGTTTTATTTTCTATTTTTTTATTCCATTTATCTTTTACTTTCTCTTATTTAGCAGCAGTTTTGTTTCTCCTATTCTTTTAACCATTTTCTTTCCATCTTTTAATTCAGAGCAACCATGTTTATCGTGACGGGGACATATAGCCTAGCTGCTGACGTCCCCATTACCCCCCTAATCACTCACTCACTCATTTTTGTCCCTCCCGCCATCTTCGCGGCATTACCCGACAACTTCAACTGACTCTCAATCGTCTTGTTTGCTGGTCGAATGAGACGGGTTTTCGCTTTTCCCCTGAGAAGTCCCAATGTGTTCACTTCTGCCGGCAGCGTACTTGCATTCTTGACCCGGACTTGTATCTCGGTGGCACGCGTTTGTCCTTCGTTGATACAATCCGTTTCTTGGGTCTGGTCTTTGACCGTCGCTTGTCGTGGGCACCATATATTCGTAATCTTAAGTATACTTGTCTTCGAGCTCTGAATCTCCTTCGTGTCGTTTTCCACCGCCCGTGGGGTGCTGATCGTACTGTTCTGCTCCGCTTATGCCGTAGTCTAATTCGGTGCAAGTTACCCCCTCCATGTAGCGGACCGTCATCGTCGGGGAGGGGGTGGAGCTGAGAGGGCGGCTTCATAAGTCATTCATTTATCACCCCTCATCTCCATCTTATTGCATGCCCTCTCAGCCGCGAATACCGCTAGCGGACTCGCGGGTGGTTGGTGGGAGTCGGGAAGAGGAAGGTCTAGTGGACGTCTTCCTCCATTTGGGGAGGACGTGCACCCACCCGGCCTGCTGTTGTCTGTCCAGTGTTTGTGTTGTCCGGCGTGTTGAGTCCTTGAGAAAATTAAATAAAAATAAAAAAATCCTAAAACAAAAAAAGCCAAAAAAAGTATAAAAAATAAAAGTACAAAAAAATCCGCACATATTTTGTTTTGTTCCTTTTGGGCTGGTGGGGGTCTATCTTTTTGTTGGCCAGGTCTCTTTTGTTTAGTTCTTCTTTTTCCGGGGCCACGCGTTTTTGTCGACGGGAATGGTTTTTGCACTTCTATTCCCCTTGACCGCGTCGGCCCCACGCTGATCCTAAGGTGTCGGGCGTGCTGAAGGGATGGCCAGGGGGTAGCGTTAGTTCCCCTATTAACGCCCCGGTGTGACCTCACACCCTTTTTTCTTTTCTAAATGTTTCAAAAAATATCTTTTTTATGGGTAAAAAATCTTTAACAAATGAACCGGGCTCTCCTTCACGGAAGAAGCCCAAACAAAATGATAGTGAAATTGAGGAACAGACAAGTATCGCGACACCTGTTGTCCGATATCTTGTAATTAAAGAGAAAGACGCTGATAGTGCCAATTCTGATGCAAACCGTCCGAATGCTATTAAGGGCTTATCCCTTTTGTAATCAATAAGGTCATTAATTATCAAGCCGGACAGGTTAAGGACATCAAGAAATTGCGAAACGGCACTTTATTGGTGGAAACGATCGATGAAAAGCAAACAGCGAAGCTACTGAAATTAACTTCGATTGGACCTGTGAACGTGTCAGTAGAAGCTCATCGTCTCCTGAACGTCTCTCGAGGTGTGATATCCTGTTGGGATCTCCTGAATGCCACCGAGGAGGAGATTAAGTCGGAGTTAGCAGACCAACATGTTATAGATGTAGCTCGCATAAAAAGTAAGAAGTCAGGTGAACTCGTCGCTACCCAGTCACTGATTCTTACTTTTAGTTTGCCAATGCTTCCAGAATATGTAAAGGCTGGTTACTATCGATTGAAAGTTCGGCCCTATATACCTAGTCCTTTGCGCTGCTATAAATGTCAACATTTTGGACACACCAGCACCTCGTGCAATGCGAGTGCTGCTCTTTGTGCCAATTGTGGCCAGGCTAGTCATGGTGCGGATCCCTGTAAAGCAACCAAGCCCTTTTGTGTCAACTGCAAGGGTGAGCATTCTGCTTGGTCTCGGGATTGTCCAGCCTTCCAGCGAGAGAAGCGGATAAGGGAGCTCATGGTTGTTGAAAAAATTTCTGCTGCTGATGCTAAGCGTCGTTTGAAAGAAAGCATTCCTTCCTCGCTTTCTGTTCCCTTCGCTACTGTTGCAGCAAGTTCTAAGAAATCTGTAGCAACCCAGACGTCCGACGTTTCCACCCAAACCGACTTTGTCCCAGAGCCTAGTATTGACCCCAAGACCCCAGTTGCAACAACAAGCGAACTTCTCCGAACCCCACGGGTTTCTGTTAGTGGTGGCCTTCGGCGTACTCCAGCCCAACGCCGATCACCTTATATCGCTGGCCTGAAACTAAGTCAACATATTCGCCGGCTGAACGAGACGGTTCTCACTCCAAAGAAGAAAAAATCTACACCAGTTCGTAAGCCACCTGCAGTTTCTCTGAAATCTGATATGGTGGAGGACGAACTGATGGATTCTGAGTGGGCTGTTATTGGTCCTCGTGGGAAGGTTCGCCTTAAACGTTGACATCTTCCAGTATGGCGCTTCTCCAGTGGAATTTGAATGGCTTCGGTAGTCATCGTGAGGAATTGATACAACTGGTCTCCGACCACTCGCCAGTTGCTGTCTGCTTGCAAGAAACGCATTTTAAGCCTACCCAGTCCTTCCTTCTTTCTGGGTACACTATGTACAGATGTGATAAGTCAGATGCTGGTCACGCTGCTGGCGGCGTGGCCGTATGCGTCTCTGATTCGGTTTATTCTCGGGAGATTCACCTCGTCTCCCGCCTGCAAGCAGTTGCGGTGCGAGTATATTTCTCTCGCCCGCTTACAGTTTGTTCATTGTACATTCCTCATTCAGAAGGCTTTAGCACCGCTGATCTGCTTCAGCTCTTCCATCAGCTCGAGCCGCCAGTCTTGCTTGTAGGAGACATTAATGCCTATCATCGCTTGTGGGGCTCCGCCCGTTGAAGCCAATGAACTTTCCCTAGCGTATCGTCGCAGGAGCCTCCTTCTTAATTATTCTGCACATGTGCGCTGTATTCCAGACCACCCTTGTGGAGCACGTGTTCGTGGTGGTCGGAATTACGAGCGCTATGCTGCACGTGTTCGTTCTGCACGTCCATAGTACATCCGGGCATGTGAGAGTTTCCTCGCTGATGATTTCGAGTGGCCTTCTCTTTCTTCGGTTCGGTTTTGTGATATTCTCCCATAGCTGCTTCGTATACATCGTTATGATTCCCTTTTGTCTGTACATTCGAAACAAGCTACTAGTTCCCAGGTGTACAGTAGAAGTTTGCCGCACCTTTAGATCAGTACCCCGATTTTAATGTGTTCTTTCCGGACGGTTCTAAGGATGGTGATTCTGTAGGCTGTGCCTTTGTCACTGACGAGGGAGCTTAGAATTCCATTTGAATCGCCTGTGTTCCGTGTTTACAGCTGAATTTATTGCACTTAAGCTTGCCTTGGACCATGTTCTCTCGCTTTCTTTATCTCGTGTGCTCGTTTGCACCGATTCTCAGAGTATAGATCTGAGTCTACAGAATGTTTTCAGTATGCACTCTCTCACTGAGGACGTTCTTGTGAGATGCCATGAGTTGCAGCAACAGGGTTGTGTCGTCGTTGTCTGCTGGGTGCCTGGTCACGTTGGCATCCGGGGAAACGAACGTGGTAACGCAGATGCCAAGAATGCCGCCTTAGCTGGGGTTGCAATGGAGCATAGCCTTCCTTGCTCCGACCTTAAGAATCAGTTCCATTCTTTGATGCGCTCTCACTGGCAAGCTGATTTGGACCAGGCCGTTCAGAATAAATTACACGCGGTTAAGCCGGTACTTGGAGAGTGGCGTACGTCTTTTTGGTCCTGTCGTCGAGATGAAGTGCTCCTGGCGCGTCTGCGTATCGGACACTCCCATCTCACACATAGCTATTTATTATGTGACGTGAACCGTCCGTTTTTTGAAGAGTGTATTGTTTCTTTGAGTATTCGGCACATTCTTGTTGAATGTCCTGATTACTCGGATCTCAGAGAAGGATTTGGACTGCGTTGCTTACTTGCCCGTGCCTTGGGGGATAATAGTGATATGGTTTGCCCGGCACTTAAGTTCGTATCTGCCATTGAGGTTGCTCACGTTCTCTGAGCAGTTTTAGCTTGTATAATTTTTTATTGCTGCTAAATTGTTATCTTGTCTCCCGTTTTTAGTGTTGTTTTTCTATATATTGTTAGTGCATCCCGATCTTTGTGGCAGTGATCACTTCCCGTTGTTTCTTGAAGGTCTCCCTGTTTCTCCTCCCTTTCCTCTGCGCCGCTTCAATTTGAAGCGTGCTGACTGGCGTAAATTCCGTGAGCTCAGTGAGTTTTATTGTCGTGATGATCTCCCTGTAGCTGTTGTGGCTGAGGCTTTTCAGCAGACTGTTGTTGATGCTGCTCATGGTTCCATTCCAGAATGCAGTGGCGACGTTTCCCCCCGGCGTGTTCCATGGTGGTCTGCGGAAATCCGTGAGGCTATCCTGGCTCGTCGGCACGCTCTTGCCACTTTTAATCGTCATCCAACTGACGACAATCTGCAGCTTTTCCGCATTCTACGTGCTCGAGCTAGACGTCTTATCAAGCTCTCGAAGCGCCAAAGCTGGATAAATTACGTTTCGTCGCTGAATAATCGAACAACGATGTCCACGGTGTGGCGTCGGGTCCGCTCTCTTACTGGCACTACTGCTCCTGTTGATGTTCCTGCCTTGAATGTGAATGGTGTCTTAGTTACTCACCCTTCGGAGATAGCTAACATTTTGGGCCAGCATTTTGCTTCTATCTCTGAGTCTGGACATTATCCTCCTGCCTTCATTCCCCTTAGGGCCCGTTTAGAGCGGACACCGTTAAACTTCCGTACCGCCAACAGCGAAGATTACAATGCACCTTTCACCCTCGTTGAATTTGATTCTGCTCTTCGTGAATCATCCAATACTGCTCCAGGGCTTGATCGTATACCCTACGAATTGTTGCGCAACCTCCCCCGCGATACTCAGGTTGCTCTCTTGCAACTGTATAATCGCCTCTGGGTCGAGGAGTTTTTCCCACCGGCTTGGCGTGAGGCTCTCGTTCTTCCTATCTTGAAGCCAGGCAAAGTCGCAACTAGCCCCACGAGCTACAGACCTATTGCTCTCACGAGCTGCGTCTGTAAGCTGTTTGAACGCATGGTCAACAAGCGCCTGGTGTGGTATTTGGAATCCAATTCACTTCTGAGCAAGCATCAAAGTGGATTCCGTCGTTTCCGATCCACTACAGACAATCTTGCTTATCTTGAGGGTCATATTCAAGACGCCTTTCTCAACGGCGAACATCTTGTTGCTATATTTTTTGACTTAGAGAAGGCGTATGACACCACGTGGCGTTACGGAATCCTAAAACAATTATATGACTGGGGTCTCCGTGGACATATGGCCCAATTTATCTCGAATTTTCTTCACGAGCGACACTTTAAAGTGCGTGTGGGCTCTAATATCTCAGAGCGTTTCGTACAAGAAAATGGTGTTCCACAAGGCAGTGTACTTAGTGTCACGTTGTTTGCTGTCGCCGTCAACAGCGTTCTTTCGGAGATCCAGGCTCCTGTGTCTGGTTTGCTTTATGTTGACGACCTTGTAATTTTCTGTCGCTCCCGTCATCTTCGCGGCGTTACTCGACAGCTTCAACTGACTCTCAATCGTCTTGTTCGCTGGTCGAATGAGACTGGATTTCGCTTTTCTACTGAGAAATCCCAATGTGTTCACTTCTGCCGACAGCGTACCTGCATTGTTGACCCGGACTTGTACCTCGATGGCACCCGTCTGTCATTCGTTGATACAGTCCGTTTCTTGGGTCTGGTCTTTGACCGTCGCTTGTCGTGGGCACCACATGTAAGGACTCTTAAATATTCTTGTCTTCGAGCTCTGAATCTCCTTCGTGTCCTTTCCCACCGCACGTGGGGTGCTGATCGTACTGTTCTACTTCGTTTGTACCGTAGTCTAATTCGGTCCAAGTTAGACTATGGCTGTATTGTCTATGGTTCTGCTCGTGCTTCTCTGTTACGACAACTTGACACAGTGCATCACTTGGGTATTCGTCTTGCTACTGGCGCCTACCGAACTAGTCCCGTCGCCAGCTTGTATGCTGAGGCCAATGAACCTTCGTTATCATATCGTCGCAGCAGACTACTTCTTAATTATTCTGCGCATGTGCGTTGTATTCCAGACCACCCGTGTAGACCGTGTCTCCGTGGTGGTCGGATATACGAGCGCTATGCTGCACGTCCTCGCTCTACACGTCCATGGTACATCCGTGCGTGTGAGAGTTTCCTTGGCGACGATTTCGTGTGGCCCTCTCTTTCATTGGTTCACTTTTGCGCTGTTCCCCCATGGCTGCTTCGTCTCCCTCGCCATGATTTACGTTTATCTCTGCATTCGAAACAGCAAACTAGTCCCCAGGTGTACCAGCAAGAGTTTGCCGCACTGTTAGATCAGTACCCCGATTTTAGTGTGTTCTATACGGATGGTTCTAAGGATGGGGATTCTGTAGGCTGTGCCTTTGTCACCGACGAGGGCAGCTCAGAATTCAATTTGCATCGCCTGTGTTCCGTGTTCACTGCCGAATTGACTGCACTTAAGCTTGCCTTGGACCATGCTCTCACGCTTTCATTACGTCGTGTGCTTGTTTGCACCGATTCTCAGAGCGTGGTTCTGAGTATACAGAATGCCTTTAGTATGCACTCTGTCGTGCAGGACATTCTTCTGAGATGCCATCGATTGCAGCAACAGGGTTGTGTCGTCGTTGTCTGCTGGGTGCCGGGTCATGTCGGCATCCGGGGAAACGAACTTGCTGATACAGCCGCCAAGAACGCCGCCTTGGCCGGGGTTGCACTGGAGCATAGCCTTCCTTGCTCCGATCTTCGTTCCTATTTTCACACCGTGATGCGCTCTCACTGGCAAGCCGATTGGGACCAGGCCATTGTGACTAAATTGCATGCAGTCAAACCACTCCTAGGTGAGTGGCGTACGTCCTCGTCCGCTCGTCGTCGAGATGAAGTGCTCCTGGCGCGTTTGCGTATCGGACACTCTCATCTGACGCATAGTTACTTGCTACGGAGGTTGAACCGTCCGTATTGTGAAGAGTGTATAGTTCCCCTGAGTATTCAGCACATTCTTGTGGAATGTCCTGAATACTCAGATCTCAGAGAACGTTATGGACTGCCTTCTGTTCTCACCCGTGCTTTGGGGGATGATAGTGCTGTTGTTTGCCGGGTACTTGAGTTTCTGCATGTTATTGGCGTTGCTCACGTTCTCTGAGCTGTTTTTAGTCTGTTGTCCTTGTTTTATTGCTGCTAAATTTTTATATTTTGTCACTTGTTTTAAGTTTATTTTTGTATATTGTTATTGTTATCTTTTTATCTTATTTATTCTTTTATCTTACATTTTTGCTTTTTTCCATTTATTATTCATTTAGCAGCACTCTCGTTCCTTTGCACTGTCTTCGTTTTAACGTGTAATTCATTTTTAATCTTGCAGTCCTGAGCAACGTTGTTCATCGTGACGGGGACATATAGCCTCGTTGCTGACGTCCCCATTAACCCCCACTCATTCATTCATTCATTCATTCTATATATTGTTAGTGTTGTCTCTTTCAACTGATTTATTATTTTATCTTATTTAGCTTTTGTTTTTCTTATTCTTTAGCAGCACTTTCGTCTTTCTGAACACTGTTGGTTATAGTTTTTTTTTTTCATTTTTAATAGTGCAGTCCTGAGAAACCTAATTAATCGTGACGGGGACATATAGTCTCGTTGCTGACGTCCCCATTAACCCCCTACTCACTCACTCACTCATTGTTACCTCAAGTGGACCGTCCGTATTGTGAAGAGTGTATTGCCCCGTTGAGTATTCAGCACATTCTTGTTGAATGTCCTGAATACTCAGATCTCAGAGAGCGTTGAACTGCCTTATCTACCTACCCGTATCCTAGGGATTCTAGTTCGATTGTTGACCGGGTACTTGAGTTTATTTTTGCATCTGGGGTTGCTCACGCTCTCTGAGCACTTTAGTTTGTTGTTACTGTTTTATCGCTGCTAAATTTTTATATCTTCTCCGAGCTTTTATTGTTTTTATGTGTATTGTTATTGTTATATATTTTATCTTATTTATTATTTTAGGTTCCACCTTTTTTCCATTTAGCAGCGCTTTCGTTCAGTTGAACTGTATTCGTTTTAGCCTTTAATTCTTTTAATCTTTCATCTTGAGCAACGTTGTTAATAATGACGGGGACATATAGCCTCGTTGCTGACGTCCCCATTACTCCCCCTACTCATACCGCTTCCTAGGCAACTTCGTTGGTGATCCAAATGGTGGAGCTTCGTTACCCTTTTATTTGCTAGTAACATTTTTATTGCACTTAAACTGATGTTGGAACCATTCTTCTTGCACTGTTTTCTAAAGACAGAAACACTAAAGTGGGTGTCATAAAGAACCGCAACACAGTCTTTCCAAAACCGGCTTAGTTTGGGCGGCATTTTGTCTCAGAGCGGAAACCCACACACTTGGAAACAAATTTAACACAAGACTCACAACAATGGTCCTGTTTTGTGGGTTATTGTCGTCCGTGCGGAAAAACAACTCCGTTCCCAGAAAGCCACTGCACAACACTGCAGCACGCCAAGAGCCAGGTCGGGTGAGTCCATTCTGCCCGGGAGGGGGAACGAACGAAATCGGCCAAACGTAGGCTGAACAACCTCTGTAACGTTATTAAGAATCCCGTGTCGAAGATGAAGCCAGATATTAGCGTGAGGTCGGAGGAGATGGACTGCGGAAGCATACCGACAGGAGTTAAGAAAAATGGTGATGGTAAATATACTAACCTACAAACAATGAGTTCAGTCGTGTGTAGTCAGGGTGTCTACTGACCTGGAAAACCTTGAAAACCTGGAATTAGCCTGGAATTTACTTTTGGACCTGGAAAACCTGGAAATAGCCTGGAATTGGACGAGGAACCTGGAAGTTTTAAAATTGTTTTTAAAATATCGTTTTTGGGATTGGTATGGAATAAATATATTTTTGTAAAATGCAATAAAGTTACATACTACAACATAAGTTAAAAGCCAATAATAACTTATTCAGTGGAGACGTAGTTGAGAAAGACAGACAGACGTGAGCAGAGTGCAAGCGGTGAATGTTTTGGAAAAGTATGTTGAGGGTACAAGAAGAGACTGAATAAGATTTTATTTGTTTGGCATGTGAATAACAGTGACTACAAAAAGAGCTAAATTAGTCCCCGATGATGAGAGTAAGGTAATTGAAAAAGTTAAATTTTATGATCTATTAAGTTTGTGTCTTACACTGAGGGAATACTGGCATACAAGCTAGAAGCTTTCTCTGTAGTTGCTGCTTATTTGCATAGTATGAATCAAGCTTATTTTCTGCTTTGTGAAGACATTGGTTTACATGTTTCTGTAGCAAGAGTAGTAGACAGGTCTGGAACAACTTTCCGCTTATACTCCTGTGCCGAAGCTTTTTAACAGGAGTTCAAGTCCGTGGATGTCGCAGTGAACACCATTTCCGGTGGCCGAAAGGTGTATCACCGGAAAAAAGTAAAATTGCCCACATCTTAACGGAATCACTTTTTGTATTTAGGTTAACATTTTATTTTTCAGCCATTAAAATGGGGAAAAGTAAAACTAAATTCCAGGACTCGTGGAAAGGCCAGTGGAAATGGGTTATTAGGTCCAACGATCCATTTAAAGCAAGTTGTAAACTCTGCAGAACTGATTTTGACATTTCAAATATGGGAGCTGGATCATTGAAATCTCATGAGAAAGGAAAGAAACATCAAATAGCTGTTAAAGCTCTTAATGCACAATGTTCGATCGTAAAGTTCTCAAGCAATGTTAACAAGGAGCCTTCCTGTACAAAAAATTCTACAGCGTCTTTCAGTTCAGTGACTGGCACATCATCTACTCCAGTTGTTCAGGGGAAAAATGAAAGCCCAGCAAAAACTAGTGGTGTAATAAAGAGTTATCTTATCAAAGATCAAGTGATGAAAGCAGAAATAATCTGGATATTGCACAAACGTTACAAGTCATGCATCGGCCAGCAGCCAAGCGAGTGCAACGGATTTGTTTCCTTTAATGTTTCCTGAGTGTGAAGTCGCTAAAAATATGCAGTTGCACAAAGACAAAATAGGCTATGTTATCACTTTTGGATTGGGTCCATATTTCCAACAGACATTAGTTCGTAAACTACAAAATTATCGTTCGACGAAAGCGTAAACACTATCTCACAGAAAAATTAAATGGACTTAGTAGTTCGTTTCTGGCACAGTGACGAAAATAAAGTTTTAACACGTTATTTAACATCAGTATTCTTCGGACATGCTACTGCCCAGGATTTGTTAAGTGCGTTTATAAATACTTTCAAGGACAAGGGTCTCGATTTTTGTAAGTTACTTCAGGTTTCTCTTGATGACCTCAACGTTAATTTGAAATTTCTGAGTGATTTGAATCCCTATCTGAGTGAAGAAAATGGTGAAGGTCCACAGCTTTTGGAGGCAGGAACGTGCTCTTTACACATTGTTAATGGGGATTTTAAGACTGCACATACCAAAGCTGGTTGAAATGTGACAGTTTTTGAGAGCGTTGTACTATTTATTCAAGGACTTCCCTTCAACAAGAGCAGATTTCGTGGCAGCATCTGGAACAGCAGTTTTCCCTCTTAAATCAGGTGGGTGGAGCATTCTAAAGTTATCACCGTGCCATAACTATGATTCCTGCCTTAATAGTTTATGTTGATGCAGTGAAAACAAAACTTCCTGAAACATCACTCCTCTAAAGTAAAAGCCCACATCTCTGATGTACTGTTGCCTGCTAGATTAGGGTTCCTTCAGTCCGTATCTGTAGAACTAGAATAATTCCTCACTAAGTACCAGACAGACAGTCCATTTGTACTACCGTTTCTATGGAATTACCTAAACACGTTGATTCGTAGTCTGTTAAGCCGCTTCGTGAAAGATGTCTTAAAAGTAGCTAAAAAACTTAATAGATGTTTTTGATAAGGACATCTTAAAACCACTTAATCTAGTTGATGTTGGATTTTCTGCGGTTACATCGCTTAAAGGAGTGAAGGATGTTAATATATATTGAACTTTAAGAAAGAATGCAGAAGATTCTTGCAAGAACTGTGTAAAAAAAAAATATGCAAAAATGTCCTTTAAAACACAGTGTAACAAGAGCCGCAAATTGCTTGTCTCCAGAAACTATGACCAACGAAACCCTTCGTGAATCACGTATCACACTCGCCCTGGAGACATTTGTCTAAATGCTGATATGGTGAATTTGGAATATTTAAAATTTTGTTTAAAGACACAGGACGAAAACTGTCAAATTTCAGTTACAAAAATGACAGACGTTTTTCTCCATGATCTGTTAAGTAAAGAAGGTGTCTCCAATGCATTTAAAACATTCATGTTTAAGATATGTGTACTTTTCCATAGCAACGCAGCAGTGGAAAGGAGTTTCTCCATTAACAAAGAGTGCATTGTTAAAAATCTCCAAGAGGAGTGATTGATTGCCTAGAGAAGTGTGTTGGATGCTGTGTGTGTTGCTGGTGACATGCGTAATATGAATATCACAAAGAATATGATCCAGTATGTGAGGAATGCATCAAGCAGAAGAAATGAGTATCTGAAAGATCGCGATGAAAAAGAAGACAGAGCAGCTCGAGAAAAGAAAGATGTTAAGAAGAAAATAAAAGAGTTGGAATTAAAGAAGAAAAGAATACTAACTGACGCCGAAGCAGAAGTAGATGCGTTGGAAGAACAGGCGAAAAAGTTAAAAGGGATGTTGAACTCTAGAAGTTAAATGTCAAAAACTGTTCACTGTGAAAGTTGTTTTCTATATTTGTTCATATAATGTGCGTGGTTCCATAACATTTTCAGTTTTTTAAACTTTCACGTTACAATACATTTTTAAATAAAATATAACTGATGGCCAGTCCCCATCCAAGAAGAATGTGCAGTAACGTTTAACAATATGGACTACTTTGCGTTAAAAATTTGTATTATATATGATCATTTTCTTTTTACTTCTAAACTAATACTAGTTTGACAAAAATGGCGGGAAAATAGCTTACTCACCGCTAAGTCCTACCAGTAGTTAGCATAAAATTTCACAAGAGTACTTTAAAGGGGAGTGCTTGTAGTAAAATACTCTTGTGGTATTTTATCCCATAACTTAGCGGTGAGTAAGCTATTTTCCCGCCATTTTTGTCATTGTTCATCAACATTCACGTGCTACTACTATAATATTAGTTTATTTGAAGTATTGTTTTTGACGGAAATTTATACAGGGTAAACCTTAACTAAACCGATAAACTTCAGGAGGCGATTCTCGAGCCCGAAACAAGAAGAAAATTCCTCTTAACTTTTCTCCACGGTACATAGTTTTGGAGCTACAAGGTGCCGAAAGTGTGGAAAAATGATCTTCCGAGTTCTATATTTCCAAACCTATCCCAACGTAGAGAATGCAGCTTAAAATCTCTGTAAGGAAATCTTATCTGTTCTGAACATATGATTTCCTTTGTGAGATTTTAAGCAGCACTCCCTACTTTGAATAATTTTGGAAATATAGGCGTTGGAAGTTCATTTTTCCACATTCTCGGCACCTTTTAGCTCGGAAACTATGCGCCCTGGAAAAGAGTTAAAGAGAATGTTTTTTTTTTTCTTGTTTGGGTGCCGGGAATCATTTCCCTAAGTTTGTCGGTTTAATTAAGGTTCACCCCTGCATAGTATTGCTACATTAGGATATGTAAAGCTACTGCACATTTTTCTCAACCGGCCTTTTGGTAGGAGATTTTTTAATTAAACATTTGCTTGTGTAGAATGTTTTGAAAAACTACATTTCACTCAGTTTTTTTCTTTTCATCTTTGTCACTTGAAGAAACTATCACTTCCCATATGCATTCTCTAATTAGAACCAGTTTTTGTTAAGAACTATATAAAATTGCATTAACTTATACGTGTTATAATAAATGTCACTCTACTGAATAGACCTGGAAAAAAAGGAGAAAAAAACCTTGAAAACCTTGAAAAAACCTGGAATTTGAAAATGAACATTTAGTAGACACCCTGGTAGTGTATGGTTGTAATTTGTGCTTCACATCGTAGGAGTGAAATTCATTGAATATCGTGTGTATACAACACAATTGCGAAGAAATTAGCAACAATTACACGGAGGTATCCCAAAATATCATTTCAAAACCTCGACTTCAGAAATTATTTGACAAGGGAGGAAACTTGCAAAATATTCACTGGAGGAGCAGCACACGATAGCATGGATAGTCACACGCTCCACTAGGGTAAACGAACGCCGTCTGCCATCTATCGAATATGGTCAGAAAGATTTAAAACCAATGCGTATGCGGGGCAGACTGACACGCAGTTAGCTAGGCAAACAGACATGTACCTAAATGGTTGGTATGAAATTGAAAACAATATTGTTGTGTATGTATATTAGTTAAGAGGCGGGTTTCTGATTAGTACTAGCATCTTTTCCAGAGATGTTACGTCATCGATCTCAAAACAGACAGAAATAGAAATGGGAAGATGAGCCCATGGCCGCTAGTGTTAGAGCCGTACATGAAGACAAGAAGCATCTGTCAACTGTAGCGACAACTTTCAATGTTCCTCGTAATACACTACGATGACGCGTTATGTCATGGCAGTAATCCGAAAGTTTGGAAATCATACATTCTCAGCACAGGTAAAAAAAATGAATCTGCAAAGCAACTACTTGAATTGGACGAAACATGATTTGGGTTAACTTTACGCGAATTACAAAAGTTGGCGTATAACTTTGCTGGTCCGAACAAATGCAAAACAAATTAAATTATGACGCAAAAATGCTGGTAAAGATTGGGTGCGTGTTTTCTTACGTCACAAAATGCTTAGTATGATAGAAAAATCTGATAGCTAATGGTCTTTTCTAAGTTTTCTGGTTAACAACAAATCGGCGGACAAAAGATTAATAGTTAATTACCAGGATTTGAATTCCCAGTTATATTTAAATCCTCAGTATACTCCTAGTATGGAGGATATTTTGGCTGAGATAACTAAAGGTAAAATAAGATCAAATCTTGATGTCAGGAGGACGTATCTACAAATTCCTCTCGCTGAAAATTCTAGCAAATATACTGTTTTCATGACACATAGGGGGCTGTTTCAGTGGCGTGTTTTGCCATTCGGCTTAGCCGCAGGTTCCCATATGTTATCAAAAATTATGACAGAAATATTGTATCCAATAAAACATTTAGGAATTGAGTGGTTCTGCGATGATACAATAATTTTTCTAGATACTATCGATGAGCATAAGCGTGTTTTAGAGTAGGTATTGCAGAAATTCAGAGAAGCTGGGATAACGTTGTCTTTAAGTAAGTCAACTTTATTTCTGACTAAGGTATTGTACCTAGGATATGTTATTGATGGAAATTATTTGTATCTAGATCCCTCTAGACTTGAAATTATAAAAAATTTGCCTCCACCCCAAAACAGAAGAGGTTTGGTAGCTTTAACAGCGTTTTTGCAATATTATTCAAAATTCATTCCACATCTTCACGAAGTTCTGGAACCTATTAACCGATTAAGGTAAGCTAAAGTTGAGTTTGTATAGAGTCCAGAACACAAAGCGACACTTGATAAATTAAAAGATTTATTTGAGACTCATATTGTATTATGTTTACCTAATTTAAATGGTAAGTTTGTCATTGGTTCGGATGCATCAACAAAATCCGTAGGGGGATGTCTCGAAGAATATGATAGTAATGGGGTGTTACGGCCTATAGCTTATTTTACTCGAAAACTTCGTCCTTATGATTTAAATAAGCCTATATATTTATTGGAATTGATGGCCTTGGTTATAACGAATCCTTAACCCTACAACCACACCGTGCTTTTATTAGGACATTTATCACACCGTGGGGTCATATACGATCCCAGTCTGGAGAGTTGTTTTATTAGACTAGATACGGTTGTATTATGTTAGATTAGATAATATTAGGTTAGGTTAACTTAGGATAGATAATGTGTGGTTTGTTAGATTATGTAGGTTATGTATATATATATTTTAGATTATATCTATATGTATTAGATTAGGTTAAGTAAGGTTAAATGAAGTGAGGCGAGGTTAGGTTTATTAGGTTATATAATCTTATACATTTCACGTATCACATTTTATATATGTTGACATAAATAGTTTCTTTACCGATTATCCAATTAGTCTAAAATACACGAGTTCTACATTATACCAATATTAAATGTTTTCATTGAGTTTAAATTGTTTGATATTTTCATTGTTTTACATGGACATAAATGAAGCAGTTTTCATTGTTTACATTTTGCAATTCTCGCAAATGTTGTGTCGGTGTTCAGCACACACACTTCTCTTACACAAGTAACACACTGCTACTCCTTTTCTGTCTTTCTTCCAGCTACAGAAAGCACATCTACCTGGTCGTCCAACTGGTGTCACACTTTGTACCGGTTCCTCTTCGATGCCAAAACATTACGAATATTGTTTTTTAGCTGTTTTGGCAACCTCTCGTTATTTTCTCTCCTTTTCATGTGTTCTTCACAGACTACCAATGCAAGAGCCTTCAAGAAATCAGAACGCTTCTTCACTGTTGAACTAGATCCCGAATTGCACCTGAAGATAACGAAGCTATTTAGTGCCGCTGCATCTGACATACCATAAAAAAAAACTCTGAGTGGCCACCTACGTGTCTTCCTTGCAACTGTTTTCGAATGACAGTATTGATCAAATTCATCCACGCCTCCTTTTGTTTGGTTGTAGAATAAGATTATTTCTGGTTTCTGCGTCTCATTGTCTGTCAGCTTGATTATGCATAGACGATATCAGAACTACGCACCTGTTTTTTCTTGGTACAAAGTAGACACCGGTTTAGTTTTCCTGAAAAAGAAACAATGAGGAATAAACTGGTTTCCCTTTTGTTTCAGTTACACATGGTGGAAGTTCTGGTTTGTTCTTCCTCATAGTGCCAACCATTGTGAGTCCTTTTTCCAAGAGCTTGTCAGCTACCTCACAGGAACTAAACCAGTTGTTCATAGTTACATTTCTGTTTGTGTGATGGATGGATTGTGTGAGATTCAACACATACTCAATTGAATGGATGGATTGTGTGAGATTCAACACATACTCAATTGGAATTGCAAGCTGTGAATCTCTTCTCTCTTTTCCAACATATGGTTTTGCTGCACACATATACGATATTTTGGCGTCACACATCATAATAACTTTTATCCCATATTTATCGGGCTTGCTGGGAATGTACATTTTGAAAGGGCATCTACCCCTGAACCCCAATAATTGTTCATCTATCGTGACATATTCTGAAGGAGTATAATATTCAGAGCAGTGACGCACAAAGATACCCCACACTTGACGAATGGCAGCGAATTTGTCTACAGATTTCCTTTGGTCTCTTGTAGCTTTATCGTCAAAGCGCAAGCAGTTTATGAGAAATTCAAATCTATTTCTTGACATAGTGCTGCTAAATGCAGGTGGACCAAACACTTCAGACCACATATCACTTACTGTCAGGTGAGAATTTTTTTAGAACACTGGCTAGATAAAGCAAACCAAATAAGGCACACAATTCAATTTTGTCAGTGGGGGATAGATAACTCTGATCTGATTTGAAGACACACTTTTGTCTTTCTATTTCTTCATTGGTAAAAATCACAATTGTGTTCAAAATGTCATCTGAAAAAAACAGTAGCCAAATGTCCTTTGCATCGGTTCTTTGTTTCGCTTCCTTCTTGGGTCCTGGGAGATGAATAGCAATGTTTTTTTCAACGTTCTAGTGGATTTTTGGTGGAAGGGTTTAGCGTACCACTTACTGCCATTCTTCCCATAAATGACTTTACGTTGTAACAAGTCGGCAACATCATCGTTATCAACATCAGCTTCAAATTCATCCTCCGATTGATCATCCTGCTCCTCATTATTCTCATTTTCACTTAACAGTTCATCAGCATGGGACAGATCATCATCTGATTCTTCTAAAATGCGTACAATATCTTCCTGGTTAGAAAACTTCCTTGATGTCGCCATTCGTAAAAAAAATCGCCCACTAGAAAATGATTTTTTATATGGCTATTCAAAACAAACTATGTTTCATTAATCACACCGTGGGGTCATATATGACCCGAGCACTCTAAATAACACAGAACTTTCGGCACCAACACAACAATGCAACTTGCTCCAAATTGAAGCTAGACGAAGTGTTGTGTTTCCCTCCCACAACGGCGCTGGCGCAGAACGCACTTTATATGCACTGGAGTCGCCGGTGACCCCACGGTGTGATTGTATGGTTAATAATGGTTCTTTGTTCTTAGTATTGAGCCACTATAACATATTTATTTATCAGTTTTCACCTTTATTTAATAATCATAACTGAGAAGTGTACTACCATGAGCAAAATAAATGACGCGTCTCTTTATTTTGAAGTTTTTTGAAAATATCTCCGTTTTCTTTATATGTTCGAAATTTCGGAAGGTTTCCCCAGCAGGACAGGTTAATAACAAACCCGTTTTTAATATTTGTGTTAGATATTAGTTAAAATAAAGAAATTAGAAGCAAAAAACATTAAATCGACAGAAATCTCGAGACTTACCAACTCTGCTAAAGTGGGAAATTTTCAAGAACGCGAGGGAATTCTGCATTTCAACACGAAGCAGCGACATCTATGTCATTGAGAGAAATGTGGATTAAATCTACAAACTAAACTTTTAACGAATATTTCTAGTACGTATGTCTTATTATATGCATTATCTGCAAACTCCAAATATATGAATATATGCTAAGTATTAACATAAAGATAGAGCAAATAGTGGAAATTATCTATGGAAAAGGACGAATTGGTAGGACGATCGTAATGAAATATCGTCTTTACCGGAACAGGCTCAGTTCACGTAAAAAAATAATAGCTCAGTTAGTTAAAGCAACGAGTGTGTATGCTGAAGGTAGCCGGTTCGATTCCGTGGAAGTGCCGTTATCATTTTTATCACTACACTACGGTTACTTTTTTATTTTTTTTATTTGGGAAAGAATCAAATTGTAACGTATGTGTAAAACTCATGACGTTACCAAAAAAAGAAAAAATGCTGTTGTCGCACTTGCATTAGCGTCCCTAATTTTGTTTGCAAACAGTTTCGTAATTATTTCCCCTGTGCTCACTGCTCACCATATGCTCGCTGGCGCATGACGAATGTTTCCCAGTAAATGTTAATTCTAATTTGGAGAATTTTATAAAGTTTCACAATATTTCTCACTAGATAGTCTTCTATCTACGTGTTTGGATATTTTGATAACAGATTTCCCTATTAAATGTTTAATTTTCCCTAGATGTTTAATTAGGGAAAAGTTTTACAATGTATTTGTATTGAATTGAAATTGTTTTGAATTTACTACAGAAGGTAAGTAGACCGAAGGAGGAGAACTCAAGTAATTGATATTCTACGTAAAAGCAACCTATTGTAGAATGATGATGCTTCTTACCTTCAGCACATATTATTTACGTTAGAGAGTCAGACAGAGAAAAATCTTGGTTTTTCCTCCTCTATGACCACCCATCTTAAACCTCTATATATCATTGTTCGTCTCACAAAATTTCGGTGCTCCAAAAACATTCAAATAATAATAATAATAATAATCCTGAATATGCCATCCTTACATAATGTAGGATATCTTAGATTCCTAATTTAAATCTTAAATATCTTAGTTTAAAATGCTTTCTTTAGTACTTATTTGAGCAACCATGTAGGAGGGGGCACGACTTTTTATTTTGCCCCTCTCATTTCAGTAGCCTTCCAACAGAAAGTAATTTTTGATAAGCAGGACAGACAAAATGAATAAGAAATATATTTACAGCATCCTTTCCCCTTTCATGATTGGAATATCACGTAATATTTTTTATTCTACGAAAGATGGCCCTGTGCGGTTAGGGGTAGGTAACTAAAAAAATACCTAATATATAGCGCCCCTTGATTGTAATATTACCGCTTCTTTATTTGTACGAGGGAGCCCCTACACAATCAAGGGTGACAAAAAGAATAGGAAGAGTGTCTATTGATTCCAGTGGTGGATCCAGCACGAACTCCTGGGGGAGGGGAGGGGAAGTGAAACATTCTTTTGATGATGTGAAGCTGTCACAAATTACCACTTAACTAAACAATAGTGGGGGGAACTGGAACCCAGTCAGTTTGAATTGATGTAAAAGTTTACTTTTTGGATTCATATTAAAGTTTTGGTTTCAAATGAGAATTTCAGTCTAAGTGGTCAATGATCAAATCTCGTGGGGCTCTTCAGTTTAGGCTAATACGGCCCCCTTATGAGAAAAGGCAAAATTATTAAGATGTTTATAACTTTCGAATTTTTCGTCTATTTTAAAGAAATATTTTGCTTCGTATTAAAATGTTGGTTCCAAATGACAAACTCAGTCCGAGTGGACAATGATCAAATCTCCGGGGGGTCTTCAGTATAGGGGGCTACGGCTCCCTTATGGGAAAAGCAAAAATATGAAAATGCTTATAACTTCCGAATTTTCCGTCTATTTTAAAGAAATTATTGGCTTCATATTAAAGTTTTGGCTTCAAATGACAATTTCAGTCCGTGTGGACAATGATCAAATCTCGGAGGGCTCTTCGGTGTAGGGGTTTCGGCTTCTTTATGGGACAAGATTCATGTAGTTGATATTGCAAAATTGTTTTGTATATATAAGTGGAAACTTGCACCATTTGGTTAATTTTACCTCTTATGTTTTGCAGATTCATATTCCAAGCAATAGTTACTTCGCAGAGCTAAAAGAAGGCACTTACTAGTTTCATTAAAATGAAATGTCATTTATGAGAGGAGCAGACGAACGAACAGGCACCCAAACGTTGGTTGAGTCGTACGGTTGAAACTCGTTAAGCTCGCTTCAATAATAATAATAATAATAATAATAATTATTATTATTATTATTATTATTAATAATAATAATAATAATAAAACATTGCAGGGACCTTTGGTGCAGGGGGTCCGTGGCTCGATTCCACTTCGTGCCAAGTGAAATTTGAGGTGGACAAATACCGTGTGCATGGGTATGTGTTTTCTTGAGATTTTCCATTTTCCTCCCACTTTCTTCATTTCACCATTTCATTCATCATCATTCTCCCTTAGCGTAGGTGCATAATCGTCCAACGTTAAACTAGATATTGCAATTTCAATAATAATAATAATAAAAATTAATTCAACTGAAAGGACTGTAATTTATGTGGACAGCAATTATCATAAATATGCAACCATTATAAAAACAATGCTTTGAGTAGAAAGATAATCCTTCCCAAGTGTTAACGAATGCGCACGAGATAAGACATGTCTCGAGAAAGAGACGAGACGCGCTTTGTGACATCCAAGATAATACGAGGCAAATGTTTTGGACACGAGACAGCTTGTAAAATGTCTCGTGTTGTCTGGAATGTCTCGAAAACAAAAGTCTAAGTTTTAAAATTATTTTTCAAGATCTATTCTCTCAGAAGTAGTTCTCTGCCTTAAAATTAATAACGACATTTGTGATTTAAAAAAAGATAAACAATGCCTAAAGTTAATAGTTAACTTTTCGAAAAGAAGCTTCATTAAGGGTGAACCTGAAAGATGTCCACAAACTTCGGGAGGTGATTCGTGACATCAAAAGGAGACAAATGGTCTTCTTGCAGTTTTCGAATTCAGCTTCGTTGTCGAGATACAGGGTTGCCAACTGGTCGTGTTTGAGAAACTCACTGGGAATAAATTCAAGTCCAAGAATAAACTACTACTAATATATTTTTCAGGTCAATTGACTTATACCATGTTGTAAGGTCAAATATTTATTTATGAAGTGTGTACAAAATTCGCCAGGGACTTTTCTGAGAAAATCGTCGAGAAAAAGTCACCTCCAAGAATAAACTACCCCTCGTAAATTTTTCTAAGATAAATATCTGATACTGCAATATAGGGTTGTTAATTAAATATTGATTAATGAAAAATAAACAAAATTGTTAAAACCATTTTTGAGAAAATAGCGTTTTTCGATTTTCAGCTGTTTGTAAACCACACTTATTTTAGGTGGTAGGAAAAAATGGAAAAGCTCCTGTAAGAATACTAAGTAAACTCTAAGTTAAAAATTTGGTTTAGATACGTTGAACGGTATGGCCTCTAGGCGAGTGCATATAAAAGTGTGCCGGAAGGACGGGTGTCGAAAAGTCACATTTTCGGTATGTAGACGCCATGAAACATGTAAATCCGTTGAAATCTGAATTTGATATTATTTTCACAATCACTATATTTTCTTCTCTCTTTTGTCGCTCGAAAAAGAAAAGCCTGAGTTTACCACAAAAAGCTAGGGAGTTTCTCAAAAAATATTCAATTACAGGGCCACCGCACTAAACTTTTTCAATTCAATTTCTTAACTGTGTTAGGCCGCAGTTGTTACTGAAGTGTGTATTTGGATAATACGAATAAAATTATCGTATGATTCAAATACATCGAATGTCAGATTATCGAATAAAAAACTTCGATTGAAGAAAATCCACACTACAAAACTAACTCACACTTTGAGCACATTTTCATTAGACATATAATAGACCAATTAATGCAATCATTGTTTATGAAATATGAAAAAAATCAAACGAGTCACTTTGGGAAAGTCGTTCAAAAAGAACACGTCAGGAGTAACCTACCTCTTGTGAATTGTTTCGAACAATGAGTTAAGATATACTTTTGGTTATTAATGAAATATTTATTTGCGAAATTTGAACAAAATCGCCTGTCGTTCGAGAAAATTGTAGGGGAAAAAACCTTGACCCCAAAAATAAACTATCCGTTGTAATTGTTTTTCATAGAAATGACTTATACTAAAATATAGGGTTATTAATGAAATACTTATTTATGAATTATCAATAAAATTGTCCGAGTAATTTTTGAGAAAATCGTGAGGGAAAAATAACTCCCCGAAGAAACTATCTCTTGAGGATTCTTTCAGGGTAAGCGAGTTATTCCATATTACTAGGTTTTTAATGAAATATTTATTTCTGAGTACGAACAAAATTGCTTGACTCATTTTTGAGAAAACCGTGGAGGAAAAACACCCCCAAGAGTAAACTACCCCTCGCATATTTTTTCAGGACAAACGAGTTTTGCCATATTGTTCGGTTATTAACGAAATATTTATTTTTGAAATATGAATAAACTCTTTTGAGTCGTTTTTGAGAAAATCGCCCAGACAACACTCCACCAAGAATAAACTACCCCTCGCATTTTTTTAGGACAAACGAGTTATGCCATATTGATAAGTTATTAATGAAATCTTTATTTATGAAATATGAACGAAAACATTTGAGTCCATTTTGAGAAAATCACTGAGAAAAAACTCACCCCCTTAGTATAAACTATCCCTTGTAGATTTTTCTCAGATAAATGCCTTATACCACAAAATAGGGTTGCTAATTAAATATTGAATTATAAAAAAAGAAAGAAAACAAGATCGTTAGAGCCAGTTATGAGAAAATATCTTTTTTCTATTTTCATCGTACAGGAAACTACCCTTGTTTTGGGAGTAGGAGGGAAATAAAAAAAAAACTATAGGAAATACTATGAAAATCTTAAACTAAAATTTGGTGCAGATAAGTTGAACATACCGTAAATTTTTCAACTAATTTACGGTATGTTCAAGTATGGCTTCTAGGCGAGGTATGGCTTCTAGGCGAGTGCACAGAAAAGTGTAGCGAACGGACGGACGAACTGATGGACATGTATCGAAAAATAACTTTTTCGGTGTTAGGGGCTATAATACGTGTAAATTCGTTGAAATCTCAAATTTGATTTTTTTTTCGAACACCATACTTTCTTCTCTCATTTGTCACTTCAAAGTAAAAGGAACTCAGAACTACAGATAAAAGACACCTACTTTTACACATAGACATTTATTGATTTAAAACTGTTTTAGTTTGTGTCATTTCACTTCCAATTGAAAGGTTTTACAATGATTAACGGCATACCAAAGACGAGACGGAAGTTTTCAGGAAGTAAATGCATTCAGAAGTCTAGACTGCATTACAGCCTGTTTTTATTTCTGCAATTGTTAACAGCTGTAATTTCGTCCAAACGCTACATGAAATAATTTTTGGTTGACGTCATTGTATTACTATTTTAGTATTGTTCTCTTCAGACTTGGTTGAAGTTTTTTCTTAACGGTTATATATTTTTTCTTTCTTATTTCATCGTTACACATAAGAACAAAATGTTATGGTGAGTGGATAGATTCGAACCTACGAACATTGAGTTTATATTCTTCCAACACTTTACCAATGGACCAAGCTTTGTCTTCACGTTAACGCCCGGTTGCAGGGTTTACTACGATTTAAATAAAATGGCTGGCTGTTAGAATTCCCTGCTCACATATTTCGATAAATAATTTTCATTGCTTCGAAGATACGTAGAGCAATGTTTAGATACACATTTTAGGAGAGTGAATTTTGGTGTATATAATAATTTCATGCCAGGTAAAAGCTAGATAAGTTTTGATAAAATGTTTCATATGTAGTTCTCAATAATAAGCTTGCTGTTCGGAGTGAAGTTCCAAGGTTCAGCATTGCCTAGCAGTTTTTGCTATTAATATCCCTTCTAACAATATTGGCAGTGGACAAAAGTTAGCCCGTGTTGAAGCTTTTTGCTCCTAATTTAGTTATTTTACTTATTTAAGGAATATATTGAAAATTGTCAGCAGGCACGTATGCAGTAATTTATTTCGGGAGAAGTCCGACTTCAATATTAGGATAAATTATAATAAAATTTAAAAGATAATCCTTAAATTTAGGCTAAATTTACAGAGAAGTTGGGATTTCAGAGGGGAGTCCGGACCACCTGGACCCACCCCTAAATGCGTCCTTGTTTGTCAGTAACGTTTCCTCATTTTGAAACCCTAAAAAACTTCGGATATATAAAGGAAAACGAGTTACTTTCGATAAAATATCACTTCAGAAGACGAGACGGTTTTATTGCACATGGTGGTATCCCAAGTTCACAAGGGCAAGAATTCATTAATTTTGATTCTCTGTCATTGTGCTCTATCGAAAGGTTAGGTTTGTAACATATCACTCCTACGAACAAGCATGACTGGCAGATAGGAATACTGAACACAACTCCAGAGAAATGCATGCTGAACTTACGTTTATAGCCACGCTTTGGTGATTTGCCCTCAAGGTCAATCGAGTGGTAATTCAGTTCCGTCTCTGTTCTTAAGCCATGTTCGTATTACTCCGAACAGTTTTGATAATGAAAAGCATGCCTCTTAATATAACAGACTTCTTTCGCGTAAGAAATCGAAACTCAGTTGGTCAGAGCAACTAGTCTGTAAGAATTAGGTTGTTAGTTAGTTAAAAGCCCAGTACGAGTAAGGGTTTTTATTACTATTGTTTTTATCTTTTTTATGTGAGGAAAAATCAAATTGTGACATCGCGATATCAAATGTATTTGATTAGGTAGCTTTGTCTTAGCTAAACTTGAAACATCAGTAACCGTCGAAATTATTTCACCAACTGATCACTTACTGAACATTTCAAACACGTCAAACCAGTGGCATAACATGAAGGTTAACCTCTCCTCCGCAGTCCTTAGTTATGCGTCCGTACTTTCAAGGGCGGACTAAGGGCCGGGCGACTGCCCGGGGCGCCAGAGAAAGAGGGGCACCAAAACGAGCCTCAAAAAGTAAATTTTATAATGTGCTTTCTACTGACGTTTTTGGTTTATATTCTTGTAAAGTAGTGGCAATTATATGATCTTTTTCCATTTCACTATGGAAGAAGAGAGTTTCATAGTACTAAGGGGGCTGTATCGAAAAATTGAGAGATGGCATGTAGAATAAAGAGTGCCGGGAATTAAGTATTGTTTGTGTGTTTGCTTGAGTTTAGCGTTCCACGGTTATGCCTTAATGGGCAAGGGAGATGTGGATACTAATTATAGTGGAATCCGAACCACTTTTATCGTTCAACAGTAATCCACCGGGAATTGGACCCGGTACCACAGAAGGCAGGCGTGTTAGCCACTAGACCAGGGGGGTGGAGTTGGTATTGTTTATAGCGGGCCATATTCTTTGTGAACTTTTCCTAGGTAATGGATTTCTTTTTGAAAATGGGTTTAAAACAGGGGCGTCATTTAGGGAGGGCAGGGAGGGGCATTTGCCCCCCGTGAGTTTGAGATGTATATAGATTTTATCATTAGAATAGTAGTAAATCAGTGAAAAACGCGAAATTTTACTTATATCAAGAGGTCTTGCCCCCCCCCCAAAGCAAAATCTGAAATGACACTCCTGGTTTAAACTATTAAAAACACTATGATAAAATGTAAAATATAGGCTACTACTAGGGGAAGGGCGCCAAAAAGTCACTTTGCCCGTGTGAAAATTTGGCCTGCTCCGTCCCTGCGTACTTTCTGTATATTTTTTGGCGTTGCAGCTTGTGCGGTCCCCACGCCACATTGTTGCGGGGGCGCTATTTACGCCTACCCTTCGAATGTAATTCAATAACTGTTTAAGAAATTCTACCATCAGCGTGAAAACGGGAATATATTTTTCTAATAGTCTCATAGAACTTTCACTCAGAATGCCAGATGCAATTTTTCAGAGTGGGCTCTGGCTAAGTAGAAGGAAGATCTGTTTCCTAAGTAAGTTCCTTTCAGAAAGTTTGCTATTTCTTTAACAGTGATGTAAATAAATATACTTATCGTTATTAGCTCGACACCAAACCATCCTGGACAAATCCCTTTCGAACAATGATCGGCAAAAGTTATTCTGCATAATTTTATAAGCGACTCAAGGGTGAAACACTTGTTAACGAAAGCAATGTTGTGTATATACTGCCTTGTTTCTGACAAAATATAAAGTCTTTTGTAATCTTTAGACACTTTTCCTATTCTTTTTGTCACCCTTGGTTGTGTAAGGAAGCCTCGAACAAATAAAGAAGAGGTAATATTACAGATAAGGGGCGCTATAAATATATTAGGTATTTCTTTTGTTACCTAACCATAACGGCCTAGGGTCGTCTTCAGTAGAATAAAAAATGCTACGTGATATTACATTCACGAAGGAGGAAAGGATGCTCTAAATATATTTCTTATTCATTTTGTCTGCCCTGCTTCTCAGAAATTATATACCTTCTGTTGGAGGGTGCTGAAAAGAGAGGAGGGGAAATAAAACGTCGTGGCCCCTCATACATTTTAATTTTGTGACGTGGTTGCTCAAATTATTACTAAAGAAAGACCTTTAAATTAAGATGTGTAAAGTTACAACATTATGTAAGGGTGGCATATTCATTAATAATAATAATAATAATAATAATAATAATAAATATGAATGTCTTTGGAGAGCCGAAATTATGTGAGACGAACAATGATATGTAGAGGTTTAAGATGGGTGGTCATAGAGGAGGAAAAATCAGGATTTTTCTCTCTCTGACTCTCTAACGTTAAGATTATGTGCTGAAGGTAAGAAGCATCATCATTCTACAATAGGTTGCTCTTACGTAGAATATCTATTACTTGAGCTCCCCTCCTTCGGGCAACTTTGCTTATGTAGTAAATTCAAAACAATTTCAATTTAAGACAAATATTTATAGAGAAAATTAAACATTTAATAGGGAAATCTGTTATCAAAATATCCAAACACGTAGATAGAAGACTATGTAGTGAGAAACATTGTGAAACTATAAAATTCTCCAAATTAGAATTAACATTTACTGGAAAACATTCGTTATGCATCAGTGAGCACAGGGGAAATAATTACGAATCTGTTTGCAAACAAAAATTAGAGACACTAATGCAAATGCGACGATATTTTCTCTTTTTTTTTTTGGTATCGTCATGAGTTTTACACATATGTTACAATTTGATTCTTTCCCAAATAAAAAATAAATAAAATAACCTTAGTGATAAAAATGACAACAGTACTTCCACGGGATTCGAACCGTCTACCTTCGGTATACAAACTCGTTGCTTTACCTAACTGAGCTATTTGCTCTCTTACGTAAGCTGAACCTGTTCTACAGTAAAGACGATTTTTCATTACGATTGGGCTAACAATTCGTCTTTTTCCATAGGTAATTTCCACTATTTGCACTATCTATACGTTAATACTTAGCATAGATTCATATATTTGGAGTTCGCTGATAATGCATATAATAAGACATACTAGAAATATTTCGTTAAAATTTTCGTTTGTAGTTCTAATCCACGCTTCTCTCAATGACATATATGTCGCTGCTTCGTGTTGAACTGCAGAATTCCCTCGCGTTCTTGAAAATTTCCCACTTTAGCAGAGTTGGTAATTCTCGAGATTTCTGTCGATTTAATGTTTTTTGCTTCTAATTTCTTTATTTTAAGCTAATATCTAACACAAATATTAAAAACGGGTTTGTTATTAACCTGTCCTGCTGGGGAAACCTTCCGAAATTTCGAACATATAAAGAAAACGGAGATATTTTCAAAAAACTTCAAAATAAAGAGACGCGTCATTTATTTTGCTCATGGTAGTACATTACGTTTCCACACTTATTCTTTAATATGTGTACCCCTTTAAATCTGAATAGCTCTATTTTCTGGTTGTCCCGACAACGACGTTCCAAAATCTCATTATTTAAAATATTTGAACATCTTTATATAGTAACATTATAACTATATACTATGTCTTTCTCTTCTTCTAATAATAGAATCAGCCAGCCTAGTACATATTTAAAATACCTTATGACCCACAAATATACAACATGGCCCACAAATATAAAACGTACCGTTGTATATTATGGCGCTCAACGGACTTTTCTTTTTATTCATTTACTTAATAAAAAGAAAAAGAATTCTGGACCGTTTACTTTTACATGTTTATCATTCGAGTTTTCGAATGCACCTCGTATACTTGAAAATTACAATTCATATATATCATATTTAATTTTATATCAATATTATTATCATATTTATTTTAAACTTTATCATCATCTTCATTTATTTATACATTTCAACGACGATAAGGCACATTCGAAATTTGATTTGCAAGTTATTTGATTTTAAGTCCTTTTTCGGGTTCAGTAAATGCTTGTTACAAGTTAATAATTATTTCCTTAGGCATCATGAAGAAGGTTTTGAAAATGATGTATATGATATTCATATAGTTGTTCATCGAACGTAAAATGATCGAATATAAGAATTAGTTAAACAAAATAAAGATTAAGATTGCAGTATCGATAATAATCAGAACATACATTAACGTGAATAAATAAATTTTTATCTTAAATAAAAATTTAAAGATTCGATGTCTTAAATTAAAACATAACATTATGCGTTATACATCTCTACACCTCTTAGTTTTATCCTTTTGAAACAAAATGCTATCTGTTATATATCATTTACATTAACTTTATAGAATTCGAATAAGGTACGAACAAGAAAGTCATAACGGTATTTGAATTCGATCTTCTCGGACATCGGAATCCCAGCCTAGGTTATATGGCGAACAAATTCATTCAAATTGCATTGAAAATCATAAATCGGAATGGGGTTTTCTGCGTTCTTTACTTCTACAGTTCTTAATTTCTTACTTGTATTACCGTAATTCCTGCCATCAACGCAGCTTTTATAAAAATCGTATTATTTATGTTGTGATTAGAATGCGTTATGTTACCGATCAAATTAGGTTGAGTTCTCCTTCGTTTCACGGGTGGTGAAATTTGTCTCCTAATGGATCTGTATTTGTCCTTTAGATGACATTCACGGTAATCTGTCCTGCCATGGTTTCTGTTTCTTCTGTAGTTACATTACCGGTACATATAGATTTAACATAACCTTTTACATTAAGATCACACTTTAATCTCACATGAACACTTCGATTAAGGTTAGTTTGATTCAAGCTAGTACTGTATTGCACCACTGACGAATTTTCAAAACTTTGCAACATCACACTTGGATGATGGAATCTAACGCACTGCATCACGTTATGTGAAAGCATCATCGGATCGTTTACTAACATCATTGTGGTCTTTTCGTTGAACGAACAATTCAACAGATTTAATTCACTCGTCCAATCAGCTCAAACACTAATAGGAACACACGTTTTCTTTCTGCATTTCACGAATATTGGAATCAACTTACCTCCTGCTACATGATCCACAGGATTAATATCATGTTGAATATACGGGGAACACATGCAGTCAATAGCGTTCTCAAGATGAAGATGATCATAACTTTTCGCACACTGATACATACCAAAATCTTCGTTACACACAGTATCAATAAAGCAGTCAAAACATTCGAATGAGGAAAGAAGTTAGGATAGTCTGATCCAACCGGTACGGCAGTATGCTTTTGTGAAAACTCCGTACATATTACTAATGTAATGTGCCCACCATTTCGCACTGCACTCTCGTGAATACACTTTTCTTTAATGAAGTTTACTTCATCCGGCAACTGCTTAATTTGGTTGGCGTGTTTATTTACCATAATCTCTATAATATCTACAGAGTCCTGAACTTCGGTGCATCTCTGTACTATCTTTTCCGTATCTTCATCATAACGTCAACTTTGGCTCCAATTTGCTGGTTCACCTGATTTAATTGTTCCTTTATTTGATCCCATTTGCCGTCGTTGCGTTACCGCAGTTACTCCAGCTTTTCATCAAGATGTTCCATCTTTTGGTCTATCTTCTGTGCTTCTAGATCCATTCTTTGGTCTAACTTCTGGGCTTGTAGATCCATTTTCTGGTCTAACTTCTGTATTTGTAGATCCATTTTGTTGAGCTTAGTCCTTAATTTGTTGTGATATCTGTCTTAAAATATCCATCAAGTTCTCTGGATTCCTTTCGGTCTGGATAGTTTGGATATCAATCGCTTCACTATTCGTCGTACTCATGATATTCCTGGGTATTACTTTCCCACTTCTTAAAATTGTGAAATTGATGTGAGGCTCAATGGTGCTCGTTTTACTATTCTTCAAACGATACACTTTTACTTTCTCGAGGTTTCGGCACCAATTTACATAACGAATCCTTAATATTGGTTCTTTGTTCTTAGTATTGAGCCACTAAAACATATTTATTTATCCGTTTTCACCTGATAACATATACAACTGAATAAAAGTAGTGATTCGCAAACGAATTTATTAATTGAAGTTCTAAACATGTTCGTCGTTTCTGAGATACTTATTTAACTGATTAAGTAATGGCCTTGTCTTGGTAAATATGAGGAAGGAAACCTATCTGATTTCTTATTGGAATGTGTTAGTCAGATACGGATGAATTGATGAGAACAAAATATTAATTAATATGCAAATTATGTACATTATTCCAATCCACGTAGTTTCACATCACATATGATAGCTATACATTGACCACACATCGTTGATATAACATGATTCGTAATGAATGAATAGGGGGTTTAATGGGGACGTCAGCATCAAGGCTATATGTCCCCGTCACGATTTACATGGTTGCTCTGGACTAAAACGTGTAAAGAAAAATGTTAAAATACTAGAGTGCAATAAACGAAAGTGCTGCTAAATAAAAACATAAAATGAAAAAGAAAATAAAAGAATAAATAGTCTAAAACATATAACAAAAACAATATATAGAAAACAATAAAAGATAACAGAAATTAAAAGTTTAGCAGCAATAAAAATCGACAACACATTAAAAACGCTCAGAGAACGTGAGCAACCCCACAAGCTTTAACAAAGTCCAGTACCCGGCTAACTATATCATGTGAATCCCCCAAAGCGCGGGTAAGAACAGAAGGCAATCCGAAACGTTCTCTGAGAGCTGAGTATTCAGGACATTCAACAAGAATGTGCTGAATACTCAGCGGGACTATACACTCCTCACAGTACGGACGGTTCAATCTTTGCAGCAAGTAGCCATGCGTCAGATGAGAGTGTCCGATACGCAGACGCGCCAGGAGCACTTCATCTCGACGACGATGGCACGACGACGTACGCCATTCTCCTAGAAGTGGCTTCACTACATGTAACTTATTCTCAAGAGCCTGGTCCCAATCTGCTTGCCAGTGAGAGCGCAACAAAGAATAGAAATGACACTGAAGATCGGAGCACGGAAGGCTATGCTCCAGTGCAACCCCGGCCAAGGCGGCGTTCTTGGCAGCTGTGTCAGCACGTTCGTTTCCCCGGATGCCGACATGACCCGGCACCCAGCAGACAACGACGACACAACCCTGTTGCTGCAATTCATGGCATCTCACAAGAATATCCTGCACGACAGAGTGCATACTAAAGACATTCTGTAGACTCAAAATCACACTCTGAGAATCGGTGCAAATAAGCACACGACGGAGGGAAAGCGTGAGAGCGTGGTCTAAGGCAAGCTTAACAGCAGTCAATTCAGCAGTGAACACTGAACACAGGCGATGTAAAAGAAATTCGGAGCTGGCCCCGTCGGTGACAAAGGCACAGCCTACAGAATCCTCATTCTTAGAACCGTCCGTAAAGAACACACTAAAATCGGGGTACTGATCTAACAGTGCGGCAAACTCTTGCTGGTACACCTGGGGACTAGTTTGCTGTTTCGAATGCATAGATAAACGTAAATCATGGCGAGGGAGACGAAGCAGCCATGGGGGAACAGCGCAAAAGTGAACCAATGAAAGAGAGGGCCACACGAAATCGTCGCCAAGGAAACTCTCACACGCACGGATGTACCATGGACGTGTAGAGCGAGGACGTGCAGCATAGCGCTCGTATATCCGACCACCACGGAGACATGGTCTACACGGGTGTTCTGGAATACAACGCACATGCGCAGAATAATTAAGAAGTAATCTGCTGCGACGATATGATAACGAAGGTTCATTGGCCTCAGCATACAAGCTGGCGACGGGACTAGTCCGATAGGCGCCAGTAGCAAGACGAATACCCAGGTGATGCACTGTGTCAAGTTGTCCTAACAGAGAAGCACGAGCAGAACCATAGACAATACAGCCATAGTCTAACTTGGACCGAATTAGACTACGGTATAAACGAAGTAGAACAGTACGATCAGCACCCCACGTGCGGTGGGAAAGGACACGAAGGAGATTCAGAGCTCGAAGACAAGAATATTTAAGAGTCCGTACATGTGGTGCCCACGACAAGCGACGGTCAAACACCAGACCCAAGAAACGGACTGTATCAACGAATGACAAACGGGTGCCATCGAGGTACAAGTCCGGGTCAACAACGCACGTACGCTGCCGGCAGAAGTGAACACATTGGGATTTCTCGGTGGAAAAGCGAAATCCAGTCTCATTCGACCAGCGAACGAGACGATTGAGAGTCAGTTGAAGCTGTCGAGTAATGCCGCGAAGGTGGCGGGAGCGACAGAAAATTACAAGATCGTCAACATAAAGCAGACCAGACACAGGAGCCTGGATCTGCGAAAAAACGCTGTTGACTGCGACAGCAGAACATGATTCGATCTTCTCCCTAGTTGCTTCTTACAGTAATCGCAGGGTTCAGTTACAGGGTTCATCATCGTCGTCGATACAAACACGACTGGTAGAAGGAGGCCTATTTAAATTATCATCATTGTCATTATCATGATCGTAATCACCATATTATCATTATTATTCTCCTCATCGTCATTATTATCATCATCATCATCTGTGCTTTCTGTACCACTTTTGCCATCTCTAGTACGCATATCGAAAGATAATGGCAATGAGCTCGTAGTGTGTAACGCTGAATTAATATCATCACGTGGTGGAAATGAATAATTCTGAAAACCATTAGTGCCAGAACCTCTAGACTCCGCAGATGGCTGTGCTGAAAAATGACGAAAATCGTCACCATTCACATATTGGCATCTCTGATCTTCACTATTAGCACACGCATCCGCTGTTTCTGGACAAGCATTATTGGGACCAGGATTTGTAGACTGAGCTGGTGGTTGTCTTGAAGAGCTATAACCACCTGGTGGCAACGAAAGTCCTCCATTACTGGAACCTGTGCTCGTAGATTGACCTGGTGTATGTCTTGAAGGAGAATAACTACCTGGTGTCAAGGTAAGTATCTGACTACTACAACCAGTGCTTTTAGGTTGATCTGGTGCATGTCTTGAAGGATAACAACCACCAGGTGTCAACGTAGGTATGTGGCTATTAGGACCAGTGCTTGTATATTGGCCTGATGCATGTCTTGAAGGATAATAACCATCAGGTGCTAACGAAAGGATCTGGCTACTAGAAGCAGTGCTTGTGGATTGAATTGGTGCGTGTGTTGAAGTATAATGACAACCTGATGCTAACGAAGGTTCCTGACTACTAGAACCAGTGCTTATAGACTGACCTGTTCCATGTCCTGCAATATAATAGCCACCTGGTATCAACGAAGGTTCTTGAATAATATAATCAACACTTGTAGATTGAATTGGCGCATGGTTTGAAGAATAATAACCACCTGGCGCCGAAGATGTCCCCTGGCTACCAGCAGCAGTGCTTATCTATTGACTTAGCGCATGTCTTGAAGGATAATAACCACCTGGAGCCGATGATGTGCCCTGGATACCAGAACTAGTGCTTGTAGATTTATCTGGTGCAGGTCTTGAATGATAATAACCAACTGATGTTAGAAAATTCTCTGACTACTAGAACCAGTATTCGGAGATCGAACTGGTTGATGTCTTGAATGATAATAACCACCAGATGTCAACGAAGGTTCTTGACCACTAGAATCAATGTTTGTATATTGTGTTGGTGCATGTCTTGAAGGATAATAACCACCTGGCGCCGCAAATGTCCCCTGGCTAAAAGCACCAGTGCTTGTATATTGAGCTAGTGCATGTCTTGAAGGATAATAACCATCTGGCGCCGAAGATGTCCCCTGGTTAACAGGACCAGTGCTTGTAGATTTATCTGGTGCATGTCTTGAATGATAATAACCACCTGATGCCAGAAAAAAGTCTCTGACTACTAGAACCAGTGCTCGGAGATTGAACTATTTGATGTCTTGAAAGATAATAACCACCAGATGTCAACGAAGGTTCTTGACTATTAGAATCAATGCTTGTACATTGAGTTGGTGCATATCTTGTAGGATAATATCCACCTGGCGCCGAAGATGTCCCCTGGCTACCAGGACCAGTGCTTGTAGGTTGTTCTGATGCATGTCTTGAATGATAATAACCACCTGATGCCAGAAAGGTCTCTGACTACAAGCGTCAGTGCTTGTTGATTGATCCGATGCACGTCCTAAATGATGATAACCGCTGGGTGCAAAGGAAGGTCCCTGAGTCCTATAAAATATGCTTGTAGGTGTACTTGGTTCATGAATTCAAGAACAATTACCATCTGGTACAGAAAACGATCCTCGAAAACTGTTCGGAACAGATGTTGCACATTGGTGAGATGGTGGTGCTACCTGGGTGCGAACATTACCATGTGGCACAAATGACAACCTTCGTAAAACGCTTCTGCCAGAACTTGCAGATGGTCCTGATGATTGTGTTGAAGGCGCATGAACATTCTCATCTAATGCAACTGAAGATCCCTGAAGATATCCAACATCTATGCTTGACGATGTATACGATACATGTGGAAATGCATGAACATTGCTTGCTTGCGAGAATGACGATCTTTGAGCAGTGTCGTGGTAGATGGTGGATGAGGCTGATGATCCTGACAAACTATGGACGTTACTGTTTGGAGCAAAATGAGATCTCTGAAAGCCAGTAGCACCAATGGATGTAGATGTACCTGATGATTGGTTACCAGGATAGTCTACAATACCCCTCTAAACAAAAGGTTTCTGGAGGCCACTAGCATCAGATGTGGATGATGTTGCTAACATTTGTCTTGAACATATATGCAAGTTTCTCGCTTGTAAAAATAGATAGCTTGATTACCAATAGTGGTTGGTGGGCTCAACATTTTTTCCGAAGAACTAGTATTGCTATTATATGGAGCAACATAATGTCCCTGAAAGCCAGTAGATACATTGATTATAGATAAATTTGATGATCGTCTTCTAAAAGATTTTGTAACTCTACCTGATCTAGGTGAACATCTTCGAAAACCGTCAACACATGTACTTGATAACGTAGCAATCATTTGTTCAGAAAATGCATTATATTTCTCTCTTGCAGAAATGAAGATTCCTGGACGCTACAACCAACAGCAGAAGTAAAGAATGAGTCAGAAAAAACCTGGCCACTTTCCTCCCTCCATATTTTCTAGTATATAAGATGAACATTGGCAGCACTGTGCATAAGCAAGGGCAGACTGTCGATCTTACTCACGAATAGATTGTCAGTTGTGAAGTGTGCATACTGTGGTAAAGAACGATGAGTCAGTTAGAAAAACGAAAACTAATTGTGAACAAATACCTCGAAAATCCAGGTATGTCCTTAAATAAATTAAGCAAACTCGTAAAATACCCTCGGTCTACTGTGCAAAATGTAATTAAAAAGTACGCACAAGATTTAACTGTTGAAAGAAAACCTGGCTCAGGTAGAAAACCGGGGACTAGCCAACCGAAGCTGGAGAAAAGGGTTACTGCATTGCTGCGTCAAAATCCTTATTTATCGGAAAGAGCAGTTGCTGGTGTGGTCAAAGCGTCCCAATCTACAGTGCACAGATTTAAGCAAGGAAAAGTTGACGATCTTTCAAAGTCCAAAAGGTACCTAACCGAAACGAAAAGCAAAAAGTGACGGCAAAATCCAGAGCAAGAAAACTCTATGATCAGTACCTTACTCAATATGGATGTTGCATTATGGACGACGAAACCTATTGTGTCGCTGATTTCAGTCAAATTCCCGGAAAGGAGTAGTACGTGGCACTGAAGAGGGGAGATTTGCAGGATAAATTTAAACAACGGAAGGCATCCAAATATCCCAAACAATATTTGATTTGGCAAGCTATTTGTTCATGCGGTAAAAAAAGCAAAGCGTTCATCACAACAGGGACAATTAACGGCGAAATTTATACGAAGGAGTGTTTACAAAAACGCTTGTATCCATTTGTGATGTCATACAGTAACTCTGTTTTCTTTTGGCCAGATCTTGCTACCTCTCACTACTCTAAAGCAGCCACTGATTGTTATAAAGAAAAGGGTATCGTCGCAGTTCGAAGAGAGGCAAATTCACCAAATTGCCCTGAACTTAGGCCAATTGAAAAATATTGGGCCCACATTAAAAGAACATTGAAAACATCAAAAGGGAAGGCGGCTGACTTGAAAACTTTTCGTCGCAAGTGGACTGCAGCTGCCAATCAAATAACAGAAGAAGATGTGCGAACTCTTATGAAGCGGATTAAGAGTAATGTACGAGCATTTTTCCATAATTAGTTCTTTATAATATATTTTGTGTGTTTATTTTTTTAAACTTTATAGTCAACTAAAATATGCAAACGACCTTTCTTCTTTTCATTTCTTTACCTACTTTTTTGGTCAAAGTTACTGGCCAAGTTTTTTCTGACTCATTCTTTACGAGATAAATCTAATGTCCGTCCCGACTTATGTCCAACAATAAAAGTTCTCTGATAGGCAATGTTCGTTGATGTACCTGATACTGGTTGTGAAGAATCACTGATGATACCACCATGTATTACAAGTGACGTTCGTTCGAAACCACGAGAACTCACTATAGATGAAACTGGTATTTGGTTCAACGAAACGCGTGATGGAACTAAAGATGACTGGTCAACATTACCAGAAGAACTATTAGATATAACGTGACTTGTCAGAAAATTAGCATCAGAAGAATCATCTTGCTTCAAATAACTCGGCGGTGTTTGGAAGTTACTAGAGTCTCCAGAATATTCAAGTGATGATCTTCGCACAAAAGTTAGAGAAGGCGTATTTGATTTTGAGCATGAAAAGTTCCAGTTAGCATTACTTCCCTGGGGTGAATATTCTAAAATAATTCGGGAATAACCAATTCTAGTATTTGGCACCGATGAAGATGCCAGCTTATCATAGCTTCCAGATGAAGCAAGCAAAACATTGCCAGAATTGTTTGCAGCAGATAGAACAGATGAAGGTCCTGAAACAACACTTGTAGTACCAGCTGGAAGACTCATGCAATGTAGCAGATTCTTGTAGTTTTAATATTTTAGTACAATTATCAATCGTTCTTTCCGATAATGATTTCGAAACTGTACATTTACCATTACCTTTATCAGATATTGTTGAGAAATCTGAATCAACAATGGATAATCTCTGAATAGAACTAGTACTTATGCTCGAAGTTGAAGCATTTGACAAATCGGAATAACCACCAACATCAGGAGATAAACCTCTTGACCTTCTCATGTACTCTCTCATTTCAAAAGACGATGCTAATAAAAGATTCCGAAGAAAATCACCCTGGAATGTTTTAGAAGGAATACTCGTGCTAGTAACTGCTGTAGATGGATCTTCTTGTTCTCTGGTAGACCCAGAAGTGCCACAGTCTGGTACATAGGAAGACCCACGAACAGACCTGGTACGCTCAGTAACAGTAGTGCGTATCATAGGTTGGTCCACTGTATAGTCTCCATTCACGTTCTCGTTGTCTTCCTCATTGGTCATGTTCTGTTCCGATGCTATCTTCGTTACCGCATTCCTCGGTCTTAATATTCTCTTAATTCCTCTCATATTGAGACACGATAACATCTTCAGTTTTACCATCAAGAGTTACAATGACACATTCCTTCGTATCATTCTGAGTACTTATCTCCTTTTCCCTTCCACAACTCTGGTTCTCCATGTCTTCTGTGTTCCCCCACATATATGATCCCCATATTTTTCTTACTATTTTGGGTCATTGTCTTCTCTTGCCTTTCATCACATTCAATCTTTATATCTTCCTCATCAATGTTATCTAGAGTCACAACTTTCCAGTATTTAATCCCTATATCTTCTTCGCTCCTGACGACATCAATCTCAATCTCCTCCTCATCTGTCGTTTAATTTCCTGAAACGTTATGCTGTTTGGAATCCATTTCTACAAATTGCCAGTTTTCTTCTGTTTTAATCCTGTTGTTGGAAGCACCTAATTAACAAGACAAAAAGATAATTAAGTATAAGCATATTTAAAATAGTGCATGATATAAATTATGCAAAAAGTAACGCGGTGCAGCAATGGCAAAAGTCTCATCTGTTGCATAGCATTATCATGCCGGCCATATTGAAGTCTGCCATCTTGAATTCAGGTTAAAATTTTTAAATAGGAAGAGGGTCATGTGATATATCTTTTTGAGGTAGCATTTCACCAGAAGCGCAAATCTGGTATTATTTTCAAGTTATATATATTCATGTAAGAGTTATTACGTGTGAAATACAAAAATTCTTCGATGTAGTGTTTATTGTCGTTATGGAACACAGATTTGTAAGAATTTTGAGTCTTTTACATAAACTGAAACAAACTCCTTGTTTCGTTTTGAACTACAAATAAGCTTTTCCATCAAAATGATTCATAGACCATTATGAGGGGAAAGAAAAATTATAACTTGGAAGAAATTGAAATATCCATTTTTTATGTAGTAGCTTCTTGGTAAGTTACGAATCTTATTTGCTACATAGTTCACTTTTGTCGCATCTAGGAAAAGATTGTCTGTGGGCCTTCACTATCTGCAAAAGAAAATGTGTCTGCTTCTCATTTTTCGTAAGAACGTTGTTGTAATGTTCTATTAGTTACACTCCTCTTTCTGCTGCATGTTACGTGGTTGAATTTAACTCTTGTCTTTCTTTGAAGATAGTCATTGTTATTTGACCATGAAATCGGATTACACTCAAGAAACCCTTTGGGTATTTTAAATTTATAGAAGCAAATTTGTGTGATTGTTGTAACAAAATCACTAATTTTTCTTTTCACAAGAATTTTTATGGTATCACCTCTTGCGTCAAGCCTCTTTGCTGCTTCACGGTTTCCCCTCCATGTAGCGGACCGTCATCGACGGGGAGGGGATGGAGCTGAGAGGGCGGCTTCATCATTCATTCATGTATCACCGCTCATCTTCATATCATTGCACGCCCTCTCAGCCGCGAATACCGCTACCGGACTCGCGGGTGGTTGGTGGAGGTCGGGAAGAGGAAGGTCTAGTGGACGTCTTCCACCACTTGGGGAGGAGGTGCACCCACCCGGCCTGCTGTTGTGTTTGTCCAGTGTTTGTAGTGTCCAGCGTGTTGAGTCTTTGAGAAAATAAAAAAATCTTAAAACAAAAAAGCCAAAAAAATATAAAAAATAAAAGTTAAAAAAAATCCGCACCTATTGTTTTGTTCTCCTTCCTTTTCCGGGGCCACGCGTTTTTGTCGACGGGAATGGTTTTTTGCACGCCCATTCCCCTTGACCGCGTCGGCCCCACGCTGATCCTAAGTTTGAGGGCGTGGCGAAGGGATTGCCAGGGGGTAGCGTTAGTTCTCTCCGTTAACGCCCCGGTGTGTCCTCACACCCTTTTTTCTTTTGTAACTGTTTAAAACAAAACACACTTTTATGGGTACCAAAACTTTCCAATGAGATCCGGGCTCTCGCTCACGGAAGAAGCCCAAACAAAATGAAAGTGAGGTAGTGGAAAAGACAAGTATCGCGACCCCTGTTGTCCGACATCTTGTAATCAAAGATAAGGAAAATGATGGTGCCAATTCTGATGCAAACAGTCCGAGCGCTATTAAGGGCTTGTCCCCTTTTGTTATTCATAAAGTCATCACCTACCATGCAGGACAGGTTAAAGACATGAAGAAGTTGCGTAATGGCACTTTATTGGTGGAAACGACAGACGAGAGGCAAACGGCGAAGCTAATTAAGTTAACATCTATTGGACCGGTGAACGTGTCAGTCGAACCACATCGTATACTGAACGTCTCAAGAGGGGTGATATCATGTTGGGATCTCCTCAATGGAACCGAAGATGAAATTAAATCGGAGTTAGCGGACCAACACGTTATCGACGTACCTCGCATCAAAAGTAAGAAGACAGGTGAACTCGTCGCCACCCAGTCCCTGATTCTTACTTTCAGTTTGCCCACGCTTCCAGAGTACGTCAATGCTGGATACTATCGTTTGAAAGTTCGGCCGTGTATACCTAGTCCCTTGCGCTGCTTTAAATGTCAACATTTTGGGCACACCAGCACCTCATATAATGCGAGTGCTGCTCTTTGTGCGATTTGTGGCCAGGGTAGTGATGGTTGCGGAACCCTGCAAAGCGGCCAAGCCCTTCTGTGTCAACTGCTAGGGTGCGCATTGAGCTTGGTCTCGGGACTGTCCAGCCTTTCAGCGCGAGAAGGGTATTGGAGAACTCATGGTTGTTGAGAAGATTACTGCTGCTGATTCTAAGCGTCGTCTGAAAGAAAGTGTCCTTTCTTCGCTTTCTGTTCCATTCGCTACTGTTGCAGCTAGTTCTCGAAAATCTGTAGCAACACAGACATCCGACGTTTCCACCCAGACAGACTCAGTCCCAGAGAATAGTTGTGACATGAAGACCCCAGTTGCAACGATAAGCCAACCTCCCAGAACCCCACTTGTTTCTGTTAGTGGTGCTCTTCGGCGTACTCCAGCCCATCGCCGATCACCTTATATCGCCGGACTGAAACTTAGCCCACATATTCGCCTGCTGAACGAGAGTGTTCTCACTCCCAAGAGAACAAAATCTACGCCAGTTCGTAAGCCTCCTGCCGTTTCTCTGAAATCTGACATGGTGGAGGACGAACTTATGGATTCCGAGTGGGCTGTTATTGGACCCCGTGGGAAAGTTCGCCTCAAGCGTTGATCTTACACAGTATGGCGCTTCTTCAGTGGAACCTCAATGGCTTCTGTACTCACCGTGAGGAATTGACCCAACTTATCAATGACCACTCGCCTGTACCTATCTGCATGCAGGAAACCCATTTTAAGCCTACCCAGTCCTTCCTTCTTTCTGGGTATACTATGTACAGATGTGATAAGCCAGACGCTGACCACGCTGCTGGCGGCGTGGCAGTCTGTGCCTCTGATTCTGTTCATTCTCAGCTAATTCACATTGTATTCTGACTGCAAGCCGTTGCGGTGCGAGTACACTTTTTCCGCCCGCTTACAGTTTGTTCGTGTTACGTTCCTCACTCAGAAGTCTTAACAACCGCCGATCTGCTTCAGCTCTTGATCAGCTTGAGCCGCCAGTCTTGCTTGTAGGAGACCTTAATGCCTTTCACCGTCTGTGTGGTTCTGTCCGTACTGACGGTCGTGGCCGCGAGGTCACTGCATTTCTTGAGGAAAGTGGCTTGCTTATCCTTAATGATGGCAGTCCTACTCATTTCTCCACTTCCCATGGCACATATTCTTGTATTGACCTCTCCATGTGCAGTGTTGGTCTTTTGACCTCATTGACATGCAAAATGAAATGAAATCTGTAAGGTTAACGTCCCACGGTTATGCCAGTTAGACTAAAGGAGACGGTGATAATGAGAAATGAGTGAAATGGTGGAATGAAGAAAGTGGGAGGAAACGGGAGAACCCCGAGAAAACCCACGAGCACGGTGTTTGTCCACCACAAAGTCCACTCGGCGCGAGCTGGGATCGAACCAGGGACCCCAAGCACCGGAGGTGAACGCTCTACCACTGAGCCACCGCGCACCCCTTCATTGACATGGAGAGTGCACCCTGATCTTTGTGGCTGTGATCACTTCCCGTTGTTTGTTGAAGGTCTCCCAGTTACTCCTCCTTTTCCTCTCTGCCGCTTCAATCTGAAGCGTGCTGACTGGCGTAAATTCCGGGAGCTCAGTGAGTTTCATTGTCGTGATGATCTCCATGTAGCTGTTGTCGCTGAGGCTTTTCAGCAGACTGTTCTTGATGCTGCTCATGGTTCCATTGCAGAATGCAGTGGCGACGTCTCCCGCCGGCGTGTTTCATGGTGGTCTGCGGAACTCCGTGAGGCTATCCAGGCTCGTCGGCGCGCTCTTGCCACTTTTAGTCGTCACACCACAGAAAAAAATTTTCAGCAGTTCCGCATTCTACGTGCTCGTGCTCCCGTCTGGTAAAGCTCTCGAAGCGCCAAAGCTGGAAGAATTACGTTTCGTCCCTCAATAGTCGCACACCTATGTCAACTGTGTGGCGTCGGGTTCGCTCCCTCAACGGGTCCGCTTTACCTTTTGTCCCAGTCTTAATCCTGGATGGCGTCCTAGAGACCAATCCCTCAGAGATCGCCAATATATTGGGCCACCATTTTGCCACTATCTCTGAGTCAGATCATCACCCACCAGCCTTTATTCGTTTCCGTCCTCAGCTCGAGCGAAACCCGTTAAATTTCCGTACCGCCAACAGTGAGGTCTATAATGTTCGTTTCACGCTCGTTGAATTCGATTCTGCTCTCCGCGAATCGTCCAATACTGCTCTCGGGCTTGACCGTGTTTCCTACGATATGTTGCGCAACCTTTCCAGCGAATCTCAGCTTGCATTATTGCAGTTGTATAATCGCCTTTGGGTTGAGGATTTTTTTCCACCTGCTTGGTGTGAGGCCCTGGTTCTTCCCATCTGCAAGCCAGGGAAAGGCGCAACTAGCCCCACGTGCTACAGACCCATTGCTCTCACGAGCTGTGTCTGTAAGCTGCTAGAGCGAATGGTCAACAAGCGCTTGGTGTGGTATTTGGAATCCAATTCCCTTTTGAGCAAGTTTCAAATTGGATTTCGTCGTTTCCTATCTACTACAGACAATCTCGCTTCTCTTGAGGGTCAAATTCAAGACGCCTTTCTCAACGGCGAACATCTCTTAGCTATATTTCTTGACTTAGAGAAGGCATATGACACCACATGGCGTTACGGAATCCTAAAGCAATTATATGGCTGGGGTCTCTGTGGGCATTTGGCCCACTTTATCTCGATTTTTTTTTCACGAGCGACACTTTATAGTGCATGTGGTTTCTAATCTCTCAGAGCGCTTAGTACAAGAAAATGGTGTTCCACAAGGCAGTGGCCTTAGTGTCACGTAGTTTGCTCTCCCCGTCAACAGCGTTCTTTCGGAGATCCAGGCTCCTGTGTCTGGTTTGCTTTATGTTGGCGACCTTGTCATTTTCTGTCGCTCCCGCCATCTTCCCGGCATTACTCGACAGCTTCAACTGACTCTCAGTCGTCTTGTTCGCTGGTCGAATGAGACTGGATTTCGCTTTTCCACCGAGAAATCCCAATGTTTTCACTTCTGCCGGCAGCGTACCTGCATTTTTGACCCGGACTTGTACCTCGATGGCACCCGTTTGTCATTCGTTGATACAGTCCGTTTCTTGGGTCTGGTGTTTGACCGTCGCTTGTCGTGGGCACCACATATTCGCAATCTTAAGTACTATAAAGGGTGTGTGGGGGAGGAAAAATGAAAGGAAACTCCACCTACACACAAGCCGTCGGAAGAACAAAAGTGGGGAATTTAGCTCAGTTCACAGGCACTGGATTCGGACGGCTGTCCTTTATAGTAAAAGACCATTGGGATATTAGAGTTAATAACAAAGAAATTCTATGAAAGAAGAGAGACAGGGTTAGGGTTAGGATTATCGGTTAGGGAAGGTGTACCTTCATGACGTCCGGGCGTGCGTTGGTCCCTCTCTGGTCTCCTGGTATCTTGCTATGGATCTGATCCTGGACTACTGGCGGGATATCGTGGGCATCCGCCAGTTCGTAGGAGGAGTCCGAATTTAGCTTCCACTCTGAACCGTTACTCCCGGCTTCAAATCTGTATCGCTACTCCTCGAGACGGAAGTAACCGGGGCTATTTAAGGAGGGCCCCCAGGCTCGGTGACTATTCTGGTTGATATCGAAAGCGAGTCCCAGACGTCATAGGAGGTGTGGTTGTAGGTGTTGGGAGGAGACAGGAAGGTGTCTCTCGTAACTTTATTACAATAAATACATAACATTCATAAATTGCTGATGTAGCAAAACAACAACCAGTTGACTGTTGACAGTTCAGGACGCAAGCACTCTACACAGAAACTCCACAAAACACAAATAAAATTAATAGAAACCTGTCACCAACATCATTGTCTGCATAACTCAATGCATTATTAATAACAGTCTTTGTGAATCGAAGCAAAGACACATTGATTCCTTTACAGTACTCTTGTCTTCGAGCTTTGAATCTCCTCCGTGTCCTTTCCCACCGCACGTGGGGTGCTGATCGTACTGTTCTACTTCGTTTGTACCGTAGTCTAATTCGGTCCAAGTTAGACTATGGCTTTATTGTCTATGGGTCTGCTCGTTCTTCCCTGTTACGACAATTTGACACAGTGCATCACCTGGGTATTCGTATTGCTACTGGCGCCTACCGAACAAGTCCCGTCGCCAGCCTGTAGGTTGAGGCCAATGAACCTTCGTTATCCTATCGTCGCAGCAGACTACTTCTTAATTATTCTGCGCATGTGCGTTGTATTCCAGACCATCCGTGTAGACCATGTCTCCGTGGTGGTCGAATATACGAGCGCTATGCTGCACGTCCTCGCTGTACACGTCCATGGTACATCCGTGCGTGTGAGAGTTTCCTTGCCGACAATTTCGTGTCGCCCTCTCTTTCGTTGGTTCACTTTTGTGCTATTCCACCTTGGCTACTTCGTCTACCTCGCCATGATTTACGTCTGTCTATACATTCGAAACAGCAGAGTAGTTCCCAGGTGTACCAGCAAGAGTTTGCCGCACTGTTAGATCAGTACCCCAATTTTAGTGTGCTATTTACGGACGGTTCTATGGATGGGAATTCCGTAGGCTGTGCTTTTGTCACCGACGAGAGCAGCTCAGAATTCCATTTGCATTGCCTGTGTTCCGTGTTCACTGCAGAATTGACTGCTCTTAAGCTTGGCTTAAACCACGCTCTCACGCTGTCGTTACGTTGTGTGCTTGTTTGCATCGACTCCCAGAGTGTGGTTCTGAGTCTACAGAATGTCTTCAGTATGAACTCTCTCGTGCAGGACAATCTTGTGAGATGCCAACTCTTGCAGCAAAAGGGCTCTGTCGTTGTCTGCTGGGTGCCGGGTCATGTCAGCATCCGGGGAAACGCACTTGCTGACACAGCTGCCAATAACGCCGCCTTGGCCGTTGTTGCACTGGAGCATAGCATTCTCTGCTCCGATACTCATTCGTATTTTTCTCTCTTGATGCGTTCTCACTGGCAAGCAGATTGGGATCAGGCGATTGAAAATAAATTGCACGCAGTCAAGCCACTCCTCAGAGAGTGGCGTACGTCCTCGTGCGCTTGTCGTCGAGATGAAGTGCTCCTGGCGCGTTTGCGTATCGGACACTCTCATCTGACGCATGGCTACTTGCTGCGGAAATTGAACCGTCCTTACTGTGAGGAGTGTATAGTCCCGCTGAGTATTCGGCACATTCTTGTTGAATGTCCTGGATACTCAGTTCTCAGAGAACGTTTCAGATTGCCTTCTGCTCTTGCCCGTGCTTTGGGGGATGCAAGTGTTATGGTTCGCCGGGTACTTGAGTTTGTTAATGCTTCAGGGGTTGCATGTTCTCTGAGCTGTTTTAGTGTGTTTCCACTGTTTTATTGCTGCGGCATTTTTAATTTCTGTTAACTTTTATTGTGTTCCTATATATTGTTATTGTTATATATTTTAATTTATTTATTGTTTTATTTTCTATTTTACTATTCTATTTATCTTTTATTTTATTTTCACTTCAGATAATTCAGCATCTGTTAGTCTACAACTGTACAAACCTTTCAAAAATTGCACGTTTTGTAATGATGAATGGGATGCTTGATCACATTTAAGCCAAGCTTGAACATATAGCCGTATCAGAAAATGGATACTCTCCGAAAACCCGTTTGTATTTGCTTCGTTAAACGAAATTGTTGGCAAAAGAGAAATATTTTTAAATAGTGGTTTGCTTTTTCCATCCATCTTACATGGTGAATTGCTCCAGGCAAACGAATGAAATCTCCTCAAGGAGGTATGCCACTCAAGAATATGATGGTCAGTTCTAAACATTTCCTGTAATCGTCTCTTTGGTGTCCTGCTTCTGCAAGCTTTCTAGCAAAATTCAACACTTCATTTCTTACATCGGATATATAGTTCCTTACATCATCATCATCAATTCCTGGAATAAAGTTAGTGCAATCTATTTTAGACCACTCGTTATGAAAACACTTCAATAGGAAAACGTCCGGTCCAGATGCAAACGAAACACAACACATATCAAATACACATTTTAAAACTAATTCATAAATGTGGTGTCTACAAGAAAGGTATAGAAGGTTATTTTTGAGCTACTGCCCTAGCAGAATGCAAGCACCGTTGACATGACCCATATTGCAGGAAGTAGTGTCACAATAAACTGCCTGCATGAACTTTACCAAGTTCCATTCTTCAAGCGAATGTACTATAGTAGAAGCAACATGTTCTTCTCTTGATGACGACAAAATGGAAACACCAATTAGCCTCTCATGACCATCTCCTGTAATAATTATTGATAACCTGTCGGCAGTCTCCCTGCCAGTCAAATTCGACAATAGTTTCCCGTTCCAATGCACAACTAACGCACTTGATGCAGTCTGAAATTGTTTTCTGTGGTTCTGTGCAACTTCGCTACGAATTTTCTCTCAGCATCGGTGAATGAAAGGCCCATTTATTACTAGTTCCCCTACATTATGACTTAATTCTTCTGCCGTCGCTCTCAGAATTTGTATTGCTGCTCTATCAGTGACATTTTATCGATCAAGAGCAACAAAGTAATAAAATTAGTCTTTGAAAAATAAAATTAGTGTTCCCCTTTTACATCTCTTGGAGATTCCGGGCACACATGCATCCATATTTACATTTTCTCTAACATTCTCAATTGAGTTTTCCTCTTCATTACTTGAACTGCTCTATGTCTGTTGGCGTATAAAGTTCAAACAAATCATTTTCAGAAGTGCATTTTCTTTCGCGTTCCTCTTCCTTTTAAACCCATGCATATCCCTTTGGTTCTTTTCGCGCCAAACTCATGTCTTTACTTTTAGTCGTGTAAGTGTTATTGCCTCTGAAAAGGAGAAATCTTTTTATAGGTAATAATTCTTACACGACTAAAGCTGTCTTTAAAATAGTGCCAGATTTGTGCTTTTGGTAAAACGCTATCTCAAAACGATATTTCACATGACCCTTTTCCTATTTGAAAATTTTGACCTGAATCCAAGATAGCGGATTTCAAGATGGCCGCTATGACAATACTATACAAAATTAGGTATCTTTCTTCTTCTATTTCTATTATCCAGGGTATCTTTGCATTCCCTGTAGCCGTTTCTAAATTACATGAGTTTATTCCGGATTCAAAATTTTAGATCCCTTGGGGCATCATTTAATAATATTCAATGAAGCTAATTTTTCTCCTGGCTTAGTTTAGTCCCATATGGAACCATTTTAGGGGGTGAGTCCAAAGAAATTCGGAAATCAAAATTTATGGACCACCCTAATATATATATATATATATATATATATATATATATATATATATATATATATATATATATATATATATATATATTGCAAATGGTGGCTCAGAATATCCCCTCACATTTCTGTTCTCCCATAAGATAAAAATTTCTGAAAAAAAGTCCTGACAAATTCTTGGTCGTTAGTTTGACGAAGGAAACACTATTGGAGAAAATTTCCCTGTTCGAAATGAAAATATGAAATGAAATCTTTTAAGATTTACGTACCGTAGTTATGCTGAGTATGGAAAAGAAGACGATGATGATGAGGAATTGAGGAAGTGGGAGCAAACGGAATAGCTCCGAGAAAACCAATCCACGCGGTATTGCCCACCACACAGGCTACTCGGCGCGAATAAGATAAGGGGATAAGCCCTTTATAGCACTCGGAAGCTTATCTGTGGCATCGGCACCATCATTTTCTTTATCTTCTATTACAAGATAGCGGACTACAGGTGTCGCGATACTTCTCTTTTCCACAATATCTATGACAAAAGTGTCCATCTCACTCTCGTTTAAGTGTGCGCTTTTTAGTAGAGGGCAAGCCCGGACCCATTTTAACTATTTTAATACCCATAAAAGTGTGTTTTGTTTAACAATATAAATAGAAAAAAGGGTGTGAAAGTCATGTCGGGGCGTTAACGAGGAGAAAAAACGCTACCATCTGGCAATCCTCTTGGCATGCCCGCACCGTAGGATCAGCGTTGGGCCAACGTGGTCAAGGGGAATGGGGTGTAGCAAACCTTTCCCGTCCGAAAAACACGTGGCCAAGGAAAAGGAAAAAGTGTAACGAAAAGAAATACCCTGGACAACTAAAAGACAGATCCCCACCGGCCCTGAAGAAAACAAAACAAAAAGATGCAGATTTTTTTTTATTTTTCAATTTTTTCTCGTTTTTGGAGTTTTTAATTTGTGATTTTTTTGTTTTCCGTTTTTTACGAAGACTGAATACACAGGACTATACAAACACTGGAGGCAGACAACAGTATGTCGGGTGGGTGCACGTCCTCCCCAAATGGACGAAGACGTGCACTAGACCTTCCTCTTCCCGACTTCCACCAACCACCCACGAGTCCGGTAGCGGTATTCGCGGCTGAGGGGGCATGCAAAAGATGCAGATTAGGGTAGACGTATGAATGAATGGAGAAGACGCCCTCTCAGCTCCACCGTTTTCCCGACGATGACGGTCTGCATGGAGGGGAGGCAAAGAAGAAAAAGCTTGTGATTTTTCGTTGTAAGAGAAAAAGTATAATATAAGTACAAACTTCAAAAGTAAGTATTCGATTATTCGACGACTCTACAAATAAAATAATAATCCGAGTGATCTATAAGTGGAAGTTAACTATAAATTTTATTTAACAGGTTCGGTGATTTGAAAGATTTAGGTTTTGCTGCAGAAAATGTTTGCAAATACGAGGGTTATTCGGAAAGTAAAGAACGTTTTGCGCTAGCGCGTGCGCGTGTTCCCCCGCTCCCGCTGGGTTATTGACCTGGGCATGCTTTAGCCTCAGTCTGGCACCAGCTGCGATCCGCTACGGTCCGTTATTGCTTCGCTGTGCGACTGTAAAATGTGCGATACAATTACTGATCCCGCCAAGTGTGAGGTTCGTAGTGTGATAAGATTTTTGAATGCAAGAAAAGTGCGTCCGATAGATATTTATAGACAAATCACTGAGGTGTATGGAAATGTAATGAATGAAGCATCAGTTCGTAAGTGGTGCATTATGTTTAATGACGGACGGACGAATGTGCACGATGAGGAACGCTCGGGCCGGCCTTCTGTTGACTGACGAACTCAAAGGAAGAATTGAGCGGAAAATTCAAGAGGATAGGCGATTCACTATTGATGGGCTGCACGAATTCTTTCCTGAAATTTCAAGAACTTTGTTGTACGAAATTGTCAGTGGTGAACTTGGTTACAAAAAAAATTAGTGCAAGGTGGGTGCCTCGAGTGTTATCGGAGGAACACAAAACCAAGCGAATGGGAGCCGCATTGACTTTTCTCAGCCGTTACCATAAGGATGGCGATGAACTTTTAAATGGTAAGCATTTTCACCGCAACACCACTTTTTACGAGTTTTTTCTTCATGAAATAATGGAGCTTTACAATATTGACATTTGAAACGGCCAGGGTTTAGAAAGTCAAATAACTTTCAGTTGGTACTTGAGGATATTATTAAGTTGAGCACCACTGTAATGGCCAATGAGACTTCCTTTCCTTATTGTTCCTGGAAGATGGCGGGACCGATTTTGATCATTTTTAAAATTTTCATGTGTTTCGACATAACGTCGAACTGCATCCCTATGCTGTTCCTCTGGACTAAAAGGCGACTGCTTAGGTCGACCCACGCCTATTTTCTTTTTAGGACGACCAAGGGTACTGCTTTTGATGTCAATAGCACACAAGGTAGGCCAAGTTGCAAATTCTTCGCAGTTTACAGAATTCAGAACTACATTGTGTTGGGAATAAGAATTTTCAAGTTCCATAGTAACCTGTTTTAGTATATTAGAATTCTTATTCTGTGGGCAACCTACTGCTTTCTTTCTTGGACGACCAGATCTTTTAGGCACATTAGAAGTCAAGGGTAAAGGTAATATAACAGAATAATTACAATCACTCTCATCAATAGGAAGTTCAGGTGGAATTGAAGTGGCTTTTGGTGGACGACCCAACTTCCTCTTTTTTGGTCTCCCACATTTAGAAGTAGAAGAGTGTTCAATACGTAGAGGGGATTCAGCAACAAACCTAGATTGAAGTGGTGAAACATATGGAAGAGCTGGTGACGGAAGTGGTGTAGTAATTGGCCACAATAGACTGAAGTGGCCACTCTCGCGCGGTCCAGTGAGCAATGCGATAAGCATATCCCACTCACGTTTGCCCTCATCACGCAGTACTTCCTGACCCTCTATGATAATGAAACGTCGCTCAAAGGGAAGAGCAGCAGCCATGAACTCCACATAAGTAGCAAACGTGTAATGCGAAAGCATGTGTGCCTGATACGCATCTACTGTCATTGGTTCACCGGTACCATGGTGTAAGATAAAGGAACCATAGAAAGTGTAGTGTTCAACTATGTATTAGACCACATCTTTACGTACGTTCATCGCATACTCTTCAGTACCAAACAATGCCAAACTAAATGTCCGGGGGAAACAAGCCCCATCTCCACGCACATTGTGCACATGAAACTTAGTTATTTGTTGATCAATGCATAACTGATGATTATTCATTATGATTTAATCAAATAATAATTGTTAAGGATAAAGTAGTTTTATATATAGTTAGGAATATATAATTAAGAATTGCCAAACGACGTAAAATATTTGAAATATTACTTCTTACAGCAAGTGTGTGTTCTGAAAGGAGTGTACAAATAGATCTAGCAATGTTTCGTTGCTGATTTACTCGACCTTTCCTCTCCTATCCACTGTTAAGTTTGAGTTGTGTTTCTATAGCACTAGATGGTGAAGAGCATTGCCTCATTTACTTATTTTCGCGTAGCATTTTTCGTTATTTTTCTTAATGTAAAACGAGCAATGTCACTATTCCAAGTGAACATTTTCATTTTCTAGAAAATTTTTCGCCTTCCGTTTTTCCGAAAAATTTTCTGTCTTTCGTTTTCAATTTTCCGGTTAGAAGAAAAAAATATTTTCCATTTTTCCGGAAAACGTAGCCATTCCTTTTTTTTACCATTTCTCAGGGGATAGAGAAGATTTCACGTAATCCTTTATTGTAGCTCTTGACACTTGAAAGGTGTTCGCTGCAAATTTATAACCCATTTTCTTCTGACGTACAGCATTTACTGCACAAATCATTGCATCGGGATCCCATCTTTTATGTTTGGGCATCTGAAATTAGATGGGAAACGAATAATCAGACTCCATTATTTTAACACCTAAACCGAGACGAGAGAAAAACATTTGTTCCAAATTTCGTTCCGGGGATGAAAATTGGGTATGCCTGAAAGGACGATATTAGGAACTCACCAGTTCTTCAATATACCGACGAGTGTGCGTATCACTCGTGCTTGAAACAATTACAACTTTCCAATCTTAAAATAGACATTATAAACTGTTTGTGGACAGAAAATTGTGGTGTCTTTATTACCTTTCGTGCTAAGAATGTTGCAACAATCAAGAAAACAAAACGTTATTGTTTCTGACAATTATTAAACACAGAAAAATCACTACACACACACACAAAAAAAACTTCACGCACTGACACGTCCAGCTCATAACTGCCTCCTTTATGAAAATTTCAGTTAGATGCCACCACGCTGCAGCACTTATCAACGTAGATAAAGCGGGGGACGAAATACGGTACTTTTCCCTACCATAGAAATCAGTACGGAGCATACGTTATCTATATACAACATACGTAGTTCCCTTTTTTTTTCACCTAGATTTTACATGGTGCCATTGCAGGAAGTCTGACGTCTAACAGTCTTCCGTATATTATATACGTATACCTATATTACATCCATCAGCTATATTTGAGATCCTGATCGCCTATATAAAATTCTTTTGTTCGTGCAGAAAGTACGTTTATTCGGTACATCTATACGAAAAGTACGTATAAAATATACTTCTCCAGCTATACGTTTGCTGTAAGTTAACTCCAGAAACTAAAAAGTTTATGCATGTAACCTACGCCACATACGTTTTTTTTCTCATGTAATTGTTCAATATATCCTTGACTAATTGACAAACGGATTTCTTCATTATACCTTTACTTCGTAGAAAGCTTTCTGGTCTGTACCAATATCTTGAGTTCTTCGGTCATTCGTATTCATACAACCAACAGATAACTGGTTACCATGTCAGTTTGCCCCGTCTTTACCCTGTTACAACGTACACTCTCACCAAAAGAGGTGTTGATACACTACATGAAATGTGTAGCCCTTATTCAATTTCAAAAATGTGTAGGAGATTACCTCTTGTTCTTTTCTACAGTCTGTTAGACATCTCTGGCACATCTTCAACAACAGGCGGAATGGGCATCAGTACTTCGATCTTCGCTATTTTGGCAGCGCTTCCCTAAGACTTTTCGGTATGCATGTTTCAGCCGTTCTCTTCACGAGCTGCAGCAATACCAGACCCATTCCAAGATTGCGTAAAGACGTTTCATCGCATTTTTCTGTGGGTTGTTAGAAAAAATACCGTTCTGTTTTGCTGCTTTCGCAGAAACTAAACATTTTGCCTTATTTTGAATACAATTTTAATACACATAGATATTTTTCGCATTGCATCACAATAATATTCTGCCGGACCCGCTCCTTTAACGATAGATAGATAGAATAGGGGGGTTAATGGGGACGTCAGCAACGAGGCTATATGTCCCCGTCACGATGAACAGGGTTGCTCAGAATTGTAAAAATCAAAATAAGAACATGCTAAAAATAATAGTGGTCGAGAAACCAAAGCGCTGCTAAATGAGAAAACGAAAAGCCAAAACTAAAACAGAGAATAAAAGAATAAATAAGATAAAACAGATAACAATAACAATAAATAGAAAATAAAACGTGACAGAAATTTAAAAATTTAGCAGCAATAAAAGAGTACGAACACACTAAAAGAGCTCAGAGAACGTGAGCAACCCCACAAGCTTTAACAAAATCAAGTACCCGGCGAACTACATCACGGTCATCCCCCAACGCACGGGTAAGAATACAAGGTAGTCGATAACGTTCTCTGAGATCTGAGTATTCAGGACATTCAACGAGAATATGCTGAATACTCAGGGGGACAATACACTCTTCACAGTACGAACGGTCCATGCCACGCAGCAGATAACCATGCGTTAGATGAGAGTGTCCGATACGCAAACGCGCCAGGAGCACTTCATCTCTACGATTCAAGCGACAAGACGTTCGCCAATTACCTAGAAGGGGCTTAACGGCGTGAAGTTTATTTTGAGTTGTCTGGTCCCAAACTACTTGCCAGTGAGTGCGCATCAAGCTGGAAAAATGACAACAAATATCAGAGCACGAAAGGCTATGCTCCAAAGCAACCCCAGCCAAGGCGGCGTGCTTGGCAGCTGTGTCAGCACGTTCGTTTCAATCTCATTTTTCCACTGCCCATGGCACATATTCTTGTATCGACCTCTCCATGTGCAGTGCTGGTCTCTTGACCTCATTGACATGGCGAGTGCATCCCGACCTTTGTGGCAGTGATCACTTCCCGTTGTTTGTTGAAGGTCTCCCTGTTACTCCTCCTTTTCCTCTCCGCCGCTTCAATTTGAAGCGTGCTGACTGGCGTAAATTCCGTGAGCTCAGTGAGTTTCATTGTCGTGATGATCTCCCTGTAGCTGTTTTGGCAGAGACTTTTGAGCAGACCGTTCTTGATGCTGCTCATGGTTCCATTCCAGAATGCGGTGGCGACGTTTCCCGCCGGCGTGTTCCATGGTGGTATGCGGAACTCCGTGAGGCTATCCAGGCTCGTCGATATGCTCTTGCCACTTTCAATCGTCACCCAACTGACGCCAATCTGCAGCGTTTCCGCATTCTACGTGCTCGAGCTAGACGTCTTATCAAGCTTTCGAAGCGCCAAAGCTGGATGAATTACGTTTCGTCCATCAATAGTCGCACAGCAATGTCCACTGTGTGGCGTCGGGTCCGTTCTCTTAATGGTCATATTCCTACTGTTGATGTCCCTGCTTTGTCTGAGACTGGTGTCTTAGTTACTCACCCTTCGGAGATAGCACACAATTTGGGTCAGTATTTTGCATCTATCTCTGCGGCTGATCATTATCCTCCAGCATTCGTTCCCCTTAGGGCGCGTTTAGAGCGGAACCCGTTAAACTTCCGTACCGCCAACAGCGAAGATTACAATGCTCCTTTCACCCTCGTTGAATTTGATTCTGCTCTTCGTGAATCATCCAATACTGCTCCAGGGCTTGATCGTATACCCTACGAGATGTTCCGCAACCTCCCCCGCGATACACAGCTTGCTCTCTTGCAACTGTATAATCGCCTCTGGGTCGAGGAGTTTTTTCCACCGGCTTGGCGTGAGGCTCTCGTTCTTCCTATCTTGAAGCCAGGCAAAGTCGCAACTAGCCCCACGAGCTACAGACCCATTGCTCTCACGAGCTGCGTCTGTCAGCTGTTTGAACGCATGGTCAACAAGCGCCTGGTGTGGTATTTGGAATCCAATTTACTTCTGAGCAAGCATCAAAGTGGATTCCGTCGTTTCCGATCCACTACAGACAATCTTGCTTATCTTGAGGGTCATATTCAAGACGCCTTTCTCAACGGCGAACATCTTGTCTCTATATTTTTTGACTTAGAGAAGGCGTATGACACCACGTGGCGTTACGGAATCCTAAAACAATTATATGACTGGGGTCTTCGTGGGCATATGGCCCAATTTATCGCGAATTTTCTTCACGAGCGACATTTTCGAGTGCGTGTGGGATCTAGTCTTTCAGAGCGCTTTGTACAAGAAAATGGTGTTCCACAAGGCAGTGTTCTTAGTGTCACGTTGTTTGCTGTCGCAGTCAACAGCGTTCTTTCGCAGATCCAGCCTCCTGTGTCTGGTCTGCTTTATGTTGATGATCTTGTCATTTTCTGTCGCTCCCGCCACCTTCGCGGCATTACTCGACAGCTTCAACTGACTCTCAATCGTCTCGTTCGTTGGTCGAATGAGACTGGATTTCGCTTTTCCACCGAGAAATCCCAATGTGTTCACTTCTGCCGGCAGCGTACGTGCGTTGTTGACCCGGACTTGTACCTCGATTGCACCCGTTTGTCATTCGTTGATACAGTCCGTTTCTTAGGTCTGGTGTTTGACCGTCGCTTGTCGTGGGCACCACATGTACGGAATCTTAAATATTCTTGTCTTCGAGCTCTGAATCTCCTTCGTGTCCTTTCCCACCGCACGTGGGGTGCTGATCGTACTGTTCTACTTCGTTTGTACCGTAGTCTAATTCGGTCCAAGTTAGACTATGGCTGTATTGTCTATGGTTCTGCTCGTGCTTCTCTGTTACGACAACTTGACACAGTGCATCACCTGGGTATTCGTCTTGCTACTGGCGCCTACCGAACAAGTCCCGTCACCAGCCTGTATGCTGAAGCCAATGAACCTTCGTTAGTATATCGTCGCAGTAGACTACTCCTTAATTATTCTGCGCATGTGCGTTGTATTCCAGACCACCCGTGTAGACCATGTCTCCGTGGTGGTCGGATATGCGAGCGCTATGCTGCACGTCCTCACTCTACACGTCCATGGTACATCCGTGCGTGCGAGAGCCTTCTTGCCGACGATTTCGTGTGGCCCTCTCTTTCGTTGGTTCGCTTTTGTGCTATTCCACCATGGCTGCTTCGTCTACCTCGGCATGATTTACGTTTGTCTCTGCATTCGAAACAGCAAACTAGTTCCCAGGTGTACCAGCAAGAGTTTGCCGCACTGTTAGATCAGTACCCCGATTTTAGTGTGTTCTATACGGACGGTTCTAAGGATGGGGATTCTCTAGGCTGTGCCTTTGTCACCGACGCGGGCAGCTCAGAATTCAATTTGCATCGCCTGTGTTCCGTGTACACTGCCGAATTGACTGCACTTAAGCTTGCCTTGGACCATGCTCTCACGCTTTCATTACGTCGTGTGCTTATTTGCACCGATTCTCAGAGCGTGGTTCTGAGTATACAGAATGCCTTTAGTATGCACTCTCTCGTGCAGGACATTCTTCCGAGATGCCATCAATTGCAGCAACAGGGTTGTGTCGTCGTTGTCTGCTGGGTGCCGGGTCATGTCGGCATCCGGGGAAACGAACTTGCTGATACAGCCGCCAAGAACGCCGCCTTGGCCGGGGTTGCACTGGAGCATAGCCTTCCTTGCTCCGATCTTCGTTCCTATTTTCACATCTTGCTGCGCTCTCACTGGCAAGCCAATTGGGACCAGGCCATTGAAAATAAATTGCATGCAGTCAAACCACTCCTAGGTGAGTGGCGTACGTCCTCGTGCCATCGTCGTCGAGATGAAGTGCTCCTGGCGCGTCTGCGTATCGGACACTCTCATCTGACGCATGGCTACTTGCTGCAAAGACTGCACCGTCCGTACTGTGAGGAGTGTATAGTCCCGCTGAGTATTCGGCACATTCTTGTTGAGTGTCCTGAATACTCAGCTCTCAGAGAACGTTTCGGATTGCCTTATGTTCTTACCTGCGCTTTGGGGGATTCAAGAGATATAGTTTGCCGGGTACTTGACTTTGTTAAAGCTTGTGGGGTTGCTCACGTTCTCTGAGCTGTTTTAGTGTGTTTTCGCTTTTTATTGCTGCTAAATTTTTACTTTTTGCTAGCTTTTATTGTTTTCTATATATTGTTATTGTTATATGTTTTAGCTTATTTATTCTTTTAGTTTCTCTTTTTCGTTTTCTCTTATTATTTAGCAGCACTTGTTTATTGTGCTTTGGTATTTTAAGCTTTTTCTGTTTACGTTTTTAGTCCAGAGCAACCGTGTCAGTCGTGACGGGGACATATAGCCTCGTTGCTGACGTCCCCATTAACCCCCCCCAATCATTCCATTAGTACGTTCGTTTTCCCGAATGCCGACATGACCCGGCACCCAGCAGACAACGACAACACAACCCTATAGCTGTAATTGATGGCACCTCACGAGAATGTTCTGAACGAGAGAGTGCGTAGTGAATACATTCTGTAAGCTAAGAACGACGGACTGTGAGTCGGTGCAGATAAGCACACGACGTAATGAAAGCGTTAAGGCATGGTCCAAGGCAAGTTGAATTGCAGTCAATTCAGCAGTAAACACGGAACACACGCGATGCAAATGGAATTCTGAGCTGCCCTCGTCGGTGACAAAGGCACAGCCTACAGAATCCCCAACCTTAGAACCGTCCGTAAAGAACACACAAAAATCGGGGTACTGATCTAACAGTGCGGCAAACTCCTGCTGATACACCTGGGAACTAGTCTGCTGTTTGGAATGCAGAGACAAACGTAAATCATAGCGAGGTAGACGAAGAAGCCACGGTGGAATAGCACAAAAGTGAACCAATGAAAGAGAGGGCGACACGAAATCGTCGCCAAGGAAACTCTCACACGGCGGATGTACCATGGACGTGTAGTGCGTGGACGTGCAGCATAGCGCTCGTAAATCCGACCACCACGGAGACATGGTGGACACGGGTGGTCTGGAATACAACGCACATGCGCAGAATAATGAAGAAGTAGTCTGTTGCGACGATGCGCTAACGAAGGTTCATTGGCTTCAACATACAGACTGGCAACGGGACTAGTTCGATAGGCGCCAGTAGCAATACGAATACCCAGGTGATGCACTGTGTCAAGTTGTCGTAACAGAGAAGCAAGAGCAGAACCATAGACAATACAACCATAGTCTAACTTGGACCGAATTAGACTACGGTATAAACGAAGCAGAACAGTACGATCAGCACCCCATGTGCGGTGGGAAAGGACACGAAGGAGATTCAGAGCTCGAAGACAAGAGTATTTAAGATTCCGTATATGTGGTGCCCACGACAAGCGACGGTCAAACACCAAACCCAAGAAACGGACTGTATCAACGAATGACAAACGTGTGCCATCGAGGTACAAGTCCGGGTCAATAACGCAGGTACGCTGCCGGCAGAAGTGAACACATTGGAATTTCTCGGTAGAAAAGCGAAATCCAGTCTCATTCGACCAGCGGACAAGACGATTGAGTCAGTTGAAGCAGTCGAGTAACGCCGCGAAGATGACGGGAGCGACAGAAAATTACAAGGTCGTCAATATAAAGCAAACCAGACACAGGAGCTTGGATCTCCGAAAGAATGCTGTTGACGGCGATGGCAAACAACGTGACACGAAGGACACTTCCTTGTTGAACACCATTTTCTTGTACAAAGCGCTCTGAGAGATTAGATCCCACACGCACTCTAAAGTGTCGCTCGTGAAGAAAATTCGAGATAAAGTGGGCCATATGCCCACGGAGACCTCAGTCATATAACTGTTTTAGGATTCCGTAACGCCATGTGGTGTCATACGCCTTCTCTAAGTCAAAAAATATAGCAACAAGATGTTCGCCGTTGAGAAAGGCGTCTTGAGTATGACCCTCAAGATAAGCAAGATTGTCTGTAGTGGATCGGAAACGACGGAATCCACTTTGATGCTTGCTCAGAAGTAAATTGGATTTTAAACACCACACCAGGCGCTTGTTGACCATGCGTTCAAACAGCTTACAGACGCAGCTCGTGGAAGCAATGGGTCGGTAGCTCGTGGAGCTAGTTGCGACTTTGCCTGGCTTCATGATAGGAAGAACGAGAGCCTCACGCCAAGCCGGTGGAAAAAATTTCTCGACCCAGAGGCGATTATATATTTGCAAGAGAGCAAGCTGTGTATCGCGGGGGAGGTTGCGCAACATTTCGTAGGGTATACGATCAAGCCCTGAAGCAGTATTGGATGATTCACGAAGAGCAGAATCAAATTCAATGAGGGTGAAAGGAGCATTGTAATCTTCGCTGTTGGCGGAGCGGAAGTTTAACGGGTTCCGCTGTAAACGCGCCCGAACGGGGACGAATGCTGGAGGATAATGTTCATACTCAGAGATAAATGCAAAACACTGGCCCAAATTGTGTGCTATCTCCGAAGGGTGAGTAACTAAGACACCATTCACAGACAAAGCAGGAACATCAACAGTAAGAGTATTGCCATTAAGAGAGCGGACCCGAAGCCACACAGTGGACATTGCTGTGCTAATATTGATGGACGAAACGTAATTCATCCAGCTTTGGCGCTTCGAAAGCTTGATAAGACGTCTAGCTCGAGCACGTAGAATGCGGAAACGCTGCAGATTGTCGTCAGTTGGATGACGATTAAAAGTGGCTAGAGCGTGTCGACGAGCCAGGATAGCCTCACGGATTTCCGCGGACCACCATGGAACACGCCGGCGGGAAACGTCGCCACCGCATTCTGGAATGGAACCATGAGCAGCATCAAGAACAGTCTGCTCAAAAGTCTCTGCCAAAACAGCTACAGGGAGATCATCACGAAACTCACTGAGCTCACGGAATTTACTCCAGTCAGCACGCTTCAAATTGAAGCGGCGGAGAGGAAAAGGAGGAGTAACAGGGAGACCTTCAACAAACAACGGAAAGTGATCACTGCCACAAAGATCGGGATGCACCCTCCATGTCAATGAGGTCAAGAGACCAGCACTGCACATGGAGAGGTCGATACAAGAATATGTGCAATTGGCAGTGGAAAATTGAGTAGGACTGCCATCATTAAGAAGAAGCAAGCCACTCTCCTCAAGAAATTCCGTTATCTGCCGGCCACGACCGTCATTGCGGACAGAGCCCCACTAGCGATGATAGGCATTAAGGTCTCCGACAAGCAATACTTGCGGCTCGAACTGATGGAAGAGCTGAAGCAGATCGGCGGTGCTAAAGGCTTCCGAGTGAGGAATATATAACGAACAGATACTAAGCGGACGAGAGAAGTATACTCACACCGCTACTGCTTGCAGGCGGGAGACTAGGTGAAGCTCCCGAGAATAAACCGAATCCGAGACGCATACGGCCACGCCGCCAGCAGCGTGACCAGCATTTGAATTATCACATCTGTACATAGTGTACCCAGAAAGAAGGAAGGACAGGGTAGGCTTAAAATGGGTTTCTTGCAAGCAGACGACAACTGGCGAGTGGTCGGAGACCAGTTGTAGCAATTCCTCACGGTGACTACAGAAGCCATTCAGGTTCCACTGAAGAAGCGCCATACTGGAAGAAATCAACGTTTAAGGCGAACTTTACCACGCGGTCCAATCACAGCCCACTTAGTATCCATGAGTTCGTCCTCCACCATGTCAGGCTTCAGAGAAGCTGGAGGTTGCTTACGAACTGGAGTAGATTTCGGTATCTTCGGAGAAAGAACCGTGTCGTTCAACCTGCGGATATGCTGACTAAGTTTCAGGCCAGCCATGTAAGGTGATCGGCGATGGGCGGGAGTGCGGCGAAGACCACCACTAACAGTAACACGAGGAGATTTCGGACGTTCACTTGGCGTTACAGCTGGAGGCTTGGGATGTTCGCTCGTTGTTGTAACGGGAGACTTGGGATGTTAGCTCATCTTTGCAACTGGGGTCTTCGATTCAGAACTGCGCTTTGGGACCAAGTCCGTTTGGGTGGAAACGTCGACGGTGTGTGTAGCTACAGAGTTCCGAGAAATAGCAGTGACAGAAGCGAAGGGAAGAGAAAACGAGGAAGGAAGGCTTTCTTTCAATCGACGCTTCGCATCTGTAGCAGAAATCTTCTCGACTACCATGACTTCTCGGATACGCTTCTCGCGCTGATAAGTTGGACAATCCCGAGACCAAGCAGGATGCTCTCCCTTACAGTTAACACAGAAGGGCTTGGTCGCTTTACAGGGTTCCGCACCATGACTACCCTGGCCACAATTTGCACAAAGAGTAGCACTCGCATTACACGACGTGCTGGTGTGTCCAAAATGTTGACATTTAAAGCAGCGCAGAGGACTAGGTATCTAGGGCCGAACATTTAAGCGATAGTAACCAGCTTTCACAGACTCCGGAAGCGTGGGGAGACTAAAAGTAAGAATCAGTGACTGAGTAGCGACAAGTTCACCTGGCTTCTTACTTTTGATTCGAGCTACCTCTATAACGTGTTGGTTCGCTAATTCCGACTTGATCTCCTCTTCGGTGGCGTTGAGGAGATCCCAACACGATATCACCCCTCTTGAAACGTTCAGCATAAGCTGCGGTTTGACTGTAACCTTCACCGGTCCAATGGCAGGTAACTTAATTAACTTTGCCGTTTGCTTTTAGTCTGTCGTTTCCACCAATAAAGTGCCATTCCGCAGTTTCTTTATGTCTTTAACCTGCCCGGCATGATGAGTAATGTCTTTATTGATTACAAAAGGGGATAAGCCCTTAATAGCACTCGGACGGTTTTCCTCAGTACTGGCACTGTCAACGTCTTTGTCTTTAATTACAAGATATCGGACACCAGGGGTCGCGATACTTGTCTGTTCCTCAATTTCACTATCATTTTGTTTGGGCTTCTTCCGTGAGGGAGAGCCCGGTTTAGTTGAGAAAGTTTTTTTACCCATATAAGTATGATTTTTTGAAAACATTTAGAAAGGAAAAAAAGGGTGTGAGGTCACACCAGGGCGTTAATGGGGAGAACTAACGCTACCCCCTGGCAATACTTTCGCCACGCCCTCAAACTTAGGATCAGCGTGGGGCCGACGCGGTCAAGGGGAATGGGCGTGCAACAAAACCATTCCCGTCGACAAAAACGCGTGGCCCCGGAAAAAGAAGTGAAACTAAACAAAAAAGACCTGGCCAACAAAAAGATAGACCCCCACCAGCCGAAAAGGAACAAAACAAAAGAATAGGTGCGGATTTTTTTGTACGTTTATTTTTTTATATTTTTTTGGGTTTTTGTTTTAGGAATTTTTTTATTTTTAAATTTTCTCAAAGACTCAACACGCCGGACAACACAAACAGTGGAGACAACAGCAGGCCGGGTGGGTGCACGTCCTCCCCAAGTGGAGGAAGACGTCCACTAGACCTTCCTCTTCCCGACTCCCACCAACCACCCGTGAGTCCGGTAGCGGTATTCGCGGCTGAGAGGGCATGCAATAAGATGGAGATGAGGGGTGATAAATGAATGACTTATGAAGCCGCCCTCTCAGCTCCACCCCCTCCCCGACGATGACGGTCCGCTACATGGATGGGGTCCTTTAACGATGTTTAATACTCCGTTTGTGCTAATGTACATGTGTTACTTGAAAAAGTGTTATCATTTTGTATTTCGGGTGACTATCTTATCGAACACGTTTCAGAAACTATTAAATTGACAAGCATGTGAAATTGTATACAATGTGCATCGATTTATGAGAAGCGAAGTGTGTTCGAATGATGCAGCTGTGCAAGAACTGCCACAAAGACGAAAGTGTCACTAAATAACGTCCGACGCATAGTCACACAAGGAGCGTCCGGGATAATTACTACGCCAAACAAAAATGTTATGGACGAAAAAGTACGAATTCGACGACGTTGACATATCAGTACTGACTCGGACAATGTTAGACTTTGTTCAGTAGGAAAAATGCTTTCCGTCAACAAGGTGTCTTTTGTTAAAGATGAGAAAAGCAATAGGATTTGCAGCAGGTCGTACAACTTGGTGGAAAATAAACGAGAAATTAGTTTTCGGATGGCTTAAAAGAAAATCTACTTGCCGAGATCTTTGCGAAAGAGAAGATATTAGAAATCGGAGAACTCAGTACCTGAGAAAAAGAAGGCATTACCGGCAAGAGGGTCGTCCAATTATATATGTAGAAGAAACCTAAGTACACATTTTACACACGCTGCCAAAGACTTGCTATCACCCTGTGTTTGATACTGGACTTAAACTTGTTAATAAAGAATCACTTCTGGTGACAGTGCATGGGGGAGGTGGTGAGATGGGTTTATCCCACCTGCTTTGGCTATTTGAAAATCGGACAGTCGGTCAGCAGACTATCGTCGTGACATGAACGAAATTAATTTCGTGAAGTGCATGAATGTACAGTTGATTCCTAGCCTGCCGCGAAACAGTGTGGTAATAATAGGCAATACGTCTTATCACAATGTTGTGCATAATAAAGCGCTGTCACGCTCTGGAGAAAAAAGCTTTCATGCTGGATTGAACCAAAACAACATTCATGCAATTCGTTGTATGTTAATAAAGGGGGGAAAAAGTCAGTCATAAGTTTGGAATCAATAAGTGTTGGTAACACTGATAAATTGGTAACTATGCCATATAGTGTTGTAAATCTTATAATAATTTGCATAGTGTGTTATGTTCATTCGTTGAAAACGACTAATTATTGTGATTTCGAGAATGTACTCAGTGCAAAAACAGCTAAAATTGGGTGAGTCTGTTCTATGATTTTCATAATTTTGACTATTAATTAAATCTTCAGTAATCTGTTAAAAAGGCCGTCATTCAATGTAATTATACAAATGTAAGCTGAAGGTTAAAATGGTACTACGGATAACTATATATTCCAGCTATTGTCTTAAATTTATACAGTTCCGATATTAAGAAGATTTCAAGAACAGAATTTATTACTGGAATATGTTATAATTATTGATTCCTGAAATTCCATGGATTATAGATTAAAAGCTTCTTGGGTAGTTGAATACTAGGGCCGTAGTTTGATTGTTACATTTTCATGTAATTTGTTGTACCAAATTGTAATTCTATTCGAAAATAATAATTATTTAAATTTATATTAAACCTACTTGTTATTCAATCTAACTTAAGAATTTGGAATATCGATAATAATGAATAATATTTTTGGTACATGGAATTGTGAAGCTCGAATAAAATGATTTAAAACCGAATTTGCAGATTAATAGCGGAGTGCTATACCTGCTTATGAACTTATTATTTATTTTTTTATATGCTGATTACTCTCTACTATAATATTGCGGGTGGCTATTTGTGACCGTCACCAGTGACGATGCGCTATTACTGTTTCAATATTTTATTTTAAATATGCACGTTAGACATGATTTTCGCAGAATTCTTACCTGCCAAACAGTCGCACTTGTTGAAAATCAAATTTTGATCTGTGGTTGTAGTTATTTATTGGTTAGGTGTGAAATGTGAATGATAGGATAATATAGTAAGGAGTATCAGTGTGGAAGGACTCACGACTCACCATATTCAATTTATAGAATTTGACAAGAAATATTATTAACAAAAAATAATACATTTTGCTATTAACTTTTTTGAAAATAACTTATTACATTATTCTCATAATTCTAAGAATGCAGGTTAACCGAGATTTTCCGATTAGGCAGCAAGTGCATTTCAATTCTTTTCCAAATTGTGATGGAGGAATAGTGGAACCTTATAATCCCCTTGATTGGGATTTATCATTTTTTGAAAATAGAGGAAATGTTTCTGTTAATGCTACATTACAAAGCACAAACCCTTTTTTTTATCGTCTCTTCGTATCAAGAAATACGAAGAGAAAGACACTCGTCCGCGACTGATAATGTAAATAGATTACGAGTCGTTGATAACCATTTGGTTGGCCAAGGTCAGTTACCAGTACAGACAGGTGTTCAGGGCGAATACTCAAACCCGTTCCTCCATACTCACGAAGAAAACGAAAGCAAAGGTGCTGGTAGTGCTGGATTAACTTTACGTACAAGTATTGCAAAGGTGACTCAGGCGGCTGCCAATATTAGGTTTTTACAAGCAATAAAAAATATTCTACAGTGTGTTGGGTCACGTTATGAAGAGTTGAGAAGTGGAAATGCTAAATATTCTAAGTGCCGAAAGTGATTTTTTTTAGGAAGCGAAAAAACTGCACATCTTTTAGATGAATGATTAACAATGTTTATTAAACACAAAATGACTCTTAACATAGTGATACAATTGGTGATATATAATATTTTATGACAATTCAGAAATTGAAAAAAATATGAGTGCTTTTTAGCAGAAAGATATATGTAACAAATTTCTACATAGCTAGTAGAACTAAGTGCCCATCATGCAAAAGGGAGTTTATTCATCCAACAGCTCTTCCTCCCCCGATTTCTGTTCCCTTCGCTACTGTCGCTGCTATTTCTCGGAAATCTGTACCTACACAGACCGTCGACGTTTCCACCCAAACGGACTTGGTCCCCAAGCGTAGGTCTGACTCGAAGACCCCAGTTACAAAGATGAGCGAACTTCTTAAGACTCCCGTTGCAACAACGAGCGAACATCCCACGCCTCAAGCTGTAACGCCGAACGAACGTCTGAAAATTCCTCGTGTTACTGCGGCCTTCGACGTACTCCAGTCCATCGCCGATCACCTTACATGGCTGGTCTGAAACTTAGCCAGTGGGAAAGATCGCCTTAAACGTTGATTTCTTCCAAAATGGCGCTTCTTCAGTGGAACCTGAATGGCTTCTGTAGTCACCGTGAGGAATTGATACAACTGGTCTCTTACCACTCACCAGTTGTTGTCTGCTTGCAAGAAACTCATTTTAAGCCTTCCCAGTCCTTCCTTCTTTCTGGGTACACTTTGTACAGATGTGATAAGTCAGATGCTGGTTATGCTGCTGGCGGCGTGGACGTATGCGTCTCCGATTCTGTTTATTCTTGGCAGACTCACCTTTTCTCTTGACTGCAAGCACCCCTCCATGTAGCGGACCGTCATCGTCGGGGAGGGGGTGGAGGTGAGACGGCGGCTTTATAAGTCATTCATTTATCACCCCTCATTTTCATATCATTGCATGCCCTTCAGCCGCGAATACCGCTACCGGACTCGCGGGTGGTTGGTGGGAGTCGGGAAAAGGAAGCTCTAGTGGACGTCTTCCGCCTGCTGGTGTCTGTCCAGTGTTTGTGTTGTCCGGAGTGTTTAGTCTTTGAAAATATTAAAAAAAAAACTAAAATCGAAAAAACTAAAAATAATAAAAAAACGAATAAAATTAAAAATCCGCACTTTTTGTTTTGTTTTGTTTTTCCTGGGCTGGTGGGGGTCTATCTTTTGGTTGGCCAGATTTCTTTTCTTTTGTTTCACTTCTTCCTTTTCCGGGGCCACGCGTTTCTGTCGACGGGAATGGTTTTCTTGCACTTCCATTCCCCTTGACCGCGTTGGCCCCACGCTGATCCTAAGCTGTTGGGCGTCCTGGAGGGAATGCCAGGAGGTAGCGTTAGTTCTCCCCGTTAACGCCCCGGTGTGACCTCATAGTCGTTTTTTCTTTCTAAATGTTCATTTCCAAAACATTTTTATGGGTACAAAAACATTAAAAACGGGCCCGGGCTCGCCCTCTAGTAAAAAACCCAAACTTACCGAGAACGAGACTGACCGTTCTGTTGTAGAGAATGTGGAAAAGACAAGTATCGCTACACCTGTGGTCCGATATCTTGTAATTAAAGATAAGGAAAATGATGGTGCCGATGCTACAGCTAACCGTCCAAGTGCTCTAAAGGGCTTGTCCCCTTTTGTTATTAATAAAGTTTCGTCGACGTTTCCACCCAAACGGACTTGGCCCCAAAGCGCAGTTCTGACTCGAAGATCCCAGTTACAAAGATGAGCGAACTTCTTAAGACTCCCGTTGCAACAAAGAGCGAACATCCCAAGTCTCCCGTTGCAACAACGAGCGAACATCCCAAGTCTCCCGTTGCAACAACGAGCGAACATCCCAAATCTATGGCTGTACCGCCGAGCGAACGTCCGAAAACTCCTCGTGTTACTGTTAGTGGTGGTCTTCGGCGTACTCCAGCCCATCGCCGATCACCTTACATGGCTGGCCTGAAACTTAGCCATCATAACCGCAGATTAAACGACACGGTTCTCTCTCCGAAGAGACCGAAATCTACTCCAGTTTGTAAGCCACCTGCAGCTTCTCTGAAGTCTAACATGGTGGAGGACGAACTCATGGATACTGAGTGGGAAAGTTCGCCTTAAACGTTGATTTATTCCAGTATGGCGCTTCTTCAGTGGAACCTGAATGGCATTAGTAGTCACCGTGAGGAATTGCTACAACTGATCTCGGACCACTCTCCAGTTGTTGTCTGCTGGCAAGAAAAAGCATTTTAAGCCTACCCAGTCCTTTCTTTCTGAGTTTACTATGTATCGATGTGATAAGCCTGATACTAACCACGCTTCTGGCGGCGTGGCAGTATGTGTTTCCGAATCTCTTCATCTCGGCAGATTCACGTTCTATCCAAACTGCAAGCCGTCGCGGTACGAGTATGCTTCTCTTGTCCGCTTACAATTTGTTCAATATACGTTCCTCACTCAGTAGTCTTTACAACTGCCGCTCTGCTTCAGCTCTTCCATCAGCTCGAGCCGCCAGTCTTGCTTGTAGGAGACCTTAATGCTTATCACCGTCTTTAGGGCTCTGTCCGTACTGATGGTCGTGGCCGTGAAGTGACGGACTTTCTTCAGGAGATACCTCGATGGCACCCGTTTGTCATTCGTTGATACAGTCCGTTTCTTGGGTCTGGTCTTTGACCGTCGCTTGTCGTGGGCACCACGTATACGGAATCTTAAATACTCTTGTCTTCGAGCTCTGAATCTCCTTCGTGTCCTTTCCCACCGCACGTGGGGTGCTGATCGTACTGTTCTGCTTCGTTTGTACCGTAGTCTAATCCGGTCCAAGTTAGACTATGGCTGCATCGCCTATGGGTCTGCTCGTGAGTGTCTGTTGCGTCAACTTGATACAGTGCATCACCTGGGCATTCGTATTGCTACTGGCGCCTACTGTACCAGTCCCTTTACTAGCCTGTATGTTGAAGCTAATGAACCTTCTTTAGCGTATCGTCGCAGTAGACTTCTTCTTAATTATTCTGCGCATGTGCTTTGCATTGCCGACCATCCTTGTAGACCCTGTCTCCGTGGTGGTCGATTATACGAGCGCTATGCTGCACGTCCTCGCTCTACACGGCCATCGTATATTCGTGCGTGTGATAGTGTCCTTGGCGACGATTTTGTGTGGCCTTCTCTTTCGGTGGTTCACTTTTGTGCTCTTTCCCCATGGAAACTTCGTCTACCTCGGTACGATTTAAATTTGTCTATGTATTCGAAACAGCAGACTAGTTCCCAGGTGTACCAGCAGGAGTTTGCCGTACTGTTGGATCAGTACCCCGATTTTTACGCTTTTACAAAAAAATATGTATAAATAAAATAAAATATAAAATAATCTGATGATTGTGTTATTTGTATGAAAATAATAATAAAATGGTGATGATATTTCTGTATGATGTTCCCTTTCCTTGAGACTAGAGGCTATGCTGAATATATCACTGACTAATAACACCGAACCTACTGGGCATGTATGGACTCGTTATCAACAGTCACTGACACACTCACCCAGCCAATCATTTATGGAAAATAGAACTCAAATCTTGCCCGAAAAAATGTAAAGATTCCAGAGTCTCTTCCATCTCAACTCACAGTCCGGTATCTAGGCCTGCAGTTCATTATCCACATCCCATCACGAAATAGGTTGTGAACCACGACTACAGACACGGGACATCGACCTACGAGTGGAGCTGGCAATGAGCACAATGAAGATCTTAATGTTGTCTGTGAAAGCCCTAGCTGAATAAAAAAAAATTCTTACAAGACTCCAAAACAGAATTTTGTCGCGCAACTAAAAAAAATCCAAACAGATTTTGATTTAAACCTGATAAAAATAAGAAAATTTCTGCAGACTCGGTTGTTTCAAACCCCGGTCACACTAAGGAAAGTATCTTCCCTCAATTCACAGCTATTTTCATTTTCCCATTAAAGTTATTCTGTACGTACTGCTCTGCTTTAATCATGCTTCATTTATGTACCAAAACATAACTGTAACTCAAGATTTCTATTACTTAAAACTACAAGATAATTTTATTCTGTTCTTGAAAAGAAAGAGGTTTTCACGGCTAGTAAATTTTATTTGACATTCTTTATGTAAGTGGATTTGAACAAGAAAATTTTATAAAAAGGATCTTTACACATGCATGTTCTGACATACCCATCTGAATTGAGCTGAAAGAAACTAACCTTAAAGATTTTCTAACTTTTCAGAGCCGAAACATTATTTACTTTTGTTTAGTTTTCACAAATATTCCTGAAATATTCATATTCATTTATATTCTCCACATTTATAAATATTCGCATCAGATTGACACAGAACAAATGAAAATCAACAAAATATAAACACCTCATACTATTAAAACTTCATTACATAATGTGGTTAGCTAATTTTTCCCTTTCTTTATCAATTTGGTGCTCTAAACCCTCTGTGCATTGAAATTGTGGCCGGCATAGAGGATTTACGCTTTTCGCTACCTCTCTTGAGGCTCGGACCCACTGAGCAAATTAGCACAGGTAAACACTCATAGAAAATATTGTCACAACTTAAACCTAAAATTCCTATCCTAACCTAGCTATACTATACTAACTTAACCTAAGAAAAAAAAAATCATACACATATTCACGAAGTACCATTCTCATTCATGTATTTATGTTTATTTTGCTACCACATTATGACCAAAGACGTAGTGGCTATTTTCTTTAGTGTCGCTCTGAAATTCCAATTTCCTTTAAATTTACTAAAACATTTCTACTAGCATTCGTTAAAACTGTATATTTAAAACTTCCTCGATGGGTATCAGAGTAACATGACAGATATATAACCTATTGACGATAGTATCCTGCTATCGGTACGTAAATTTGATGTACCCTTGTACTAGACATTAGCCGTGATTTCTGACACACTTCCAAAATTATTATAATCTTTAGGATTGTTTAAAAAAACCAAAGAAAAATATCATGCCAAATTATAAATATTTCGAGCAGTACTGTGTTTCCGAAAAACTGAACAATTTGGAGGTTGTAGGGAATCTAAACATTTCTTTGTTTTGGGGGAAAATGTGTGGGCTGTACACATATTTTTATAATATTATGACAATCGCTCTGTGTTGAGATAATCTAGCTTTCTTCCCCCCCCCCCATTGAATGAATTCACGATGTCACATTGTCCAGACCCATATGTGAGAGATGTTGGGGAAAACTTAATGCACTTAGCACATCATGTTAATATATTTTTTTTACACATGCACAAGAAAACCACACTACTAATGTTATGCCACAAAACATTGATTTGAGGTTGGAGTTCCTAAGCAATTTCCTTTTGACTTTCCTAGTTACACTTACTTGATTATCCAACGATGAGCCGAAACTGATAAACCATAGTATTTTACCACAATATCTTTACTTCCTCCACCTGATTCTAGAAAGAATCATTTACGGTGGTCCCAAAAATTGACATAGCTGCGAGAGCTCCATACGGATTTTCCTTCTGCAAATCTGGCTTACTAACTCACCTCTTCTTCTCGCCACCAATCACCAAACTCAAGACCTGAGTCTTTGCCACCGTCTTATTAGACTTCTACAGCAATTCCTCGCTGTTCAAAAACGTATAATCTTTCTGGAAGCACCATTCCATACAAGTCCCACTGATACAAAACGAAGAACAATTCACAGTTTTAGAAATATTAGTTAATTTAACAATTTTTATACAGACGACGAACACTGCACGTCCATATCCTATAATGGCTGAAGATGCAAGACAAGACGAAGAATAAATCACAGTTTTAAATAATTATTATAACAAATTGATACAGACGCCAAACACTGCACGTCCATATCCTATAGCTGTTGATGATGCAAGACAAAGAACAATGAGAAGATAATCGTGACGTAACTATCGGATGATAGGCTTCTCTGCTGAGATCAAAGAAAACCGAAAATCTCAACCACAGCTGTGATTACGGAAGATCCAATCAGATAATTTATTTCAAAAACAAAGAGATGCACCAAGAAGAAATTATGGCTGACTTTCTTAATTTGGAATTTTGAAGAAAATTTACGAAATAAAAATTTTAGTTTTCTTTTGAAGATTCCCTATGCCGAAATATCTATAAAAATAAACTGAAAACCATAAAAAAGCTAAAATATATACTTATTTTCTAAAGTAATGTTATATTTTTGGCTAAATACGTAAAAATATACGAAATATAATTACTAATCATGTATTCTTCATTTAATACTCGTTGAAACGATTTACTTAACTGAAATTACGCAAAATTTGCGACCTACATTTTCCTACTGCAAAATAAAATATGTTTTTCTGACATTCTCAATAAAGTTAAAATTCCCTTTCAATATACAAGGTGCCCAAAAGCACCGGGCCATGTTACGTTATGCCGAGCATAAGGTAACAATGTGTTCTTTACAGACGGTTCTAAGGATGGGAATTCTGTAGGCTGTGCCTTTGTCACGGACGAGGGCAGCTCAGAATTCCATTTGCATCGCCTGTGTTCTGTGTTTACTGCAGAATTGACTGCTCTTAAGCTTGTCTTAGAGCACGCTCTCACGCTTTCGTTACGTCGTGTGCTTGTCTGCACCGATTCTCACAGTGTGATTTTGAGTCTACAGAATTTCTTCAGTATGAACTCTCTCGTGCAAGACATTCGTGTGAGATGCCATCACTTGCAGCAAGAGGGCTGTGTCGTCGTTGTCTGCTGGGTGCCGGGTCATGTCGGCATCCGGGGAAACGAACTTGCTGACACAGCTGCCAAGAACGCCGGATCTTCATTCGTATTTTTCAATCTTGATGCGCTCTCACTGGCAAGCAGATTGGGACCAGGCGATTGAAAATAAATTGCACGCAGTCAAGCCACTCCTCAGAGAGTGGCGTACGTCCTCGTCCGCTCGTCGTCGAGATGAAGTGCTCCTGGCGCGTTTGCGTATCGGACACTCTCATCTGACGCATGGCTACTTGCTGCGGAGATTGAACCGTCCTTACTGTGAGGAGTGTATAGTCCCGCTGAGTATTCGGCATATTCTTGTTGAATGTCCTGAATACTCAGCTCTCAGAGAACGTTTCAGATTGCCTTCTGCTCTTGCCCGTGCTTTGGGGGATTCAACTGTTATGGTTCGCCGGGTACTTGAGTTTGTTCATGCTTCAGGGGTTGCTCACGTTCTTTGAGCTCTTTTACTGTGTTTCCACTGTTTTATTGCTGCTGCATTTTTATTTTCTGTTAGCTTTTATTGTGTTTCTATATACTGTTGTTGTTATATATTTTAATTTATTTATTGTTTTATTTTCTTTCTTTTTATTCCATTTCTCTTTTAATTTATCTTCTTTAGCAGCAGTTTTGTTTTTCCTATTCTTTTAGCCTTTTTCTTCCCAACTTTTAATTCAGAACAACCGTTTTTATCGTGATGGGGACATATAGCCTAGCTGCTGACGTCCCCATTACCCCCCTAATCCCTCACTCACTTTCTTCAGGAGAGTGGACTGCTCCTCCTTAATAATGGAAGTCCCACTCACTTCTCCACTGCCCATGGTACATATGCTTGTATTGACCTCTCCATGTGCAGTGCTGTTCTTTTGACCTCACTGACATGGAGAGCGCATCCCGATCTTTGTGGCAGTGACCACTTCGCGTTATTTGTTGAAGGTCTCCCTGTTCCTCCTCCTTTTCCTCTCCGCAGCTTCAATCTGAAGCGTGATGACTGGCGCTCGGTAACTTTCATTGTCGTGATGATATCCATGTCGGCTACAGGGAAGCAAACTGGTTCACACTGGTTTTTCATGAATCTAGTAAATTGGACCACGAGAAACATGAATCTGAAGGAATTTTGACGATTCGAATTTAGGAACTCGAGATATTCGAAGTCACCAGGGAAGCAAACTGGTTCACACTGGTTTTTCATGAATCTAGTAAATTAGACCACGAGAAACATGAATCTGAAGGAATTTTGACGATTCGAATTTCGGAACTCGAGATATTCGAATTTGAAGTCACCAGGGAAGCAAACTGGTTCACACTGGTTTTTCATGAATCTAGTAAATTAGACCACGAGAAACATGAATCTGAAGGAATTTTGACGATTCGAATTTCGGAACTCGAGATATTCGAATTTGAAGTCACCAGGGTAGCAAACTGGTTCACACTGTTTTTTTTATTTGTTTTTTCTTCTTGATTATCGTAAATTACACTACGATGAATATTGATTCCAATACTCTCTGTCGATAAGACTTTTGAAGTTGAATACTTGCAAATTTGAAATTTAATATGACATAATGGAGATGATTTTCAGCATAATATTTGAAAGAAGTTCTTTTCCTGTTTCTGATTCATAAAAGGTTTCACTGTTCGTATGCAGAGTAACTGGAAATTCGATGTATTAATTAGAGGGTGTGTTCTACAACTAATTTGGAACATTTTTGCCTACATGGACCGAGGGTCGCAAGTGAATTAATTTTGAGGTTTTTTTTAACATTTGGGGATTCTTTTTTCAATTTTCGGAGCTATAACTAGAGGCTGCTAGTTGTGAACAAAGTGCCTCTTTATGTCTTTTTAAATTGACACATTTTGAGTAGTCGTCGACTGAAATTATACTGTGAACAAACAACATATCTGAAAGTACCATAACTCCTCGGGAGGCTCAAAGTTATTATTATTATTATTGCTATTGTTGTTGTTGTTGTATATCACTACCAGAGTACTGTATTATTGCTTTTGATATAGATTTTTTGAACAACTACAGGCATTCTAGGATTAGCAATTTGTGACTCAATCGTGTATTTATTCTACTTTCGGGCATGTTGTTTGTTTAGGGTATGGGTATTAACTTTCGTTGAGTCAACAATTTTAATGCAAGACATTCAGTCACTTTGTAAGCTAATGATAATTTTGCGGTTCTTGATAGGTTGCTTCACATGTTCCTACATATAGATTTGAAAATTACGAATGGCACTTGTTTAAATGCTCATACATCCTCTCTGTATTCTAAATTTATGCATTTTAATTAGATGAATGGCATGCAGGTACAACATAGATATAATATACAGAATAACAAATTACACTATATAGGCTAGGTTTAATGTATAGTAAGTACCAGTCTCAAAATGTTTACAACTGAAGAAAATGAGGATTCAAATCTTCTCGAATCTTGATTAGAGGTTCAATATGTGCGTCAAGAACCCAAATTCTTAAGGACTCATGTTCATTGTTAACATCAAGTGTATGTCGGTTCCCGCACCTCAATAATTCTTCTACTTTTTCTTGAATAGTTTGACATTGATCGATTGCTGGTAAACCTGTTCTTCTACTCGGACTATAACAGTGTATTGGTCTGCAAAGTGCTCTTGCCAGAATGGCCATATGGATATTTGCTCCCCAGCCTTCTCGAGCTATACCTCCTTCATTCATATTTTCGTTAGTAACTACCTCAGAGCTATGATATATATAGTTTAGGAGATCTCCTTCGTTGTCAATAAAGAATTGGACGCGTTGAAGTTCATCTTGAGAATCTGCTCGAGGAGTGAGTATCCAGTTTCGATTTTCCCACATATATTTGACGGTGTAGAGTCGTAAAAAATAGGCGTAAAACTCACGACCAAAGAGAGCAAAGCTAATTGCGTTGAACAAACAGTTACCCAAACCATTTATATGTGGAATTGTGAAATCACTAAGTAAGAAAGCCAACTGAGGGTGTCGCTGCATATGATGTGTATCTCTTAAGGGATGATTTGGTGGAATTTGCCAGCCGCAGATCTGTTCTTGATGTTGAACAGTTTGGAAAACTTCACTAACCCAATGAAGAGTTGGGAGAAAAGCATTAAGATCTTCAGCTGCGTGATGAAAGCGTATCCATGTGAGAGCATCACGAGATCGGGTGTTCAGCTCTTCCAGAAACTGACCCAATGGCTGGGAAGATGAATGTTTATCTGGCTTGGCTAGTGTTTCACAGAATGTCACCTCCTTACGTTGTACTTGCGTTCCTAGTGACTCTAAATGAGCTTCAGAAAGATCCATCTCAAATAAGGAATGGTTGTGTTGACGAGGCTCCTCGACCAACTAGACATCAAGTTCTTCTTCTACATCTTTAGGGTGTTCATATCGCACTCCACCAATGCCAGGGTAAACGTTCCGAATGTCGATCAAGAACTGTTGAAACATTCGCCGCCAATCTTTTAATGTATAGCCTTTATGATTGTATTTGAAAGGCCTGAGAATATTCTGGAAGTACACAAATTGATCGCAATACGTGGATGCGAATTCGATGAGCTCTCCTTCTTTATTTCTGTATACGCGGACACATTTGATGTGAGGTCTCATTTTCCCCCAGATATTTTCGCAGTGATTTCTTGTTACTTTTACAAGGTCGGACTTATATGAATCCCCTTCCCTCGTGATTTTTACATTAAGTTTTGTAAAGCACTGTGAATGATTTACTCTTTTGTGGTTAACCCCCTCCAAGTAGCGGACCGTCATCGTCGGGGAGGGGGTGGAGCTGAGAGGGCGGCTTCATCATTCATTCATCTATCATCCCTCATCTTCATATCATTGCTCGCCCTCTCAGCCGCTAATACCGCTACCGGACTCGCGGGTGGTTGGTGGGAGTCGGGAAGAGGCAGGTCTAGTGGACGTCTTCCTCCACTTGGGGAGGACGTGCACCCACCCGGCCTACTGTTGGCTGCGTCCAGTGTATGTGTTGTCCGGAGTGTTGAGTCTTTAAAAATATAGATAAAAAACAAAAAAAAATGAAAAAACTAAAAAATCCTATAAACAACAAAAAAATGAAAAAACAAAAAAACCTATAAAAAACAAAAAATATTAAAAATACAAAAAACTCCGCACCATTAGTTTTGTTTTGTTCTTCCTGGGCTGGTGGGGGTCTATCTTTTGTTTGCCAGGTTCTTTTGTTTTGTTTATCTTCTTCTCTTTCCGGGGCCACGCGTTTTTGTCGACGGGAATGGTTTTTGCACTTCCATTCCCCTTGACCGCGTCGGCCCCACGCTGATCCTAAGGTGTTGGGCGTGCTGAAGAAATGGCCAGGGGGTAGCGTTAGTTCCCCTATTAACGCCCCGGTGTGACCTCACACCCTTTTTCTTTTCAAAAATGTTCATTAAATTTCAACTTTTATGGGTAAAAACACTTTAAACTCTGATCCGGGCTCTCCCTCACGGAAGAAGCCCAAACCAACTGAACCTGAGATAGTGGAAAAGACAAGTATCGCGACACCTGTTGTCCGATATCTTGTAATAAAAGATAAAGACGTTGATAGTGCCAATTCTGATGCAAACCGTCCGAGTGCTATTAAGGGCTTGTCCCCTTTTGTTATTCATAAAGTTATCACTTACCATGCCGGACAGGTTAAAGATATGAAGAAGTTGCGTAATGGCACTTTATTGGTGGAAACGACAGACGAGAGGCAAACTGCGAAGCTACTTAAGTTAACATCTATTGGACCGGTGAACGTATCAGTCGAACCACATCGTATACTGAACGTTTCCAAAGGGGTAATATCGTGTTGGGATCTCCTCAATGCAACCGAAGAGGAAATTAAGTCGGAGTTAGCGGACCAACACGTTATCGACGTAGCTCGAATCAAAAGTAAGAAGTCAGGTGAACTTGTCGCCACCCAGTCCCTGATTCTTACTTTCAGTTTGCCCACGCTTCCGGAGTACGTCAAGGCTGGATACTATCGTTTGAAAGTTCGGCCGTATATCCCTAGTCCTTTGCGGTGCTTTAAATGTCAACATTATGGGCACACCAGCACCTCGTGTAATGCGAGTGCTGCTCTTTGTGCGATTTGTGGCCAGGGTAGTCATGGTGCGGAACCCTGCAAAGCGGCCAAGCCCTTCTGTGTCAACTGCAAGGGTGAGCATTCAGCTTGGTCACGGGACTGTCCAGCCTTTCAGCGCGAGAAGATTTCTGCTGCTGATGCTAAGCGTCGTCTGAAAGAAAGCGTCCCTTCTTCGCTTTCTGTTCCCTTCGCTACTGTTGCAGCTAGTTCCCGAAAAATCTGTAGCCACCCAGACTTCAGACGTTTCCACACAGACAGACTCGGTCCCACAGAATAGTTGTGCCACGAAGACCCCGGTTGCAACGACAAGCGAGCTTCCCAGAACCCCACGTGTTTCTGTTAGTGGTGCTCTTCGGCGTACTCCAGCCCAGCGCCGATGACCTTATATAGCCGGACTTAAACTTAGCCAACATATTCGCCGGCTGAACGAGACTGTTCTCACTCCCAAGAGAACAAAATCTACGCCAGTTCGTAAGCCTCCTGCCGTTTCTCTGAAATCTGACATGGTGGAGGACGAACTTATGGATTCCGAGTGGGCTGTTATTGGACCCCGTGGGAAAGTTCGCTTGAAACGTTAATCCTTCCCAGTATGGCGCTTCTTCAGTGGAACCTCAATGGCTTCTGTGGTCACCGTGAGGAATTGATCCAACTCCTAACTGACCACTCGCCTGTACTTCTCTGCTTGCAGGAAACCCATTTTAAGCCTACCCAGTCATTTGTTCTTTCTGGGTATACTATGTATCGATGTGACAAGCCAGATGCTGCCCACGCTGCTGGCGGCGTGGCAGTCTGTGCCTCCGATTCTTTGTATTCTCAGCAAATTCACATTGTGTCCCGACTGCAAGCCGTTGCGGTGCGAGTACACTTTTCTCGCCCGCTTACAGTATGCTCATTGTACGTTCCTCACTCAGAAGCCTTTACAACCGCCGATCTGCTTCAGCTCTTCCATCAACTTGAGCCGCCAGTCTTGCTTGTAGGAGACCTTAATGCTTATCACCGTCTGTGGGGTTCTGTCCGTACTGACGGTCGTGGCCGCGAGGTCACCGAATTTCTTGAGGAGAGTGGCTTGCTTATCCTTAACGATGGCAGTCCTACTCATTTCTCCACTGCCCATGGCACATATTCTTGTATCGACCTCTCCATGTGCAGTGCTGGTCTCTTGACCTCATTGACCTGGAGAGTGCATCCTGATCTTTGTGGCAGTGATCACTTCCCGTTGTTTGTTGAAGGTCTCCCAGTTACTCCTCCTTTTCCTCTCCGCCGCTTCAATCTGAAGCGTGCTGACTGGCGTAAAATCCGTGAGCTCAGTGAGTTTCATTGTCGTGATGATCTCCCTGTAGCTGTTGTGGCTGAGGCTTTTGAGCAGACTGTTATTGATGCTGCTCATGGTTCCATTCCAGAATGCGGTGGCGAAGTTTCTCGCCGGCGTGTTCCATGGTGGTCTGCGGAACTCCGTGAGGCTATCCGGGCTCGTCGGCGCGCTCTTGCCACTTTTAATCATCATCCCACAGAAGACAATCTTCAGCAATTCCGCATTCTACGTGCTCGTGCTCGACGTCTGGTAAAGCTCTCGAAGCGCCAAAGCTGGAAGAATTACGTTTCGTCCATCAGTAGTCGCACACCTATTTCAACTGTGTGGCGTCGGGTTCGCTCCCTAAACGGATCCGCTTCTTTCCTTCTTGTCCCAGCCTTAAAGGTGAATGGTGTTCTAGAGACCAATCCCTCAGAGATCGCCAATATCTTGGGCCACCATTTTGCCACTATCTCTGAGTCAGATCACTACCCACCAGCCTTTGCTCGTTCACGTCCTCAGCTGGAGCGAAACCCGTTAAATTTCCGTACCGCCAACAGTGAGGACTATAACGCTCCGTTCACGCTCGTTGAGTTCGATTCTGCTCTCCGCGAATCGTCCAATACTGCTCCCGGGCTTGACCGTGTTTCCTATGATATGTTGCGCAACCTCTCCCGCGATTCTCAGCTTTCATTATTGCAGCTGTATAATCGCCTCTGGGTTGAGGAGTTTTTTCCACCTGCTTGGTGTGAGGCCCTGGTTCTTCCCATCTTAAAGCCAGGGAAAGCCGCAACTAGCCCCACGAGCTACAGACCCATTGCTCTCACGAGCTGTGTCTGTAAGCTGCTGGAGCGAATGGTCAACAAGCGCCTGGTGTGGTATTTGGAATCGCATTCCCTTTTCAGCAAATTTCAAAGTGGGTTTCGTCGTTTCCGCTCCACTACCGACAATCTTGCTTATCTTGAGGGTGAAATTCAAGACGCCTTTCTCGACGGCGAACATCTTGTTGCTATATTTTTCGACTTAGAGAAGGCGTATGACACCACATGGCGTTACGGAATCCTAAAACAATTATACGACTGGGGTCTTCGTGGGCATATGGCCCACTTTATTTCGAATTTTCTTCACGTGCGACACTTTAGAGTGCGTGTGGGCTCTACTCTCTCAGAGCGATTTGTACAAGAAAATGGTGTTCCACAAGGCAGTGTTCTTAGTGTCACGTTGTTTGCTGTCGCAGTCAACAGCGTTTTTTCGCAGATCCAGGCTCCTGTGTCTGGTCTGCTTTATGTTGACGATCTTGTCATTTTCTGTCGCTCCCGCCACCTTCGCGGCATTACTCGACAGCTTCAACTGACTCTCAATCGTCTCGTTCGCTGGTCGAATGAGACTGGATTTCGATTTTCCACCGAGAAATCCCAATGTGTTCACTTCTGCCGGCAGCGTACGTGCGTTGTTGACCCGGACTTGTACCTCGATGGCACCCGTTTGTCATTCGTTGATACAGTCCGTTTCTTGGGTCTGGTGTTTGACCGTCGCTTGTCGTGGGCACCAAATGTACGGAATCTTAAATATTCTTGTCTTCGAGCTCTGAATCTCCTTCGTGTCCTTTCCCACCGCACGTGGGGTGCTGATAGTACTGTTCTACTTCGTTTAGACCGTAGTCTAATTCGGTCCAAGTTAGACTATGGCTGTATTGTCTATGGTTCTGCTCGTGCTTCTCTGTTAGGACAACTTGACACCGTGCATCACCTGGGTATTCGTCTTGCTACTGGCGCCTACCGAACAAGTCCCGTCACCAGCCTGTATGCTGAAGCCAATGAACCTTCGTTAGTATATCGTCGCAGTAGACTACTCCTTAATTATTCTGCGCATGTGCGTTGTATTCCAGATCACCCGTGTAGACCATGTCTCCGCGGTGGTCGGATATACGAGCGCTATGCTGCACGTCCTCGCTCTACACGTCCATGGTACATCCATGCGTGCGAGAGCTTTCTTGCCGACGATTTCGTGTGGCCCTCTCTTTCGTTGGTTCGCTTTTGTGCTATTCCACCATGGCTGCTTCGTCTACCTCGGCATGATTTACGTTTGTCTCTGCATTCGAAACAGCAAACTAGTTCCCAGGTGTACCAGCAAGAGTTTGCCGCACTGTTAGATCAGTAACCCGATTTTAGTGTGTTTTTTACGGACGGTTCTAAGGATGGGGATTCTGTAGGCTGGGCCTTTGTCACGGACGAGGGCAGCTCAGAATTCCATTTGCATCGCCTGTGTTCCGTGTTCACTGCAGAATTGACTGCTCTTAAGCTTGCCTTAGACCACGCTCTCACGCTTTCGTTACGTCGTGTGCTTGTTTGCACCGACTCTCAGAGTGTGGTTCTGAGTCTACAGAATGTCTTCAGTATGCACTCTCTCGTGCAGGACATTCTTGTGAGATGCCATCACTTGCAGCAACAGGGTAGTGTCGTCGTTGTCTGCTGGGTGCCGGGTCATGTCGGCATCCGGGGAAACGAACTTGCTGATACTGCTGCCAAGAACGCCGCCTTGGCCGGGGTTGCACTGGAGCATAGCCTTCCCTACTCCGATCTTCATTCGTATTTCTCTAACTTGATGCGCTCTCACTGGCAAATAGATTGGGACCAGGCCATTGACAATAAATTGCACGCAGTCAAGCCACTCCTAGGAGAGTGGCGTACGTCCTCGTCTGCTCGTCGTCGCGATGAAGTGCTCCTGGCGCGTTTGCGTATCGGACACTCTCATCTGACGCACAGTTACTTGCTGCGGAGGCGGAACCGTCCGTATTGAGGAATGTATAGTCCCCCTGAGTATTCAGCACATTCTTGTGGAATGTCCTGAATACTCAGATCTCAGAGAACGTTTCAGATTGCCTTCTGCTCTTGCCCGTGCTTTGGGGGATTCAAGTGATATGGTTCGACGGGTACTTGAGTTTGTTCATGCTTCAGGGGTTGCTCACGTTCTCTGAGCTGTTTTAGTGTGTTTCCACTGTTTTATTGCTGCTGCATTTTTAATTTCTGTTCGCTTTTATTGTGTTTCTATATATTGTTATTGTTATATGTTTTAATTTATTTATTGTTTTATTTACTATTTTTTTATGCACTTTATCTTTTAATTTCTGTTATTTAGCAGCAGTTTTGTTGTTCCTATTCTTTTAACCTTTTTCTTTCCATTTTTTAATTCAGAGCAACCATGTTTATCGTGACGGGGACATATAGCCTAGCTGCTGACGTCCCCATTACCCCCCCCTAATCATTCATTCATTCTTTTGTGGTTAACATTGCAATTTTTGGATATATTATTATATCCAGACCAATGATCTGTTGTCACTGTTGATCCTTCTTCAATATTATCACGGATTATTTGCTCCAGGATTTCTGCATTTCTGGTTTCTGTAATTTCCACGAAGCAGTATCCAGTGTCTTTTTCAACAGCACCAACGGCCCACAGAGAATCTCCTCTCAGTTTCCGGCCTTGATGATTTTTACGAGTATACAGATGACATTCATCCATCTCGATTTCTCCGGTGAGTTTTCGCGGCTTACCGACAGCATAATGACATATTTCTCGGAACACTTTTGTCCACTCTGAAATAACACGTGGGGTAACGTTAGTTCTTTCAAAAGCATCCATTCGTCGTGATTCGTCTCCTTGTAGCCAAATGTAAATGAGATGAAGCATCTCCGTAAATTTCAAATGGGTGTTCTCAAAAACTGTGTTGTGAAGAGGGGAGTATCGCTGTCCACATGGTGGTTTGCACTTTCGCTTGAGACGCTTACATTCTGAACAATTTCGTGATCTGCATCCTTGGTTCGAGCAGCGAAAGCCCCAACCCAATTTCAGATCTTTCTGATTTATGACCCGTAAGTGACTGTGGCACACAAAGCAGGTGAACTCCTCCCTGTACTCATCTTCTGGACGATGAACTAACTGGTATTTCTGCAGAAATTTAATTGCGAACTCTTCAGAATTGAATATGCTAAGAAAGTTGTCCTTTGTCAAGTTTACCAGTTCGGGCCATATGCCCTCGTCGTTCTTTTCTGTTGTAATCATTGGCTTTCGCCACTGCTTCATCTGTTCTTTTTTGATTAACATAGTATGAGTTTCTTGAAAAACCAAACTGCTGCCTGAAATCACCAAAAATTGGCATGCACTCTCAACAACAGGAACAGAGACAAGATTTAAACAACAGAAATTATATACTACCAGGATACTGTAAATATAACAGTTTGTTTTAAAGTAGTTCACATAAACTTCACAATTCATGCAATTTGTATTTAAATATTAATTTCCAGGAAATAATTATTACAAAATAACCTGTAAGTTAGTTACAAATTACATCAAACATGAAGCTGAAACTTTATGTAGCGGAAACATTATTTCTTTTCTGCCATCTATAGGGCATCATATATAAAATGCTCCTATAGTTAATATTTTCCACTAGTTTCTTGAACTCCACATAACATAAGAGTAAAACAAATTATTTTCATATACAGTGAAATTTGTATTAATCAAAACTTAAATAAGGCGAAAATTTATCTATATCGGAAACCTTTTAAAGTCCCAATGGTTAATTTTATTTCTTCCCAAATTTGTGCAAAACGGAAATCTGACCCAAACGTAAGAAAATGTTGAATCCAATACATTCAGTTTCATACAAGTTTTACTGTAAGAAGAAGAAGAAGAAGGAGGAGGAGGAAGAGAACTTTTACTCCAATATATCCAAAGCAGATGAACATGATTACTTCTGATTGATCGTCACTCGTTTTATTCACTTGTAAATATTTCGATCTTTTTACGTATATTCTGCTTAGGTAGTGCCATTTCCTATTTTCTACGTTTCTACTTATGTTGCTTCAGCGTGCCGCTCAGTCAATAAAATATAAAGGAGTACTTTAAATATAGTAGGCTACGTGCCAAAAACTAAAAAGTAGAATATTCGATAAACAAGAGTTATTTGTTATATACACTACTATTTACCAATAAATCAAACAAACTATTACGATTCGGAAAGTCCTAATTACTACATACGAAAGGAAAAGGGAAACAAATTTTCATGTATCGGAGTCCACAGAAAGGTTCATATCAAAATTATGCAGGAAACCGTCGCAACGGCATCCATATTTCAAAATCAAGTATCTTCAGTTTCAAAAGTGTGATCGTCAAATTCATTTCGAATCAATGTTTCTCACAGTTTAATTTACGATAATTGTCAATAACCGGTGTGAATCAGCTTGCTTCGCTTGTGACTTCAAATTCGAATATTTCCAGTTGCGAAATTCGAAACGTCAAAATTCATTCAAATTCATGTATCTCGTGGTCTAATTTACTGGAATCATGAAAAAACAGTGTGAACCAGTTTACTTCCCTCGTGACTTCAAATTCGAATATCTCGAGTTCCGAAATTCGAATCGTCAAAATTCCTTCAAATTCACGTTTCTCGTGGTCCAATTTACTAGATTCATGAAAAACCAGTGTGAACCAGTTTGCTTCCCTGGTGACTTCAAAATCGAATATCTCGAGTTCCGAAATTCCAAACGTCAAAATTCCTTCAAATTCACGTTTCTCGTGGTCTAATTTACTAGATTCATGAAAAACCAGTGTGAACCAGTTTGCTTCCCTGGTGACTTCAAATTCGAAAATCTCGAGTTCCGAAATTCGAATCGTCAAAATTCCTTCAGATTCATGTTTCTAGTGGTCCAATTTACTAGATTCATGAAAAACCACTGTGAACCAGTTTGCTTCCCTGGTGACTTTAAATTCGAATATCTCGAGTTCCGAAATTCGAATCGTCACAATTCCTTCAAATTCATGTTTCTCGTGGTCTAATTTACTAGATTCATGAGAAAACAGTGTGAACCAGTTTGCTTCCCTGGTGACTTCAAATTCGAATATCTCGAGTTCCGAAATTCAAATCGTCACAATTCCTTCAAATTCATGTTTCTCGTGGTCTAATTTACTAGATTCATGAAAAACCAGTGTGAAAAACCAGTGCACATTCAGTAGTCGCACGCCTATGTCTACTGTGTGACATCGGGTTCGCTCCCTAAAGAGATATTCTCCTCCACTTAATGTGCCTGCTTAAAAGTGAATGGAGTTCTATAGACCAATTCCTCGGAGATCGCCCATGTATTGGGCGACCATTTTGCCACTATCTCTGAGTCGGATCACTACCCACCAGCCTTTGCTCGTTCACGTCCTCAGCTAGAGCGAAACCCGTTAAATTTCCGTACCGCCAACAGCGAGGATTATAACGCTCCTTTCACGCTCGTTGAGTACGAATCTGCTCTCCGCGAATCGTCCAACACTGCTCCCGGACTTGACCGTGTTTCCTATGATATATTGCGCAACCTCTCCCACGACACTCAGCTTGCATTATTGCAGCTGTATAATCGCATCAGGGTTGAGGAGTTTTTCCCCCTGCTTGGTGTGAGGCCCTGGTTCTTCCTATCTTGAAGCCAGGGAAAGCCGAAACTAACCCTACGAGCTACAGACCCATTGCTCTCACGAGCTGTGTCTGTAAGTTGCTAGAGCGAATGTTCAACAAGCGCCTGGTGTGGTATTTGGAATCACATTCCCTTTTGAGCAACTTTCAGAGTGGCTTTCGTCGCTTCCGTTGAACTATTGACAATCTTGTTTATCTTGAGGGTGAAGTTCAAGAAGCATTTATCAACGTAGAACATTTTGTGGCTATATTTTTTGACTTAGACAAGGCGTATGACACCACCTGGCGTTACGATATTTTAAAACAGTTATATGACTGGGGTCTTCGTGGGCTCAAATCTCTCAGACCGCTTTGTACAAGAAAACGGTGTTCCACAAGGCAGTGTACTTAGTGTCACGTTGTTTGCTGTCGCTGTCAACAGTGTTCTTTCGCTCCCGCCACCTTCGCGGCATTACTCGACAGCTTCAACTGACTCTCAATCGTCTTGTTCGCTGGTCGAATGAGACTGGATTTCGCTTTTCCACCGAGAAATCCCAATGTGTTCACTTCTGCCGGCAGCGTACCTGTGTTGTTGATCCGGACTTGTACCTCGATGGCACACGTTTGTCCTTTGCTGACACAGTCCGTTTTTTGGGTCTGGTCTTTGACCGTCGCTTGTCGTGGGCATCACATATCGGAATCTTAAATACTCTTGTCTTCGAGCTCTGAATTTCCTTCGTGTCCTGTCCCACCGCACATGGGGTGCTGATCGTACTGTTCTGCTTCGTTTGTACCGTAGTGTAATTCGGTCCAAGTTAGACTATGGCTGTATTTCCTATGGGACTGCTCGTGCTTCTCTGTTACAACAACTTGACACAGTGCATCACCTGGGTATTCGTATTGCTACTGTTGCCTACCCTACTAGTCCCGTTGCCAGTCTGTATGTTGAATCTGATGAACCTTCGTTAGCGTATCCTCGCAGCAGACTACTTGTTAATTATTCTGTGCATGTGCGTTGTATTCCAGACCACCCGTGTAGCCCATGCCACCGGTGCGCTATGCTGCACGTCCTCGCTCTACAGGTCCCTGGTACATACGTGCGTGTGAGAGTTTCCTTGGCGACGATTTCGTGTGGCCCTCTCTTTCCTTGGTTCACTTTTGTGCTCTTCACCCATGGCTGCTTCGTCTACCTCGCCATGATTTACTTTTGTCTATACATTCCAAAGAGCAGACTGGTTCCCAGGTGTATCAGCAAGAGTTTGCCGCACTGTTAGCTCAGTACCCCGATCTTAGTGTGTTCTTTACGGACGGTTCCTTAATGGAGATTCTGTGGGCTGTGCCTTTGTCACCGACGAGGGCAGCTCAGAATTCCATTTGCATCGCCTGTGTTCAGTGTTCACTGCTGAATTGACTGCAATTAAACTAGACTTGGACCATGCTCTCACCCTTTCCTTACGTCGTGTGCTTGTTTGCACCGACTCTCAGAGCGTGGTTCTGAGTACTCAGAATGTCTTCAGTATGCACTCTGTCGTGCAGGACATTCTTGTGAGATGCCATCAATTGCAGGAACAGGGTTGTGTCGTCGTTGTCTGCTGTGTCATGTTGGCATCCGGGGAAACGAACGTGCTGACACAGCTGGCAAGCACGCCGCCTTGGCTGGGGTTGCTTTGGAGCATAGCCTTCCGTGATCTGATATTTGTCGTCAATTTTCCAGCTTGATTCGCACTCACTGGCAAGTAGTTTGGGACCAGGCAAATGAGAATAAACTTCACACCGTTAAGCCCCTTCTCGGTAATTGGTGAACGTCTTCACGCTTGAATCGTAGACATGAAGTGCTCCTGGCGCGTTTGCGTATCGGAAACTCTCATCTAACGCATGGTTATCTACTGCGTGGGATGGACCGTCCGTACTGTGCTGAAGATCGTATTGTTCCCCTGAGTATTCAGCATATTCTTGTTGAATGTTCTGAATACTCAGATGTCAGAGAACGTTACCGACTGCCTTGTGTTTTTACCTGTGCCTTGGGGGATGACAGTGATATAGTTAACCGGGTACTTGCGGTTATTCGTGCTTCTGGGGTTGCTCACGTTTTCTGAGCTCTTTTAGTGTGTTGCTACTATTTTATTGCTGCCACGTTTTATTGTTTTCTATATATTGTTATTGTTATCTTATTCATTCTTTTATTCTCGGTTTTTTTTCTTTTCGTTTTCCCATTTAGCAGCGCTTTCGTTCTCTGAACACACTTATTTTTAGCATGTTCTTATTTTGATCTTACAATTCTGAGCAACCCTGTTCATCGTGACGGGGACATATAGCCTCCTTTCTGACGTCCCCATTAACCCCCCTATTCTATTCTATTCTATTCTATTCTATTGAACGAACAGTACATATAGTGGGATCATCTACACAAATATCGACTAGACTTGTGCAGGACAATAATTTGGGTATGTCTCCTGAATCATTGTACACGTTTTTAATAACTAATAAACACAATAATTTAAGTACTCTACAAATTGAGAAAAGAGATATTATTATTACTTGCAGTGTTTCCAACGTAGAATCTAGTGGAATACAGCATACTTCGAGTGAATCTGTTTCTTCCGATGAACCTAACAGAATATTCAGTCTTACTCTTCCTCCTGAAAAGTGGAAATTGATATTCCTATTGAAAGGTTATATAGAAGAAGTGATAGAAGACAGCAAAAAGAAAGAAGTTACTTTATCTTACAATCGGGTGTTTAGACAGATGTTGTCACTGAGGAAGTTTACAAGGTATTGAAAAGTCAATGTACATGGATTTATAAAAGAGCAAATATTTTTTTCACATCGGAAAAACAATACTTGAAAAACACAGGACAATGCAAACAATGTAAAACCAAACTTGTGTGTATTGGTTACCAACGCCCAGCACAAAAGAGTGACCTAGTACTCGAATGTTCCCTTTTAGGAAAGATCAAAGTCGAGCATTTGGTAAATAATAAACGCCCACTTCCAAATCGAAAAAGAAAACTTCTTGCAGCAGAAATGATTGACAAGAACACAACAGTTTCTTTCACGCGTAAAATTATAGGAAGAGAAACGATGGAATTGTTTGATAAAGAACCAGCTCATTTGCCGAAATTTACTGTTATGAGGATAGCTAAATCGGAGAACTTGAAAGAAGAAAGCTAGCGCAAGACCAAGTAAGGGCTTTACATCTACTGCAATATAGCGAACCATACGGACAATCAATTCGACAACTAAGTCTAGACCCGTTTTATGTATTTTATTAGACTTCAGATCAGTTAAAGGTATACAATGAATTCTGTAAACGAAGTATTTCACGTATAACTATCGATGCTACAGGTAGTGTAGTTAAAAAATTGGCTAGACCAGGACAAAATTTATCTTCAAATATATTTTCGTATGTAGGAGTTATATCAATGCCAATACCAGAGAAAGGACAAATTCCAATATTTCAACTGCTTTCTGAGAAACACAACACTAATACCATAGCATATTGTTTAGCGAATGGATTTCTTCTGGTGCTACTGTACCAAGAGAAATAGTTTGTGAAATGTCACTTCCTCTGTTAAGTGCAGCCTCAAGAGTTTTTGCCAGAGTTAGTGACTTTAAAACGTACTTGAATATATGTTCCAAAATTCTTATGAGCGATGATGATAATCAATTTAATGCTCTACCGAAGTGCTATATTCGAATGGACGTAGCACATCTGGTAAAAAATTATGGGCAGGTGGAAGGAATTTACACACACACGCCTTTTAAAGTGAAAGATTTTTTACATGATATGCATGTGTTTATTGGTCATCACTTCTTCACTGGAAGATGCAGGTCATATTCTGGAAAATATTTTCATAACAGCTCTATTTGAATCTGAGGATTTGTCTTTATCTAAAAACACAAACACAACGAGCGAAAGTAACAAGAAATTTCTGTAGTGTTTGATTGCTAGAATTGAGAATATATCTATTTCAGAATCCATAAAATATTTTTAGAGCAACCTGAAGCAAGTTCAAGCGAAGACCTAGAGACCAAAGATTTCCGCACGTGTCAAAATACAGAGGGTTGGGTACAAACCAAATTGCATAATGCTGAAAGTAGAACCTCAGGACTCGACGATGGAGACAGAGACAATATTATGTATGCACCACAATTAGTCCCAAAAATAAAATCATTATATTCAAAACTTCCACATTGGAGTGGTATTAGGTCACCTATATTTGGTGTCTCAAGTACACATGCCTCAATTGCTGCTGTTGAAAGTTATTTTAACGAGCTAAAAGTAAGGACTCTTCGAAAAAGAGTTGATACATCAGTAGATGTATTTCGTCCAATTGCACGTGGACACAATAGAAGGAAGTATGCAAATCGCTGTTGGTCAGAGCAATTAGCCGGAAAGGTCAGACAGTGAAGACGTGTTTTTTACGGAAGAAAACACTTGAAATATTGACATATCAACAGATGATAATATAGGCAATGATAGGAACGAAGTTGAGTGTTTTGTCTGCTGCGGAACACGAAGTTTTAAATACATGTGCGGTTTGTGGCGCAACTGCACATGAAGGTGGAAATTGTTCCAAAGTGTTTGAAATGAATGGGCATACTTATGTTGTATGTAGACACCATCTCAATGGGAACACACAAAATTGAGGCAACATCAACAATTCTAACGATCTTGGTACCGAATGCTTCAAAGTAGATAATGAGGTGTCAGCAAATGAGAAGAGGAAATAACTTACCACCAAAAAAGCGTTTTAGACGCACTTATTTTTCTCCTTGTCCAGAGTGGGAAACGTTGCATGAAACACACTTTCCAAGAAAGGCTCAAATAGGCATACTGAAGAATGGATGTCGTTCGGAACTCAAACCAGTTAAAATACGGAAGGATATTTACACTCTAAACAATACATGTTCCTATGATTCTTTTGTGCAAATTTTGGCAACTACTTATTGCGATATCAATGAGTATAGGAGTCGTATTGAAGATGATTTAATTTCATCGAGTATTTTTACGTTAGTAAAATACATAGTTACAAAGGGAAATGAGAAGCAGACATATCGTTTACGTACCGAAAATTTACTGTTAGGTTTCAAATCTAATGTACTGAAAGGTTCATTGAAACAAATAGATTGTGCATCCACTGCAAAATATATAACTAAGAAGTATTTTTCACAGGCACCAAATTTTAGCGAGAAGAAAGTGTGTACGTCTCAATTTTGCAACAATCTAACATACAAGAACATGCAGTGAACAGTTTATCCACTGTAAATATAGTTTCTCAATAGCTCGTGGTACAGAGAGTTTAGACGAAATTGTTCGAGATGAAATCTATATATCAGGAGAAATTAAGTGTCTTGAAAAATTGAGACAACAAACATTGGTTCCAGATTTGTACAAAATGTATAACCCATCCATTTCAGAACATGTCTTGTGCAACGGAATTGTCACGTTTTCGGTTGAAATGGGTTGTCACATAATAATAGAAATGGTAGGAAGTGAAGCAATACAGAAAGGAAGAACAGGAGTTTTTAAAACAGAAATAGAAGAGCCGTTTTACATTCTGTTGGGCCACACACCAAAGTTTATATTAGTGGAAGAGAGAATATATTATTTGCGGGGTATAGTCGGCTTCATCTCCAGCATGCAACAAGGGAATCGCACATGACGTTGCTTATTGTAGGCGTAATGTCGGGACTTGGGAGCTTTATGATGATTTGGGTGAAAAAGTAAAGACGTCATCCTCAGGAAGCAAAATTTTCCCTCGTATTGTACTGTTCTCCTTGTAAGATAAATTTTGTTTTGTATATATGATATTTTGTAAACCACTGGTATTTCCACTTAAAGAAAACCCAATTACACAAAAAGTTCAAAAACAAACTAACTGATCCTCAAACCCAATTTTCCTGCTATTGGTGATTTTCGTATGTCGATTTGGGGTTTAGACGAAACGTGATTGTAGTTGTTCGATTAGATGTATCGCGAGATATGGCACAAAACACAAATATGCGCAAGATGCACTTAAAGGTAAACTGAGTTTGTGACTTCACTGCAGGGGTTACCTATGTAACACTTCAATTTGGTTATTTAAAAAAAATCAGGATCATCTTTATCACTTACCTGTTCTGTAATGGTGTGAATTTAAAGTAATCTAAAAATTCCAAAGTCGAATACTGCAAATATTAAACGAAGGCTGTTTCGCCATTTCAGGTATCCAAATGCAGCAACGAGCCTTTCGTAACATTACGAACGAATGCATTCACTAGTCACGCTTTTAGATTATTTCTCATGAGTTTGTCGGAATTATAAATATCCACTACAGTGTTAAAGTGAGATTCTCTTTCCTTCTTTGCTTTTATTTCAGATACAAAATTAGCTTTAGCTGTTAAAAGCATGTGCGTAAACTCGTTAGTAAACCTGTCTGCTTAATTCGCATGTTGCAACAATATTGATATATTCAAATTAATGTTTTGTGTCACATTTTGCGAGATCACGAAAAACTAGTTCAGCGGCCGCAGTAAATTTTTGCTCTATATTCCGATTTTCAGAACAACTGGATTTGTCTGTTTATAATAGTTCCTTTATCAATGGAGGTCATTGCTTTAATTGGTTTAATTATTTGAGGTTACTGGATTTGTGTTATGATAAGCATAAAGAATTTCGAAAGTTAGAGTGACCTTTCATTTCGTTATCACTCAGCTCCATAAATAATGTAATCAATTAATGTAGAAATCCTAGCTATTTTTTGCAGTATAATTACGTGTTAGGTATGTATTCTCCAGAAAATAAAAAAAGTTGTTTCAGCTAACATGCGAAGTGGAAATCATAAATTGTCGTACAGAAGCACTAACGATTGCATTAGAAGAGACATTAGCGCTTTTGAATTTGCTGGGAATTGGACCCAATGAATAATTCCCCATGTATTCCTTATGGGAGTTTCGTGACATGTAATTGGCCATAGACACTAATTGTGAAGCATTAACAAAACTGTTCGTTTTCTGGAAGCACTAACGATGCACAAACGTTTGCACTAGGTTTATTCTTTAGTGCTTTCTGCGGGGGCGAACATGAAGTTGGGCGTCCAAACTATTGAAGCACTAATGTTGGCAGTTGGAGATCATTAGTGCTCCAATGGGGGTGGGCAACTTCTCGGACGTGTCTTAAACTTGTTGATAAAGAATCACTTCTGGTGACAGTGCATGAGGGAGGTGATGAAATGGGTTTATTCCACCTGCTTTGGCTATTTGAAAATCGGACAGTCGGTCAGTAGACTATCATCGTGACATGAACGAAATTAATTTCGTAAAGTGCCTGAATGTACAATTGATTCCTAGCCTGCCGCGAAACAGTGTGGTAATAATAGGCAATACGTATTATAACAATGTTGTGCATAATAAAGCGCTGTCACGCTCTGCAGAAAAGGCTTTCATGCTGGAATGATTGAACCAAAACAACATTCATGCAACTCGTTGTATGTTAATAAAGGGGGGGAAAAGTCAGTCATAAGTTTGGAATCAATAAATGTTGGTAACATTGATAAATTGGTAACTATGCCATATAGCGACTGAAGTTAGATATCTCAGCATTATATTCTGTAGATACGGTTTACGTCAGCATTCAGAGAATATTGAAACTGGTCGGATCTTTTTGACTAAGTGTTGTAAAGCTTATAATAATTTGCATAGTGTGTTATGTTCATTCGTTGAAAACGACTAATTATTGTGATTTCGAGAATGTACTCAGTGCAAAAACAGCTAAAATTTGGTGAGTCTGTTCTATGATTTTGGTAATTTTGACTTTCATTAAATCTTCAGTAATCTGTTAAAAATCGTTCATTCAATGTAATTATACAAATGTAAGCTGAAGTTAAAATTGTATTACGGATAACTATATATTCCAGGTATTGTCTTAAATTTATATAGTTCCGATATTAAGAAGATTTCAAAAACAGAATTTATTACTGGAATATGTTATAATTATTGATTCCTGAAATTACATGGACTATAGATTAAAAGCTCCTTGGGTAGTTAAATACTGGGACCGTAGTTTGATTGTTACATTTTCTTGTAATTTGTTGTACCAAATTATAATTCTGTTCGAAAATAAGAATTATTTAAATTTATATTCGAGCTACTTGTTATTCAACCTAACTAAAAAATTGGAATATCGATACTAGTGAATAATACTTTTGGTACGTGGAATTGTGAAGCTGGAATCAAATAATTTAAACCCGCCTTTGCAGATTAATAGCGTTAATAGCCGAGTGCTATACCTGCTTATATACTCATTATTTATTTTATATATGCTGATTACTCTCTACTATAATATTGCGGGTGGCTATTTGTGATCCTGACCAGTGAGGATGCGCTTTTACTATTTCAATATTTTATTTTAAAAACGTACGTTAGACATGATTTTCCCTGAATTCTCACTTGCGAAACAGTCGCACTTGTTGAAAGTTAAATTTTGGTCTGTGGTTGCAGTTATTTATTGGTTAGGTGTGAATTATGAATGGTAGGATAATATATTAGGGAGTATCACTATGGAACGACTCACCATATTCAATTTATAGAATTTGACTAGCAATATTAACAAAAAGCGATACATTTTGGTATTAACTTGTTTGAAAACAATCTATTATATTATTATCATAATTGTAAGAACGCAGGTTAACCGAGATTTTCCGATTAGGGAGCAATTGCATTTAAAACTTTTTCCAAATGGTGATGGAGGTAGTGGAACCTTATAATCCCCTTAATTGGGATTTATCATTCCTAGAAAATAGAGGAAATGTTTCTGTTAATGCTACATTACATAGCACAAACCCTTTTTTACCGTCTACTTTGTATCAAGAAATACGAAGAGAAAGACGTTCGTCCTTGACTGATAATGTCAATAGATCATGCCAATGTCAAGAGTCGTTGATAGCCATTTGGTTGGTCAGGGTCAGTTACCTGTACAAACAGGTGCTCAGGGCAAATATTCAAACCCGTTCCTCGATACTCACGAAGAAAAAGAAAGTAAAGATGCTCTTGTTCCACCAGCTGGTAGTGCTGGATTAACTTTACGTACAAGTTTTGCAAAAGTGACTCAGTCGGCTGCCAATGTTACCTTTTTAGAAGCAATAAAAAATATTCCACAGTGTGATGGATCACCTTATAAAGAATTATTTAAATTTTGAAGGCATTATATTATATAAAAACAACGGGGTTATATCCCGACGAGGTTTTATGTTTTTCTGCTCTATCTCGGACTTCGGGTAAGTTGCATTCAAAATTGATAAGTGAGTTTTCAACAACAAATGATTGGTTGATTATTTGTGTTCATATACTTAACGACATGGTTTCTGTGTTAGGTAAACGTCAATTACGAAATAAGTTTACTTATCGGCTACAATATCCTAATGAAATTGCCTTTGAATATATTAGGGAAATACGCCTTTGTTATGAGTTATTGGAAGGTAAAAGTGCATTGGATAATATAGCTATTCTTCGACAATTTTATTATGGTTTAAATCCCCAACTTAGGTACGATCTATTTCGTGATAAGGAACCAGAAAGTTGGCAAATATAATTGACAGCAGTAAATCAATACGAAGTTTACAAAAACGATATGTTGGTTTATAAAGGACCGACATCTGCTTCCTGTGTGAAAGAAAAGTAGCAGTTGCAGTGTGTGTGGCGTGTCTTGGTGGCCACAAGAGGTGGAAATAATTTTGGACGAAGATTTGAGAAGAAATTGTTGTATCCATGCAAAATTCCTGGAAACCCTGCCGACGCCCATGAATGGGGGTGAACTTGAAAAACAAAAGAGAAAGAAATAGTTCTTTATTTAATGAGATGGACCTTTAAATAATGGTGTTTTTTTAAATCATTGTGTAATTTGTTCTTTTTTTTAAAAAAAAGAAAAGAATGGAAAATAATGAATATGTGAATGTTTAAAAGGAATAGAATTGAATGCAATTTGTAATTTGTTCTGAGCGAAACGAATGGTTGTATGTTTTACGTCAGCACTCAATGAAGTATCCGTGCGCTTCTGCCTTGTGGCTGAAGGTCGTTGCGTGTAGCTTCAGTTGCAAGCCAGAATTGGAACGGGATAGTATGGGTGTCAAACTGAACCTACTAGCGTGATTCGACTGTGGAAGTTCGGGATTACTTGTTGGACTTAGGTTGCAGTTGAGTCGAGTTGAGAAGTTTTGAGTTGAGAGAGAGAAAATTAAAAAGTTATCTTGGAGTTATTATTATTACAATCTAGAAGAGCTATTTAAAAGAACAAAACTTTTCTTTTCTGAAGATGTGTTGTTTGTCTTCGTTTTTTTGCTGCTTGTCCATTTGAAGCACCCATTTGTTGAGTGTCATAATTGAAGCCAGAGAAAGGGAACCTTTGGGAGCTGTATACGGTAAGTGCAAATTAGTCAAACCTGTAGAAAAATCCTTTGTCTTTGTCCAATTTACGTATGTGTGGTCGACTTATTGAAGTCTCTATTTTGGCTATAGATCGAGGTTCGATTTGTTCAGCTTTTTTGTTCCTTTCGATTGGGATTCCGGAAAATTTAACGTCCCTCTTTTGTGCATTGATGTTGAATTAGAAGGTTTCGATAACGCTACTTTTAGATTATAATAATTGACGTAAAATTAAAAAAATTTGACTCAGATTAATTAAAATAAATTAAACAAATTCGACTTTGAAGCTTTTCTGGCGTGGGAATTGCTTAACGCGATTAAATTAAAAAATTATTTCTTGTTTGATTTATTAAGAAATTTTCCATAGATTCGCTATTCTAAAGTAAACTAGGGTAACCATTGAAGGCTGACTTTTGGTTGCTTTTGGTTGATAAATTAAATAAAATTGTGAAGAAGGCAATTTAAAATTAATTGGTTATTGTATTTAGAGTATGGTGAGCATAATTAATCAAAAATGTTTGAAAGTGGAAACGTTTAACTTGTTGAGCTTTTTTATTAAAAGAATATTTGAGTTACTTGTAAAATTTAGGATTTTACTCGTTAATTAATTTCAGAATTGTTATTGTTGGAATTCTATTCAAAGTTATTGAAAATAAAATTATAGAATTGTTTATGTGAGTTTAGTATTCGACTTTTCAACCATATATTCTGTTTTTTTTTGTTTTGTTTTTTTTGTTCGCTTCACCTGATTTTTAATGAAAGAGGTCCTGTTACGTTATCGTTAGATTTGAATAAAAGGTAAGAAAAATTATTTGGTGTTTTTTTTAGGTATGTTTGACCCCTTTAGAAGCCGCCCGCTGTGTTGCATCTACAATGCTTCAGTTTAATTTATGCCATTATAGATTGGTTAGCAATCATTACATTGCGGATTTCAAATAAGTGTGGTAGCGTTGCAACAAGTGCTATGTTTGTGGTGGTGCACATTCCTATAAATATTGTAACGTACGGCGGACAGTTGGCGTGAAAACTAACATGGGTGTGAAAGATCGGCATCGCTCCACTACTCATAATGTACACCTTGTCTCAAAAAGGTTGAGCGCATTCTTTATTGGTGTTTTGAGGCAAAAATTTTCAAAGTCCAACTTCGGGTATCTTCGGGAAATAGTAAACCAGGTTCGAACCTCCAAGCCAGCCTTTGTAATCGGGAAAAAGTTTGCAGATGTGTTTTTCTTCTTTTAAATATAATAAGACTTGTTATCAAGTGTTGAAAAAAAGCAACATTGATTGAAATACTTAATGACACAATGTTTCGAAACTTTGTATTAATGTCACCACATGCTTGTTTCTCATTTAGCTCTCCATACGTAATGGAACATTTAGATATGTAAACGAATCTTTCCATATGTAAAAGAATGCTCAAAGTTAAGACATACAACATAATTATCGCTTAAGTACTAAAATAATAGTCAAAGTAGAACAAAAACAGCGTTTCTAGTGGGTATGAATGTCATAATTTTCTTGAGAACCGTTATACATCGCTAAAAGTACCTTAGCAGAAGTCCTTGTGTTAGCTCACTGGTAAGCTGTTGGATTTCAAATCATAAGGTTGTGAGTTCGAATCCCTTCTGGGTCAATGCTCTTTTAAAATTATATTTTCCGCAATGCATGAAAAATTATATAAAATAATGACATTATATACATCAGTTGTATATATATATAACATAATCATTGCAGAATGTAGTAATTATTATGTTTAAAATATAACATCTGAAATAGGTAGGTGTCCACAGTAGGTATTATATATATGAGAATGTTAAATACAAGTTAAGAAACTCGTTCACTAGCAATAAATAAATCATGTAGTGTATTTATTTGCAGCTATTTGTCATATAGAGGGTAATTCTCAACATTCATAATACAGCATGTCATTTATGTTCTTGAAAACTTATTCGATGCATAAACCGAAGGTTTAAACAGAGAATCCAAAGTCGCAACGCTCGCAAGAAATTCATGAACCCCAAAGGTCACGTGAGCAGACTGGAATTGTCCTTATGAAGCACGCCACAGCAGAAAATCTTTACATAGATTTTCAATTCAATTCCTGATATATGCTTTTGCAATGTGGAAGTGGTGATGCCTTTAGTCGCTCTCTCTCGCTCGCTCGCTCACTCTCTATTTCTACAGAATATAAAAGTGGATGTATGTGTGTGTTTCAACATGATTCTGATATATCTAGCGCAATTATAACTATATTTCTTACAGTCTGGAAAAGAGTACTGTCGAGATACATATCAAAAATGCTAGAAACTGGTCGATATTAGTATCGAATCCATAGCTTCGTGGTCGCTTAGGTGAATAGTTCTACTTTCAATTCAAGTCCAATTAAGTTGCCATTAGCACCCAGGGTGGTTACGTAGCGACATAAAAATATCGAAATCAACCGATATTAGAATCGAATCGTAAATTTTCAGCGCCGCTAACAGTGCCGCATTTCCCATTAGTCCACATTAGTCCACATTTCACATTGCCTAGAGGGCAATATATTTGCAGAGTGCAAAGTTTAAAACTTGAATAATATTTTAATTTTTTCCGTATGAAAAAGTTAAAAATCAAGAGCAAATATACTATTTCATGAACAATCCTCTTTTACTGTTCTAATATGTATAATAATAGCGTAAGAAATCTAAAAATAATTCAGAACACGTTTCACATTTGTTATTTTTTTGTTACGTAGTTCTAGCTGTAGCATGTAGTGAGTGGTATTTAAATGTAGTGTTGTAAATAGAAAAAAAAACGGTTCGTATTTTTTCAGAAATGTACGTTTTTTTTTAAAAAAAACATTGCCTCTCGTTTTTTTCTAAATTTCGTTTTTTTTCAAATAGTCATTTGTAATGCATCTTACGTCTATTTAAGTATTAAATATTTTTATGTAGGTATAATCACCGTAAAATGCAACATAAATTAAACGCTAGATACTGATACGCTACAAATATTTTACAATTTACATGAATACCATACCTATTAACAATTCGGGTTTCAGCAGTTTTCATCAATATCAACTAAGAAATAAAAGTAGAAATGAAATTTTGTTTTTTCGTGAAAGCAGGCCTTTAATAAGTACGAAAATAATGTCACGAACAGTATAAAATTCCAATAACTTGTCTAAAGGTAAAAACTAATACTAATTTGCTAATAGTATTTTTCTAAATGCCATATATAAATAATTTGTCGACTAGATATATATGATATGCAGAGCCGGCTCTACCATATATGCAGTGGTGTATTTACGATTTTGTTTCGGGAGGGGCTTTGCTATCTTTCGGGGGGGCTTTGCCTGAAAATGTGAAAATTCTGCAAGATATTTCATATACTTTACTATAGTAAGTAAGATTTCGGGGGGGGGCTTAAGCCGGGAAACCCTCCTAAATACGCCACTGTATATATGCAACACGTGCATTTGCGTGGAACGGCAAGCTTAGATGGTCCGGCAAAATCTGTCATAAGTATATTATTTAAATTAAATATTTCTTGTTGGAAACATACTTCATGATGATGGTAGTTACATTTACTAAGCTGACCTTCTATTTGAAT